>NC_085843.1:92617203-92957203 GCF_035594765.1 Anolis carolinensis
CCCATCACATGATGCATGGCTACTTTCAGCAAGGCTCCATCCTGGTTCAACCCTGGAAGCATCCTAAGAAAGAGCCCAGAAAACACGGGAGGCTTCCCTCATTCTCATTAGTTAAAACGTGGCCAGCGTGGGTGGAAGTCAGGCGGCAACACTTTCCCCTGTGTGATGAGGGATGTGGCAGTATGGACAATGTGGGACGTGGGGCATGGGGCAACAGTTTCCCCCTTTACCCCACGAATTCACCACAGTGCCCAGAAAATCCCCCCACTGTACCCCAGCTTGAGGACCTCAATGTGATGAGGTCCTAGAATCTTTAGTCTATAGAGAGCCTAAACCAAAACTTTGAGCATCAATAAATAATTTGCAAGTGTGGTCCACAGAGGCTGATGCCATATTTGATAATCTTCCCTTCTTCTGTCCCATCCATTTAAATCAGTGGTTCCCAACCTTTAGGCCTCCAGGTGTTTTGGACTTCAGCTCCCACAGTTCCTAGTAAGGTAAAGGTAAAGGTTCCCCTGATGTTAAGTCCAGTTGTGTCCAACTCTGGGGGTTGGTGCTCATCTCCATTTCTAGGCCAGCATTGTCCATAGACATCTCCAAGGTCATGTGGCCGGCACGACTGCATGGAGCACCATTACCTTCCCGCCGGAGCAGTACCTATTGATCTACTCACATTTGCGTGTTTTTGAACTGCTAGGTTGGCAGGAGCTGTGGTTAACAGCGGGCGTTCATTCCGCTCCCGGGATTTGAACCTGGGACCTTTTGGTCTGCAAGTTCAGCAGCTTTAACACACTGTGCCACCAGGGGCCCCACAGTTCCTAACAGCTGGTAAATTGGCTGGGATTTCTGGAAGTTGAAGTCCAAAACACCTGGAGATCCAAAGGTTGGGAACCACTGATTTAAATCAATAATAATACTATTTCTATCAAAGTCATTATTCAATCTCAGCCAAGTTTTGGATGAGCTGTTGAAGCAGTTTACATAAATGCAAGACAATGGCTTCCTTGCTGAAACTGCTGGGTGGGGAAAGAGTGGCTAAAACCAATATAGAAAGGAGCAAAAGTTAGCAGGAAACCATCATTGGTTTTAACAGTAGATGTAATGTTTTTCAATGTTTTGATGTGCATCAATTTTAATTCCTAATTTTAATGTTTATTTTAACTGTATGTTGTGTTAAGGCATTGAATAGTTGCCTATATGTAAAGCTGCCTTGAATCCCCTTCAGCATTGAGAAAGACAGGTTGTAAATAGGGCAAATAAATAAATAAACAAATCAGGACATGACAACAGCACCGAGCCAATTAGAAAAAAGAAACTGTTCTAAATCTACTCCAATTCTAAATGGTACAACAATATATACATTTTAAAAAAATAGAACAAAGCAAATGAGCAGTGTGTGTGTATATATGTATTTGTGTGTCCACAATTCAGGCACCAAAATAAACTGGGTTGTCATTTTGCCTATTCTCTTCCTGATGTGATTGCATTCTAGTTATTCAGTTGTACATGGTTGATTTAAAAGCCAGCTGTAATATGAACTTAGTTCAGTGGTTGCTTACCACACAGTGCTGCTATTACTAGAATCAGTATCACTGAATCTTAACCACTGAACATATATAGCTTTAGCTTAATTAAAGATATCATTTATTGCACCACATTTCAGTTGTTCAGCCTATTTGTGGTATTTTTATAATTAAGACAGGAAACAATGCAAATTCTAATTCAGAGTCACATTACACAGCATGAATGAGGTTGGTTGTATAATAATGCTGATGGTGTATAGCGACCTATTCACTTGAATTTATAAATAACTTGGCATAGTTCTTCTTTCCATTTTAGAAACCGAAATGGCTGAATATTATTGCAAAATGAGATTCTCTTAAAATTATAGCATTATGGGAAGAGAATCAGAAAAAATATTGGCTTCTTGATATTAGTTGTTTAATTCTACATCTCCAAAGTTTTGTTTTATATAAGAAAAAAGAGGATTTAGCACTAACTTGCTAAAATGATTAGAAATAATACTCTACAAAATAGCCTTTATAATGTCCAAAATGACAAATGAACTTTAACCGTAGAAACATGATTACTAAAAGTACTTTGTGAAACATGGGCACAGAACTGATTTTCTGCACATAAAATCTAGATCTATATTACTAAAATATACTTTGCAATGACAATAGAAAGACATTTGACATTTGAGACATGCTATAAAATCTCCTGGTTTCATTTTAATTACTAAATGTTTCTCTTTTTTTTATAAAAAAAAAAAGGGGAAGGGGGAAATTACTAGTACGAATTTTGATTGCAGACAATTATATTTTTATTTAATTTTTTTTATTATCACTATAATATTTTGGGATCTCAAGGACCCTTTTCTCCATTTTGGGTTAAACAATTTCTAGAAGATGGCTAACTGATAGTTGTATCCTTGTACTGATTTAAATAATAATTTATTTATTTATTTATTTACAGTATTTATATTTCGCCCTTCTCACCCCGAAGGGGACTCAGGGCGGATCACATTATGTACATATAGGACAAACATTCAATGCCCATATACACATCGAACCAAGACAGAGACAACAGACAGACAGACACAGAGGCAATTTAACCTTCTCCTGAGGGGATGTTCGATTCTGGCCACAGGAGGGAGCAGCTGCTTCATCATCCACTCTAATGGCACTTCCGCACTTCCTCATTCCAACGTTGTAAATTAGTTAAACTTGCCTCCCCACTTTTATAAGTGGTACTTTATTTCCTACTTGATAGATGCAACTATCTTTCGGGTTGCTAGGTCAGCAACGAGCAGGGGCTATATTTTATTTTTAATTGACGGGTGCTCACCCCGCCACGGGCTGGCCTCGAACTCATGACCTCATGGTCAGAGTGATTTATTGCAGCAGCTGTTTACCAGCCTGCGCCACAGCCCGGCCTAGAAAAATTGGTTTTCTAGGCCAATATTAGGTATCATAACATGATTTCACATCCCAGTTTCTTTTCAAGAAACCAGAAACCAACACATAGGTCCTTGAGATATCACAGATATGTGTCAAGCAAGGGTTGGTGAGAAGTCCACCCCTGAGTGATTTTGCAACTGCTTTACTCGGGCCCTTATCCTTCCAAATACTTCACCCTTGTCACTCTTTGTATGATCAAAGGTGAACACGCAACAACAGTGAGAAGGAGAATTAAGGGGCATCCTACCAATGGTGCTTTGTAGCCACCCAACAATGCTGAACCTTTAATCTGGTTCTACACCGACCCACTTGCATTGATAAGCAACTGTTCAATGCCTAATCTATGCCTGGAGATTCGGCATATCAAAGAACCATCCCACAAACCTAACCATTCATCTGAAAGATCTTTAGTATGAGAGGGAAATCCAACAAATGGGAGAAGATTCAGGTCAACAAGATGTCAGTTCTACTCCATGACTTCATGCATCTGAGGAAGTAATCTTTAAAGCTTATGCTATCAACTTCTTTTAGTAAGTCTCTAAAGTGCTACAAGGTCCATTTGCTCACTTCATAGGTAGGTAAAGGTTTTCCCCTGGCGTTAAGTCCAGTCGTGACCAACTCTGGGGGTTGGTGCTCATCTCCATTTCTAAGCCGAAGAGCCTGTAGACACCTCCAAGGTCATGTGGCCGGCATGACTGCATGGAGCGCCGTTACCTTCCCGCTGGAGTGGTACTTATTGATCTACTCACATTTGCATGTTTTTGAACTGCTAGGTTGGCAGGAGCTGGGGCTAACAGCGGGCGCTCATTCCGCTCCCGGGATTTGAACCTGGGACCTTTCGGTCTGCAAGTTCAGCAGCTCAGCGCTTTAACACATTGCACCAGAGGGAAATCCAACAAATGGGAGAAGATTCAGGTCAGTAAGATGTCAGTTTTACTCCATGACTTCATGCATCTGAGGAAGTAATCTCTAAAGCTTATGCTATCAACTTCTTTTAGTAAGTCTCTAAAGTGCTACAAGGTCCCTTTGCTCACTTCATGGACCTCTTCAAATTTGCTGCCAGAATCACCATGCATACTGGTGAATCCAGCAGTGCCCAGTGGGGGGGGGGGCTGTCACATGTTCCACATCGCCTCACTCACCTGTTGCCCCATCCCATGGGAGGAAGCGTCAGCTGCCTGGCTTCCCTCCTATTGATCGCCATTGAACAGGGGACTTCTCATGTTGTTGCAGTGGCGGCATGCACTGCTTGCTCTACAGTTTTATGATGGAGCCCCACCAGAAGTAGTTCAACGTTGTGGGATGGGAGCCAGTGAGCCCCATCATAAAACTATAGAGGAAGCAGCGCATGCTGCTGAAAGACACACCATCTGATGAGGCCATATGACTCTATGATCCTCAGTGAAGGCTATGAGAATGGCTGCATTACAGGAACAGTTTTTGTGGACCTTAAGGCAGCCTATGACACAGTGCAACATAGAAAAATGCTGCATAAAGTCTACCATATGACTCAGGACTTTGACTTTACAAAAACTGTCCAGACCCTCCTGGAAAACTGCAGCTTCTATGTGGAGTTTCAGGGCAGGAAAAGTAGATGGAGGAGGCAAAAGAATGGTTTGCCCCAAGGCACCTTGTTTAACATCTTCACGAACAATCAGCCACAACCACTATTCACAAAGAGCTTTATATATGCTGATGACCTTAGCCTAATAACACAAGCAAATGATTTTGAAACAGTTGAAAACCAACTCTGTTGCACCCCAAGGCAGCATGAGCACTCGAAAACCAGACAAGACTGTTTATGTTGGATAACTGAGACTCTACTGTATAGCTTTATTAAAACAATTATAAATCCAAAAGAAATTAGGTATAGAGTCTGAGTAAGGAATAGTTCTTTTCAGAAAGTCAATGACGGTTTCAATTGAGTGAAGGAAAAGGTCCGATATTATAATCCACAATGATAACTCGATAGCTCTCCCAAGAAATCAAAGTCCATGAAGTTAAACAGGGAAATAACGCTGGCAGAAAACAGAGGACTATCCACTGGACTTGCTTCGTAGCAATCAAGGCAGCAAAGTTGTTAAAGCTGAGGCAAACTTGAAACAGGAACAAGGATTAACAACTGAAGTAAAGTCAAGGTCTACTCGAGAGTCGCAGCACAGCACGGCCCGAGTGGAACTGGAATACTTGGCTTGGAAACAGGAGCTAGAAACGGAGAAACCTCTCTCCAAAAAGCAACGGTAACACCGCAAGGAAATCTACCAAACAAAACACTTTTAACAGATTCTGGGCTCTACAGAATTTGGGGAGTACAAACTCCCAAAATTTTCCCAAGGGAACGCTACCCATTATCCCATCTATTTGCCAGTCTCTGGCTCCGGCGCATTTCCTGTTTTTCACTTCTTTCTCTAGTCACAAAATCTCTACAAAATCTTTCAGTAAGTCCTTTGACAAAGTCCCTCATGACCTTCTGGCAAACAAACTAGTAAAATGTGGGCTAGACAAAACTACAGTTAGGTGGATCTGTAATTGGCTAAGCAAACGAACCCAAAGGATGCTCACCAATGCGTCATCCTCATCTTGGAAAGAAGTCACGAGTGGAGTGCCGCAGGGTTCCGTCCTGGGCCCGGTTCTCTTTAACATCTTTATTAATGACTTAGACGAAGGGTTAGAAGGCACGATCATCAAGTTTGCAGATGACACCAAACTGGGAGGGATAGCCAACACTCCAGAAGACAGGAGCAGAATTAAAAATGATCTTGACAGACTAGAGAGATGGGCTGAAACTAACAAAATGAAGTTCAACAGGGGTAAATGCAAGATACTTCATTTCGGCAGAAAAAATGGAATGCAAAGATACAGAATGGGGGACGCCTGGCTAGACAGCAGTACATGTGAAAAAGATCTTGGAGTCCTTGTGGACAACAAGTTAAACATGAGCCTGCAATGTGATGAGGCTGCTAAGAAAGCCAATGGGATTCTGGCCTGTATCAATAGGGGTATAGCGTCTAGATCCAGGGAAGTCATGATATCCCTCTATTCTGCCTTGGTCAGACCACACCTGGAATACTGTGTCCAATTCTGGGCACCGCAGTTGAAGGGAGATGTTGACGAGCTGGAATGTGTCCAGAGGAGGGCAACTAAAATGATCAAAGGTCTGGAGAACAAGCCCTATGAGGAGCGGCTTAAAGCACTGGGCATGTTTAGCCTGCAGAAGAGAAGGCTAAGAGAAGACATGATAGCCATGTACAAATATGTGACGAGGAAGTCATAGGGAGGAGGGAGCAAGCTTGTTTTTTGCTGCCCTGCAGACTAGGACACAGAACAATGGCTTCAAACTACAGGAAAGGAGATTCCACCTGAACATCAGGAAGAACTTCCTCACTGTGAGAGCTGTTCGGCAGTGGAACTCTCTCCTCCAGACTGTGGTGGAGGCTCCTTCTTTGGAGGCTTTTAAACAGAGGCTGGATGGTCATCTGTCGGGGGTGCTTTGAATGTGATTTCCTGCTTCTTGGCAGGGGGTTGGACTGGATGGCCCATGAGGTCTCTTCCAACTCTACTATTCTATGATTCTATGATTCTCAGGCATTTCTTCCACATCTGGCTCTATCTGCGAGGGAGGACTAGATGAATCCTCTCCAATTAACTAAGTCTCCAGTGTCAACATCTTCAGGCACCTGCAGCTATAAAGACTCCTCCGTGGAGGGTGCAATGTCAGTAAATTCCTCTTCATTATCTGTGCCAAAGTGCAGGTCCCAAAACACAGCAGGCCTTGGTGCCGTGGCTCGCTGGGACCTAACAAACTCACAAATGCCTTGAAAGATCTCTCCAGCTACTACAAAGAGCCTGAAGCCTAACCCTGCCAAGACACAAGTGTGTGCTTTCCACCTACGCAACCGTGAAGCCAACAGGAAACTGAAAGTTACTTGGGAAAATATCTTGGCACTGCCCCTCCAGATATGCGATGGGAATTTGCTGCTAACTGTGAGAGAAATAAGGTCGAACATTGTGAAAGCCATCCACTGCATGACTATCAGCTTCCTCCCACCAGTACTCAAATCAAGGAAGGGCTTCATAAGAACCGCCACTCCTCTTGATGTTCCTCCAGCAACAGCAAGAGTGTCCGTCTGGGCAGCTAAACCAGGCAATCTCAACTGGATGGCCCCCTACGAGGGCCTGCCTCCAGGGGCAAACTAAGAAAGGGCAACTTGGAAATCCCTGAACAGACTTAGAAGTGGAGTGGGCAGATCAAAAGACAACTTGGCAAGGTGGCACTACCTGGAGGAATCCTCCACCTTGTGTGACTATGGAGCAGAACAAACAACTCCGCATATATATGCTTGCCCACAATGTTCTGCCTCATGTACCGAGGAAGAGCTGTTTAAAGCCACGGACAATGTGGTTGCTGTTGCCCGCTTTTGGTCTAAAACTATTTAGCTGCTTGTGATTTCCTTTATTTCATCACTTTTAAACTTATTTATTATGCAATGCTTTTGACACGAAATAAATAAATAAAGTGAACTGTGAATATGATAATTGCTTAATAGCCTTACATTCATCTCTTACTCCAGCACTTCAGGATTATTTTATTTCCATCGTTGGAAAATGCACTCAGAGCAAACAAGTAAGACTGATCTTAGCCCATTTTTCCTGTTTAAACTTTTAACTTTTTAAAGATCTCAGCAATAAGCACAGAGGTACTGGGCCAGTCACTGCCTCCTTCTTCCTCTCTAATGCTTCTGCTTTCAATGACTATCTGAGATGCATGAAAATGGAGGCCATGGCATCTTCCCATAGAACCAAGCTTTTAAACCATTCTACCCTACAGAAGACACCATAGTCTGCATTCCTATCATCACTATTATCACTCTAGCATCACACACTAGCCTCAGCATCACTCACGGTTCCAATTACTTATCTCCATCACTTGCTTTCTTTTCTTTTCTTTTTGAGATTGTGCTCCATATCATTTTGAGATTCTGTGTAGTGAAGCAAGTAAAGTTCTACTGGCAGACAAGAATGGAGGAATCAGCAGTAACAGTGGTGGGCCATTTCTATGAATTTTTCATGGACATTTTATTGGCTGTTCTGGTTGTGGGATGGGGAATTTACCATTTTTCTGCAAGATAGTGGGGAAATGATTTACATATTTATTGAACAGCTTCTTACTTAGATATATAAAAGTACAATTGCTGGTGTTATCCAGTGATATAGCAGATATCCCCCAAGAACATTAAGATTTTGGCCTCTCCATACAGCAAAGCTGTAGGTAGGACTGGGTCCAGGTTTGAGAAAGATAGCTCTTAGTGGGCCTTTGGTAAGCAATGCTCCATCCATTTCATAGACAGAAAAGCCTCACCAGAAACTGAGCCTATTCCATTATCTGGACAGTTGATGGTCACTGGATGGGCCAAGAGTAGCAACTTGATTGGCACTTCCTTGGTGGCCACTGATCCTTCTAATGCTGATCTAACTGTAGGAATTAAACAAGGCTCTGCACAAGAAACAGTGCCTTATAGTGGTGATAGATAAGATTGTTAGATAGTTTCCTTCTATGGCAAAACAGAGATGTTTGCTAAACCTGACCTCTCAGTCACATGCTTCTTTGATTAAAATCTAGCTACTATATCATCATCAACTTTGGCAAAGGCTTAAAGAATCCATTCTGAAAACTGGAATGCACCATCATTAAAGTCTGTCATTAGTGGTCTTATTTAGCTGAGATATTGTGATTTTCCTCTCTAATACTTTCAATGCCAATGAAGGCTTCTGCATCGAAAATGCAGTTTCATTCTGCAGATGGTGATAGCTCCGCAAACACATCTATTGTTAGTTTGAAAGTCAAGTGATCATTTATGTAGGTGTATGTGTGTGGGAGCTGTGCAAAGAATTACAACAGTTTGCTTCCACGTTGGCAATTCAGTGGGAAGAGGAAAGTCCACATGAAACAATATCAAGCTTGCATATTAAAACATTTTGCTACAGCACACAGCTTCCTGCAGAGCATACAGCTTGTCAGTCTCCAAGGCAGAATCAAGCAGGGGTTGGGGGGTGGGGTGGGAGGGGTTCAGTTAAATGTGATACTCTTTGGATATTTTGTATTAAATAAAATAAATGTAAGCCATTTCACTCACAGATCAATTAATACAGTCTAAAACATAAATCAGATGGCAGCCAAAATATTGTATATTTAATGAATGCATTTTAAAAAAGTAAACAATATCAATATCACAACAAGCCATGACAAACCATGACATACCATGTAGTCACTGAAGGTGAGGTTAAGTTCCATTGAGCAAGGACCATTTAAAAACCATGCTATTATATTGATTCTACTTTAATCTAACTTTCATATCTCTGCTGTCCAGTCAAATTAATGAGACTCTTTATGAATATAAAAGATTTATATGCATTAAGATATTTTTTTGGGCTTATTAATTTCATTGATTTCAGATGCCATATGCCCAGAAGTAGAAAGCAAAAATGGTACAATGTCAGGTACCTTCCTTAATTCCATTTGATTTCTTTTACACCCGCTATACAGCTGAGGAGAGTGCAGGAAGTTAAGCTGTTCTGTGTCTATTTTGCCATGTTTCTTGTAGCTAGGAATTGGGGATGAAGAGAACATTAATTATTATTTGTTCCCAGGTTAAAAAGAAAGGTTTCCTAACAGTCAGGAAGAATAATAGATGAGTGACAATATTATCCAATTTTCTCCTAGTATTTGATAGACTCAAAGTGTTATGGAGAAATTCATCCACATAGAACAGCATGCACGTTTTCTGTGCAGAAAAAAAATCTGCATAGGAGATAGTCCTGCATAAAAACATCAAGATCTTTCTCTAAAGAATATCAACTTGTTTGAATATGGGAAAGTACTACAGATAAATATTCTTTTTCTTCTGCAGCAAGGAGAAAACAACTATAACTATTTGACATAGCATAGAAAAACAAAGTAGTTGAGAATTTACATCCATACTGTGAACATTAAATACGTACAGTACAAAGTGTAGCATAGAGATAAATGAGATTTTGAGGGCAAACAATTCTGGTATTGGAAGAATCTCTGATTAATATGTTTGTTATAATCTTCAGCGAAGCAAAGAACTGACATATGAATCCATTGCCATCTGTCCACAGTTTGCTAATAGAGAAAAATGCACACACAGATGCTGAATGTAACACTGCTACATATTTATTCTCCATTTGTGTAAGAGGGCATAGTCATATTTATTTACCTTTTTGTTTCTTTTTCAAAAATGGATTTTTCTAATTCAGGCAAGTAAGCCCCAATATCTTATCACAGTTTTTATTGCATTTCCATTGTTGCAAGATGGAAATATCAAATAGAAATAGAATATTACGGGACTGAGTTCAGTTTTTGTCTTATTGCAAGAAGGTCCTTTGAAATGAATGAGGATGTTAGTCATGAACAAACAATTGCATCAATTTAAGTGGCTATACTTTATTCTCAACTTAATCCATTAGATTTAATTTATTTGTGTTTCTTTTAAAGCAGTGTTTCTCAAACTCCCAGAAATCCCAGCCAGCTTGCCAGCTGTTCAGAATATTTGGAACTGAAGTCCAAAACATCTGGAGGAACAGAGTTTGAGAAACACTGCTCTAAAGGGTTGATCTTCCAAGGAAACTAACAGGAAAAATATCACAGAGACATTTATCTGGAGGAAAAAATTGAAAAGGAAGAATATCAAATGGTTGTTTCTATGAAAAGTTCATAAATTATGACTGACTTCTTGAATTTAATATTCAAAAGTATATGACTGAATCATGAGGCACTATTCGCTGATGGAGAATAATGTAGACAAGAATGTAGTCTCCTTGAATTAACATCCTGAACTCTAAGATATGAGTCTGTAGTTGCTACAGCTCTTATGTGAAATAACATTGTCTCTGTAAGCTTTTATTTCCATTGTAGTTGTGTCAAAGCATCATATGATTTCTATTAGAGAACAATAAAAATCTTACCTCTGTTATTCCTGGGAATCTTCAGTGATTGATACCATAACAAAAAGGCAAAAAATAATCTTCCCAGTAAACTGAATTATCTTTTAAAAAAAACATTACAAAAGAAGAAAAATAACAGATAAATAATTTTAGGATTAATTCAGGTTATAGCAATAGATCATGATAATAGCACAGTTTTGATAGTAAACATTTTGAGAAGTCCCCCCCCCCCTCCATTAGAAGTCCTAGGAAATAAATTTGTTGACTGAGCTTCCATCTGCATGAACCATTTAATGTAGTTTCAAATCAGCATTGAAAAAAGTGTTTTTGCTATGTGGATTATTACATAGGAAATCCTGGAACCCTTTGAAGCCCAGATGTGGATTACACAAACCACAGACCATTGATGCAGATTGCAGATTTTCTTTCATGCACTTTTCTGGGGGTTTGTTGTCTGGCCACTGCAGTTTGAAGCTAGATTTGAAGTGCATTAAGTGGGCATTGTAGATGGGATTTATGTTAAGGAAGAGGAACCTTCATTTTCAGAGAAATCTTGGTTTATCTAAAATTACTTTCCACTCAGTAACCATTGAGAACATATGAGTCAGATCAGTGTGTTCATATGAATTCCCTGCTTTCCCCACTTCCAAGAAATACATATATCCACATGCATTTTGATTGGCACATTTATGGATATCATTGACCAGTGACTAAAACATAGTGGTGTATTCAGAAGAAGTTTGTGTGAGTGTGATTTTTATCATATGCACTTCTTTGAATTAGAATTGCCAGATTTTAATAACAGGCAGTCAGAATTAATGGCATGCAGAACTGACAATTAGAAAGAGAAAATATCAAATTGATATCAAAATGTTGTTCTGTTCTGCCAACCATATGCTGAATTTTTTCTTCTCTGGTATTGGTGTTATCACTTAGGGTCAAGTTACCTTGATACAAATTTCTGATCCTGTCAGACAGTCAGACAGTCCCCAAGTTACAAACATGTTACTTATATACAACTCCTAGTTACAAATGGGAGTGAGACAACAGAAAGTGCAGGAAATTTTACCCCTAGGAAGGGAAATCCACTCCTGAAAGAGTCATTACAAGCATGGGCTAGAGTGTGTTTGAAAGCCTACTTTGCATCAACTGAGGTATCAGAGAAATCATTCCTTGCTGCCACCATTGCATCTGCAGGCGCAGAGCTGTTTCGAGTGGTCAGAGGGACATCCCTGACCATTCAGCAGCTTGCTGTGAAGAATTTGCAAGGCACTTTGCAGATAGTCGCTAAGATCCATTCCAACTTGGATGCTGTTATTGATGCAGTTCCAATGAATGTAACTTTGGCTCCTGCTTGTCCATTGTTGATGGATACCTTTTAATTTGTACAGCCTGAGGACATGGACAGGATTCTTGGTGAGAATTACCACATGTGTTCTAGATCCTTTCCCTTCCTGGCAGATCAAACAGGACAGAGGGGGGCTGGTGGAGTGGGTGAAGGTGGTGGTCAATGCATTATTGGAACAAGGCAAAGTTTCAACTTGACTAAAGGAAGCAGTTGTGAGACCTATATTTTAAAAGGCTATCCCTCAACCCCTCTATAATGGACAACTATTGGCCAACTTTTCCTTTCTGAGAAAAGTCTTGGAGCCTGTGGTGCCTCTCTACCCCAGGGATTTCTAGATGAAACAGGTTATCTAGATCCATTTCAATCTGGTTTCAGGCATGGCTATGGAGCAGAGACAGCTTGGGTTGCCTTGGTAGATGACCTACAAAGACAGCTAGACAGGGGGAGCGTGTCTCTTTTGGTTATCCTGGACCTCTCAGCGGCTTTCGATACAATTGACCATGGTATCCTTCTGGGTCATCTCTCTGGGATGGGACCAGGAGGCATTTTTTTACAGTAGCTCTGGTCCTTCCTGGAGGACTGTACCCAGAAGATGGTGCTGGGGGACTCCTGTTCAAATCCCAGGCCATTGACCTGTGGGGTTCCTCAGAGTTTCATTTTGTCCCCCATGCTGTTTAACATAAACATGAAACTGCTGGGAGAGGTCACACAGAGTTTTGGAGTTCGGTGCTACCTATATGCGGATGATAACCAACTCTACTACCCCTTTCCACCTAAAGCCAAGGAAGCTGTCCTGACCAGTGTCTTTCATCAGAAACCTTCAGGTGGCAGGCTAAAATCTTTCTATTTAGACAGGCTTTTAAAGATGAAGAAACTGATGGACATACAGAATATGGATAAATTAACGCAGATAATTTCACAAGAACATCAAGCAAGGACAAAAACGGACTGGAATAATCTAAGCAAATATTTGACGGAAAAAAGGAACTTGGAAACATAGGGGGATCGGTTGCATGTGATGACACCCAGGGGACTTAAGAAAACTTGGGTCGGGAAAATTGGAAAAAGTAAGAGATAAATCGCAGAGCAGGGGAACTGGAAGGGAAGACAGCAAGGAGGGAGGGGGATGGGGATTTGGGTTTTTTCCTTTTTTTTCTTTTTCCTCTCTCGGTTTTCTATTATATATGTTTCCCTCCTTCTTTTATTGAAGCACAAAAACCATAAATAAAATGTTAAAAAAAGATGAAGATTTTAAAATTATAGTCAGGGGGTGCTGTGGTTTGAATGTTTTTGTTCTGCCCCCCATGCTATCTTAACTATTTGGAAGGTAAACAGGATGTGCAGGGAACAGATTGGAGACTATATAGTTGAATCAAACAATAATTTATTAACTGACAAGAATTTTAGATTTCCTCCTGAGTCTCATTACAAAGTCTTTATGAAGAGAGGTAAGGTTTTTGAGAAATAGACACAGTTCTGGCCAAACTGAGGATCTTGAATCTTTATTTCTTCTTATTGTCTCTTTCTTGTATGGTGTTAACTGGTCTCAATATTTGACTGGACTTAAATATAGCTCCAACTGAACATGCTATTTGTTGACTTTCTGGCCTTCCTCCCTCTTCACCTTCCAATCATGAAAAGGCTGACTCTTCCAAGAACCAGAAGTACCTTACCAGAGGCTCACTCCCTGAAGGGATTCTTAAGGGGACAAGGCAACGGAGGCTTCAAATGCAAAAAGGCTGTCTAGACTGACCCCCAGAAACTGTACATACAATATTAATCCCTCTAACTAAAAAAAGCTTAACTAGGCATTAACAAAGGGTCTTCATGGGGCACAACAGTTTTGGTGGATTTAAACTGTGAAATGTTTAGTGCTGTTTGTGATTAATTCTGTTTTAATATTTTCATATTTGTATGTTTTAAATTGTATACTAATGCTTTTATGTCAAGCCGCTTTGAGACTCTTTTGGGGAGATAAAGCAGGGTATAAATAAATATAATATTATTGGAGGAAATTGTTTCCACTGAAGCTTTATTCCTAATCCTTGTTTCAATAACAACCAAAATTCAACATCCAATAATCACAGGGACAGAAAGTGAGGTGAAATCTTCTGAACATGGGACAGACTACAAAACAAACACCACAGGGGTATGAACTCTTCCCTATATTATCCATTTAAAAAAATGGCTGGAGTTACACTTAAAAGTGTACCTGTTCCATCTTACATACAAATTCAACTTAAGATGAAACCTGTTAGTGCAAAAGAGTTCCCCAAAACTGGTGAGAGAACTGAAACACCTTTTCTCCTCTTTTTCTGTGGTTTAAAAGCATCTGCAAATGAACACACTCTGCTCTCATCAAACCCTTCAATCACTTAGACTGTAAAAACCTTGTCCAGCCAGGGGTTTAAATTGCTTTATTTACAAGTCAGTTTACAAGTACTCAATACTCAGATCATGGGGTCAGCAATCAAAGAGAATGATCATGGCCTCATGATTTATAGTATCTCTTATCAGTTTTCAACCTCCGGACTTGATGTTTGCAATGACCAGAAGTTTCCTCTATAGGACTACATTTCTATGCATTGTCTTAACCCCTTCAAGTCTGGTTTTTCTAGAAAAAACACAGGCCTAATGATGGTTTTTCTAATACATTCATATACATCAACAAAACCTACAGAACATATCTTGTTCATAATCTAGGACTGCCTCTGTGTGTGTGTGTGTGTGTGTGTGTGTGTGTATGTATATATATATATATATATATATATATATATATATATATATATATATATAGTTTACATGCATCCACAGCTTACAGTGTAAACAAAACATGAAACAATAAACATTTTACAAAAACATAACCCCACCATCAAGGCCTGAACAATTATAATTTCCTTTGCCATAAATTTATGAGTCGATCAATAAACAAATGTCATATCCAAAATTCCTGACCAACGTTGTTTTTCTTTTTCACTCTATAAAACATATTTAATAAAAAATGACCAGTTTAAATCAAAATCAGATCTATTAATTTCCCCCCTAAACACCTACCGGGCTAACACTTCACACATGAATGGGAAAATGTTGACAATAGATTAGTAGATTTAAAAAATGTTTATCCATTAAGGTGCTGCAAAGACTACTCTTTTAAACTACAACCCATATACAAAATTATTTCTTCTCTGGCCTAGGTGCCCAGAATCCACAGGAAAAAGCAGGAATATATTTCCAGGCATGTATATATTTTAAGGGCATAACACAAATGAACAGCAGAAATTCTATTCTATTCTATTATTTATTTATTTATTTATTTATTCATTTACATCATTTTTACCCCGCCTTTCTCCCCGGGGGCGGGGGGACTCAAGGTGGCTTACAATAAATAGGCAAAATTAAATGCCTAAAAACAGTGTACAAAACAACAATTCATATAAAAACAGATACCATTACAAAATAAAATCACATTATATAAAATTTTAAACATATCCAAGATTAAAATCCATTCATCCAGAATCCTCAACATAAGTCTTGGTACAGGTCATGTAAAGTCCATGTATGTGTGTGTGTGTGTGTTTGTATACACACATACACACACACACACACACACATGAAATATGTTTTTTTATTTTCTAAAATAAAAAGGTTAACAACCATCTACTGACTTCTAAGAGACATACCTCCCCCTTTATTTCCTGTAGATTCTGTTGGGTGCTCTTTTCTGTTATCACTTCTGTCTCTCCTGTTATCACTTCAAATCAAGTTGTGAAGTAGGTTACCAGGTATTCCTGTGTAGATTCTATTTCTCATTTATGAACCTTCCCTAGCAATTAGGAAATCCGGGGATGGCCAATGCAGAGACAAAACACTTATCATTATACATTGTACAACTTTATTACCAGTCAACACAAGATTGGCCAGGGTTGGACCTACCACAAACCTTGCAGGAAGAGAACCTTTATTGGGACCCTCAGACTCCTGCAAGCTCTCAGATCCTACAGGAACCTCCAAGCCCTTGGATGTATTGAGATACTAGCAGCCATCATAAAAAAGGGATGTTATTTTCATCAAGGATGTATATTGCTCAACCTGGAGTGGGAAGAGCCATCACTGGCCCATGATCACCATAGACCAGGCCTGCACAACATGTAGCCCTCCAGGTTTTTTGGACTTCAACTTCTAGAATTCCCAGCCATTTGACAAATGCAGACCTGCTATAGACCAACCCCTAGGATTTGGTGCATAACTTGAAGAACATGTGTTGACTTCATACCGCAAGCTGCATGTCCTTTGTGGAATTCCATTTAATGCTTATATAAGGTATGCTTAAACAAACAATATTCCTAAAAATGAGAGATACCTGGAAATGCTATGTTGAACACTTTTTCTCTTTTTTCCCAAAACACTTCACAGACTTCTAAATGGCCAAAATGATTTCTGCCCAAAATTTATTTCTAGTTTTTGGTTCGGTCAATAAGAGGATTCAGAAATACCATGTACATATCCAAATACGAAACATGCTCTTTCTATCCCTCTTCCCCTCCTTTATTTTCTGAGTTCTTTACTGTTCCATGCTATTCCTTAAAACTTCTTGCATATTTTTAGTATCACCTTAATTCAAAATTCTGTATTAAAAAAAACCCATCAGCTACAGTCAAGTCAACCAAATCACAAAAAAAGTTAGGGCCTGCTAGGGAGCACTAGGTTGAGCAAAAATGTGCAGCATAAACCACTGTATGAGGAGAATTATCACTGCATTGTTTGAGAGGTAAACCTGGCTTTACACATAACATTCAGTTCTGCTTTTTAAAAATGCAATCATGTTTTAGAGCAGACATAAGTTATAGGCATGTGCGATCCATGAAAAAAATGGTTCAATACTCGCTTCAAAATAGGGGGCGCTGGTGCTTCATTTCTAAAGTCATTTCTAAATTTTGAAGCAAAAAATTCAAAACTTTCTGAAACTTCCGAATCTTCGTATGTATTTCGTTAATGGCGGATGCGCATGCGCATGAAGGAAAACATTATTGTCAATGGGGAAAATTGAGGGGCTTCTCTCTCCCTGATTTTTGAGCTATCCTAATGAAATTTGCTAAAGTGGTAGAACACATTTACCACTGTTAGCTCACCAAATTTCAGAACATTTTCCTTATCCTATGATTTTTGGCAAATTTTAATAGATTTTATAACAAAGCATTTTTAATAATTGCAGAAATCTTTTCCTAGTTTGAAAGTCTTATTTCCTGTTTCAATGGGTTTTCTTTACTTTGAAAGTCATTGTTCTACTTCAGAAACTTTGTTTTTGTGGCTGAAACTCAGTGAAATTGGTGGACAAAGTGTCCCAGGATAATAATGTGCTATCATAGCACCATGTCCCTTGTTTTGGCAGTGTAACAAAGTTTTGGCAGTGTAATAAAGTTTAGCCATGTTGTTATGACAGAAAAAATAGGAAATGACATTTATCACCCAGGAACAGAAATCATAGTACACCATCAAATCACTCCTGACAGATGGCCATCAGCCTCTGAATAAGGAAATCTTTGAAAAAGCCCTCACCTCTCCCACCCTCTTCAATCAGCCCTAATTGGCTTAGCCCAATGCTTTCTGGAAAATGTAGTAAATAAATGGGGAAAATTCAGAGGCTCCGTTCTCCTTCATTTTTAAAGCTCTTGGGGTGAAATTTGCCACAATTGCAGAAGATATTTACCACTATTTGCCTATCAAGTTTCATAATGTTTCACCCATCCACTATTTTTTTGGGAATTAAAAAAAAATTAAACAACATTTTTTTAAAAAAAGCCCCCGCCTCTCCCTCCCTCTTCCGTCAGCCCTGATTGGCTGACAGGCATGCCAACATGGTTGGCTTCACCTCTCAGCGGGGCTTGGTCACAGCTACATGTGAAGACATCCAAGACAGAAGAAACAAAGGTGCCTTTTGATTCAAATTCTTAATATTGGGAAGGCAGTGGGCAGGTGCTTCGGAACCCACTTCAAAAGTGCTTTAGATCTGAATTTGATACTAATTTAACGAGCATACGAACAATTCGCTCAACCGTAATAAGTTAATGCCAATGTTTCCCTCTTAAGCACGTGATTTGAGATTCCTGCAAACTGAATCTGTATAGAAACTATCTGGCTGGCAACTTGGTGATATGATAATAGCATGCACTAGTCATTTATAATTTTAGAGCAGACAGTGCTTTTTTCATATTAAGACACTGAAATGGAAAAAAGATAAAATAGATTTCCATTAATTATATAAAGCAGAATACAGTGAGCGTAATCATAGATATCTGCTGCTAAGAGGTTGCTAGGTAAATGCCATTAAGTCTTTAATAGCAAAAGAGCCACTTCATCATCACTGAATATCATTACTGATTACTGCATAGAAATACAGCTTAGAATTTTGAGACTCTAACTGAGGACCATCATCTTATTCATTAAATAAGCCAAATATGGGTAAGCATGAATGTTCATGATAAATATTGGCCACCTATTCATATTATTATGATCACTGAAGCATCTGAAGGACATCAGCCAGCCAGACCCAATCTGCAGAATAAGTGAAAATGTATGTTGTAACTTTCCAAAATGCATTAGAGTGCTTGAGGAATTAGATCCTGATACAAACTGACTAGATTCCTTCGTCTTAGATAAATGCAGACATCAGAACTTATCTGTCCATCCTCTTTGCACTTTCTTTATATGCCAACACAGTACAACTCAAATATCAAAATGCATTTTAAAATTAATTAAGAGGGGGATTTTTTTTGTAAAAAATTATTACTGTAATTTGCGAGTGTTCAGATTTTGTTTAAATGGTAGAGTGACAAAATATAATGCGGACATGGAGCTTGAAGAAATGAGGTCCATGGAAATCAATCATGCTATACACAGTGTAGTTAACTGGCTGTGATGTGCATTTGTACGGAATTGCTATCCATTTTGTTTTGTTTCATTCGTTCTGCTCCGTTTTCAGTTTTGTTTGCCACTTCTGAAAATGGGACCTTACCTGAATGGGATTTTTGTCTCGTGTCCGAAAAAACAAAAATGTTCGGACCATTGGCAACAATGGGAAGGCTTCTAAGGCTTGCCCTCCCCTCAGTTTTAGGGCTAGAGGGGTGAAAATTGCCATACATGGAGGACATATCGACCCCTTTTAGCCCACCAACTTTTAAAATGTTTTCTAAACAGAGAAGGTAGAAGCTTAACAATTTATTTCCATTGAAATATATTTTAAAAAATACAATACTACACAGGGGGAGGAAAAAAGGGTGTTTTAAATAAAGAATCAAGAATAAAAGATTTAAAGATTTAAAAATATTACAGTACAGCAAATAGAAGCTACAGAGATCCCCTTCTTTCCTCCACCCCCAAAGCCCCTTGTGCACTCCCAAGGAAAACCTCCCTCACTCAGTCCCCTTCCCTTCAAGGAAAGAATAAAAATAGAAGCCAAGCAGCCAAGCTTGGGGGGAAAAAAATCTCTTTCCCCTGGCAGCAAGGCAAGGAACGAAAGGAAGGCAAGAGACAAGGCAACAAGGCAGCAAGCAAACAAGAACACTAGCACAGAGAGACTGAGTGAGCTGATTATGGAGCAGCAAGCCAGGCAGCCAGCCAGCACCAGCAAAGTCTCAATGTGCAATGGGCACTTTAAGACTGGTCACACCATTAAATATCCTGGCAATGTTACAGTTTCCTTGGCCTCTGATTGGACAAAAGCCCCATATATCACCTCCTCCTCTGATACATGTGGAAGAACTCCCTGGGCTGCATGAGGAAAGCCATGCGGCCCGAAAACCAAACAAAGAAATTGAAACTGTGAAACTTTCTCTTTCATTTCAGCTTTTGTTTCATCTGAAAATGGGCTCCTTTGTTTTGTGCCATCTGAATGGAAAGTACAAAATGAATACTCGAATGAAACAAATTGAATGAATACTATGCACACCACTAGTGGCTATATTAAACCATTTTAAATATGTTATGCCACATGTTCCGTCCCCCAGGACGATGGTTTGCCTTACCTATTGGTCGTTTGTTTGTTTTCCCTCCTTTACATTTTGTTTGAGCCTCTGGCTGCAAAAGCCTAGGAAAAGTGGCTTGGAATCTGCAAGAGCTGGCTGCAGTTTTCTTTGCAGTGATTGGTCAAAGAGTGCAACATCTTAGGACCGCCCTTTTTACCAGGGTCTAGTCTCCATTTTGGAGCTTCATTCTGGCTATAGTCTTCCAACGTGCTGGAGCTGTGCAAAGCTAACTGGGACAAATCATCCTCAAAACCAGGCCAATCTAAGCCTATCCAAATTAGATAAGTATTGAATTATATTGATCTGGAATAGGAAATCTAGTTAGAGGAGCAGAGTTATTCCATCGCTTCTAGAACTAATCTTTGCTGTAAAGATAGGGAAGGAAAGAGTTTCTCCTTCTAATATAGGCAGCGTGATTAGGGTATAGTGGTTTTATAATCACTTTTGCCTTCTGGAACCAGGGATAATTCTGTGACTAAAACCTATAGAAATTTGTTTCATTTTCTGCAACTTTAAGATCTGTGCCAGGTTTACAACCTTGTATGAATAAACATTCTTTTTTGAAGTTATCCAGACTCAGTCGTTCAATATCTATAGGACAGCTTATAGGGATTTGCAGTTCGCCCGGATAAAGGACAGCACGTTTCAGTTTTATAGCTTTTTATTGTCCGGCGGACGGCACAGTTTTGAGGTAGATCAGCGGTTTTTCCGCTTGAGCTAGCTTGCACGGCTTATAGTTTTTTATAGTTTAGGAAGTTTAGTATAGGCCGCGGCTTTTCCGCCTGAGCTCAGTCTGCATACCTAAAGACTCTACCAGCGTCTGAGGCAGTGGAGCCCGCTCTCAGACCTGAAGGAGTCAAATAGTGGGGCTCTATTTCCTTGCTATTTGGCTCGCGTGTGCGCACGTGGCCCAGTGGCTTTCTGGGTTTGCACAGGCTGTGCAGTTCCCAGCAACGTCCAGGGCTCCCTCGGCGGTAGACCTCGAGCCGCGGAGCACCAGCGACAGTTCTTTGGCTGGCTCTGAGGCGTGAAGCCCACCAGAACCAGGCTAGAACCTGGACAGGCCTTGCAACGCTGCTGCGAGTTCGGCCGGAGCACTCGGCCGGCTTCGACCTGCCTCATCGTCCTGCGGTGGTGACCTGCCTCATGGTCCGGCGGTGGTGACCTGCCTCATCGTCCTGCGGTGGTGACCTGCCTCATCGCCTGGCGGTGGTGACCTGCCTCATCGTCCTGCGGTGGTGACCTGCCTCATCGTCCTGCGGTGGTGACCTGCCTCATCGTCCTGCGGTGGTGACCTGCCTCATCGTCCTGCGGTGGTGACCTGCCTCATCGTCCTGCGGTGGTGACCTGCCTCATCGTCCTGCGGTGGTGACCTGCCTCATCGTCCTGCGGTGGTGACCTGCTTCATCGTCCTGCGGTGGTGACCTGTTTCATCGTCCTGCGGTGGTGACCTCCCTTCACAGCGGGGAGGAGGCGTCTCTTCTCTCCTCCTTTCCAAAGCCAGCCTCGGTGCTCCTTCGGCGGCAGGCCTCGAGCCGCAGAGCACGAGGTGCTTGAAAATTTGGCGAAGTCGCCATTTTGGCAGTTTACGTCACTCGGGCAAGGGAGGTATCAAGTGGCAAGTTGCTGTCAGTTGGCATTTTGCAGCTTGCCCACTAAAATCTGGCGCCAAAGGTCACAATCTTTGTAAAGTATAGTTACTTAGTGATATATATTGCTATGGTTAAGTGTTGTGCATTGTATTATATGTTGTATTTGCTTTTGTTGTAAATTTACTTGCTATTAAGAATACATAATGTCTATGCAATTTCAAGACGATACAGATGGTATACCTCCTTCTGAGGCTGAAAGTAGGAATGAAAGGCCCCAAAGGATAAAGCACCCTTCAGCCAAGATGCTAGCCCATCTAATAGATGAAAAGGAGCTCCTCCATGTGAGGTTAGGTTCGGCATGGGAGCGAATTGTAACATTGATGGACAGAATTGAGAGCTTGGGTATTACAAGGGTGCCATCCATATTACAGACAGACCTTGAAGAGACCTTCGGTCTCTGGAGGGGTTTGGTGTCTAAGATAGTCCAGGTCCTCGAGCGCATTAACGCCAAGGATTCAGAGTTAGAAATAGTGAGTGTCTTAGCTGACACTAATGAGAAAGAAAATAAGGTGAGGGCAATTCTAGATGCCTTGGAATTTAGTTCTCCACCTGTTAATCTAAGGTCTGAGCCAAAAGGAAATCAGTCTTCCTTATGCAGCCATGAGACCAATCTTTTAAAATCACCTGCTGTGGCACTTAGTCTTAAGTCCAACCGCTCTAGCCAGGTATCTAAACTAAGGGAGTGTGCATCATCTAAACATAGCCACTCTAGCAAGTCTTCTGCTGCTGGGAGTGCCATCTCTTCCCTAGCTGCCTTGCACATTAAGGAGGCTGCACGTCTGGAGCTAAAGAGCAAGGTAGCGGGGGCGGAGGCTGATGCTAAGGCAGCTGATCTCACCCTTCCCTTTAAAGAAGAAGAGCAACGACTGCAAATAGAACAGGCCCGTAGACAAAGCGAAATGCAAATGGAACAGGCCCGTAGACAAAGCGAAATGCAAATGGAACAGGCCCAAAGACAAAGCGAAATGCAAATGGAACAGGCCCAAAGACAAAGCGAAATGCAAATAGAACAGGCCCGTAGACAAAGCGAAATGCAAATAGAACAGGCTCGTATAGAGATGCTTAGAATAAAGATGGATGCCGCAGCCAAAAGGGTAAGGGCTGAGACTTTGGCCAAGGCCCTAATTGAGCCACTCACAGAAGAAAATGTAAGCCAGTTACCAATACAGGATCCTTCTGCCAAAGTGTTTGCTCACCTTGGCAGCATGAACAGCCAGTTTTCGGATGAGGAACAGGGAGACTTCTCTCCTTACCCAGAGCAGGGCCCCAAAGTCACTTTTGAATTTCCTGCAGAGCAGAGCGTCATAGCGGGGAGCTCACCCTTGCTCGAGCTACCTGTGCCTCCTGCTAAAACCCTAGGTCAGTCAATCAGGGCCTCAAGGCCGAGTGCTAGTTGGCCCCTACAGACAGCTGCACAGGGAACCATCGATTCGTCAGTGGTCGATGTCATCCCTCCAAGAGGCCAAAGGTTGACGCAAGGTACACGGTGGGAGTCCACTCCACAACAGCAAACTCCTCAATTGTTCCCTTCGACGCCAGAGTCCCAGCTTGTCTCCATCATCAGAAGCCCCAGAAGAGATCTTAAGGACAAGGGTGTCGAAAAGTTTTCGGACAAGCCTGAGGAATTTCTTCTCTGGAAGGCCACCTTCCAGAGAGCAATCAGAGACTTAAAGTTATTGCCTGAGGAAGAACTGACTCTTCTGGCTGCATGGTTGGGCCCAGCCTCATCCTCACAAGTTAAGAAGATCTACGCAGCCCACGTAGCCGATCCCGACAAAGCCCTGGAAAAGGCCTGGGCCAGGTTGCAGCAGAGGTATGGGGCCAGCACAGAGATTGAAGCATCTCTTATGGACAAGCTCCAAAGGTTCCCAGCTTTAAAACTCAAAGACTTCAAACTCTTGTGGGACCTCAGCGATCTCCTTGCGGAATTAGAGTCGGCCAAGGAGAATCCAGAACTGCCCGGTTTGAAGTGCCTCGATCAGCACCTGTCCCAGAGGCAGATCTTGACCAAGCTGCCCTTCACTTTGCAAGAACGCTGGGGACAGGAGGTCTTCAACTACAAGGAGGCCCACTCCCAGGCATACCCTCCATTTTCTCATTTGGTCCAGTTCATCACCAGGGCAGCCAGAGAAAGGAATGATCCACAGACGGGCCTCCCCACCTTATACCAAGGGACCCAGCCAGAGAAGGCACCTGAAGTGGACAAGAAACCACCTAGAGAGGCCAATAGACCTGTCAGCGTAAAGGCAGTCGAAACTCAACACAAGACTGACGAACCCAGGTCGGAGGTAAAGGAGTTGCTTTGCCCTATTCACCAAAAGCCTCACAGCTTGGCCAACTGCAGGGAGTTTAGTAGAAAGACATCCAAAGAAAGGCAACAGCTAGTTCAAAAGCAGGGAATCTGCTTTAGATGCTGTGGAGCAACTCCACACTTTGCATCCAACTGCAAAGAAAACATCAAGTGTGAGAAATGCAACAGCCTCAAGCATTGCACCGCAATGCACAACTCCAATATCATCTCCCTCCCCAAAGAGAACGCTTCACCAAAAGAAAAGTCAGCAGTCGAAGACACCGACAAGCCAGCCGCACCAGAGATGCAGGTGGAAGTTTCAGCAGTCGCCTGTACAGAGCTGTGTTCTGACTCGCACCAGTACAGAGTTTGTCATCCTATCTGCCTAGCGGATGTATATCCAGCCAAGAGCCCTTGGCTTAGAAAGAGACTCTATGTGGCCCTGGATTCACAGAGCGACGCCTCCCTGGCTACTCCAGAGTTCTTCCGCATGTTTGACCTTAAAACCAAGATGGTCGACTACACTATGACTACGTGTGCAGGAAAAAAGAAGTTGCAGGGTCGCATAGCATCTGGCTTTGTTGTCTCCTCTTGCGACCAGAAGAGACAGTTCAAGTTGCCACACCTGATTGAGTGTTCCTCCATCCCTCGGAACAAAAAACAAATTGTAACTAGAGAAGTTGTGGAGGCTCATCCACATTTGCGACGGTTAAAGAATGCTATACCAGCCTTTCGGCCAGATGTGGACATTGCCCTTTTGCTTGGCTCGGACTGCCCGAGCTTGTTCTGTGTGAACGACCAAGTTAAAGGACCTCCAGGTGCACCTATCGCACAACAATTGCCATTAGGCTGGACAGTCATAGGCCCAGTGTGCATAAACAAGATGCACCCACCATCGTCGTTGGACTCCAATCAAGCACAGGTGCTTAAAGGTGGACGTTCTACACTTGTGCGCAGTTGCCTAAGTCATATCTCGGTCTACTGCCAAGCAATAACTCCAGAGTATTCCTCCATCTTCAAAGTCTCTGAGAGAGACGAAGCCACAGCGCTCTCGAAAGATGAGCAAAGGTTTTCGGACATTATGAATGCTCAAGTCTCACGAAGTGCAGAGGTGAAAGCCTGCAAATCAACCACAGAAATCAAGATGGGCCAAAGATCTTGCCTGGAACCACACCGTTTTGAACGTTTTTCGGAGTGGCACAGTCTTCTTAGAGCAGTTGCTAGGCTTATACATCGCTTAGTCTGCAAAGATAGTCAGCCTTTGCAAGTTCAGGACATGTTGAAGGCTAAGGGAGTAATATTCAGGTCAGTTCAGAGGCATGAGTTTAGTCTAGAAATAGCCAGGTTAGAACAAGGGCTTGACACCCCCAGTCGGAGTTTCTTGCGTGAGTTAAACCCATTTCTAGGCAAGGAGGGTATTTTGAGAGTTGGAGGAAGGTTAGCCAAAGCTAAACTCAAGGCGTGCATAAAAAACCCCATCATCATACCCCCTAATAGTCACACTGCATTGCTGCTCGTTCGGCATCACCATGAAAGGATCCATCATCAGGGTAGAACTCTGACTGAGGCGACCCTTAGAAATGAAGGCCTGTGGGTGGTAAATGCTAAAAGTTTGGTCAGCAGTGTTATTTTTAAGTGTGTCAAATGTCGGCGACTCAGACGTAACTGTCAAAGTCAGTTAATGGCAGAACTACCTCAGGATAGGACTTTGACAGACCCACCCCTTTCCCATGTGGGAATCGATGTGTTTGGTCCTTGGGAGGTTGTCACTAGGAAAACCAGGGGTGGTGTTGTAAATAACAAAAGATGTGCGGTTTTGTTTACTTGTTTGTCAGTACGAGCTGTCCATATAGAGGTTGCAGAGGGAATGGACACTTCATCATTCATAAACGCATTGAAAAGGTTCATAGCCCTCAGAGGGCCAATTAAGTCAATTTGGTCGGACTGTGGCACCAATTTTGCATGTGCAGACCTTAGCCAACCACTTCTGGAAGAGGTGGAAGGCCGAATACTTAAGCCAGCTTCCAACCAGAAGACTCTGGCAAACCCCAAAGGACAATTTCAAGGCGGGAAACCTTGTGTTGCTAAAGGACAAAGACTTGCCCCGCTATGCCTGGCCTATGGGCATTACACTAAAGACCTTTCCTTGCCCTGACGGTAAGGTTAGAAAAGTTCAAGTAAAGACTCATAGTAAGGACAAAATGTCTGTCCTGGACAGACCAATTAGTGACCTCGTGTTGCTTATTGGAGATGTTTAAAGTTCTAGTGTTTGTATTGTTGTGTATACAAAGGTGTTTGTATGTTTTTGATTGGTAAATTCCCACATCCTGGGAATTTAGCGGGGAGTGTTCCGTCCCCCAGGACGATGGTTTGCCTTACCTATTGGTCGTTTGTTTGTTTTCCCTCCTTTACATTTTGTTTGAGCCTCTGGCTGCAAAAGCCTAGGAAAAGTGGCTTGGAATCTGCAAGAGCTGGCTGCAGTTTTCTTTGCAGTGATTAGTCAAAGAGTGCAACATCTTAGGACCGCCCTTTTTACCAGGGTCTAGTCTCCATTTTGGAGCTTCATTCTGGCTATAGTCTTCCAACGTGCTGGAGCTGTGCAAAGCTAACTGGGACAAATCATCCTCAAAACCAGGCCAATCTAAGCCTATCCAAATTAGATAAGTATTGAATTATATTGATCTGGAATAGGAAATCTAGTTAGAGGAGCAGAGTTATTCCATCGCTTCTAGAACTAATCTTTGCTGTAAAGATAGGGAAGGAAAGAGTTTCTCCTTCTAATATAGGCAGCGTGATTAGGGTATAGTGGTTTTATAATCACTTTTGCCTTCTGGAACCAGGGATAATTCTGTGACTAAAACCTATAGAAATTTGTTTCATTTTCTGCAACTTTAAGATCTGTGCCAGGTTTACAACCTTGTATGAATAAACATTCTTTTTTGAAGTTATCCAGACTCAGTCGTTCAATATCTATAGGACAGCTTATAGGGATTTGCAGTTCGCCCGGATAAAGGACAGCACGTTTCAGTTTTATAGCTTTTTATTGTCCGGCGGACGGCACACCACATTCTATTCATTATATGAATAGAATCTTCAAGTTTTTGCCCCTTCTGCTTGTGACAAAATCTGTGACTTTGTATAATTTTTTAAAAAAAGTAACAAAGTTTATACTTATTTTGCTGTTAACTGCTGTGAAGCCAACTTCAACTTATAATGACCCTATGAATGAAAGACCTCCATGCCCTCCTAGCCTCAACAACCCTGCTCAGGTCTTGCTGACTCAGGGCTATGGCTTCCTTAAATGAGGCCCCTTCTACATTAAAATCCAGATTATCTGCTTTGAACTGGATTATATGGCAGAGTAGACTCAGATAATCCAGTTTAAAACAGATAATGTGGGTTATCTGCTTTGAAAATATGGATTATATGGCAGTGTAGAAGGGGCCTGAGTTTATTCTATCTGGAATGTAGTTTTCCTCTTTTCTGAATGCCTTATATTTTAGTAAAGGTAAAGGTTTCCCCCTGACGTTAAGTCCAGTCGTGACCGACTCTGGGGGTTGGTGCTCATCTCCATTTCTAAGCTGAAGAGCCAGCGTTGTCCGTAGACACCTCCAAGGTCATGTGGCCAGCATGACTGCATGAAGCGCCGTTACCTTCCTGCCGGAGCTGTACCTATTGATCTACTCACATTGGCATGTGTTCGAACTGCTAGGTTGGCAGGAGCTGGGGCTAACAGCGGGCGCTCATTCCACTCCCGGGATTTGAACCTGGGACCTTTCGGTCTGCAAGTTCAGCAGCTCAGCGCTGCACACACTGCACCACCACCAGGGGCCCGCCTTATATTTTACTACACATTATTGTCTTTTCTAGTGAGTCGCATCTTCTTATGATATATTATGTATCTATAGAAATGAGTTAATTTTCATCCTGACAACTTACTTCATTTGTTTGTCTTTCACAACTAGACATAGAAATTGGAAAACACAATGGTATGGATAGTTCTTATTTTAGTATTCCATTCAATCTGTACAATTGAAGATCTTATCTAGTTCTTTCATAGCTGCTCTACCAAGTCCTAGTCTTCTTCCAAATTCTAATCTATTTCCTAGTCATAGTATAGTGTCACCTGCATATTTTAAAATGTTAGAGTTCCTTATTCCAGTTTCCACCTTTCCTTTCTCTAATTCCAATCCTGCTTTATATATATGTTCAGCCAGGCCTGTAGTGAGGGGGGGGGGGTTAGGGGTTCAACCCCCCCCCCCGAAATTTTTCAGGTTATAAAAAAAATCTGGTTTACTCATGAATTTTAACTGGTTAACGAAATCCCCATGCTAAATCTATTAGACGCAAAAACCCTCCAGGTTTTTAGCAGAGGTGGGGGGGTGCTAGGGGTTCAACTCCCCCCCCCCCAAAAATTTTCAACCTCCTAAAAAAACATTTTTTTCTGGCTATGGCCCTGTGTTCAGCATACAAGTTTAGGCTAGATCATAGAATCATAGAATAGATGATAAATTGTAGTCTTGCCTGACCTCTTGTCAATTGGAAATCTTTCCATATGTCCATATTCTGTCCTGATATTAGTTTCCTGCCCTGAGTACAGGTTACATATCAGGACAGACAAATGTTATGGCACACCCATTTCTTTAAGAACAATCCATAGATTTTCATGATCTACGCAATGATCTACGCATTGCTATCATTTATAAATCATATTCTGATTTTCTTCTAAAAAATTTTTTATCCATTAACAATGATCAAATTCAACAGATAAAGCAGGTTGGGGAGACGAGTTGTTCTGAATCTGTTAAAGATGGGGAAGGGAAAAGAGGGGTTTCCAGTCCTTTTTTTAGCATCATAAACATGCTTCAGTGCACAAGGTCAGCTTGTTAACAATGAGGTACTCAAAGCCCTCTGCCTAGATAGGCAAATTTCCTCCACTTTCTTCCACATTTGGTTATTTGAAATCTTAAATCATATGAAGCAATTTTCAGATTTTGTCAAGTTTTTATTTAAAACAACAAGAATATGTATTTGTTACACAGGTTTGACTTCTTTGTTGTTTGTGTCTAATCCAATCTTCCTCCTTAGAACAATGGACTAAATTGTTCAAAAAGTATTTTAAAGCACTTAGCTTTATTCCAAAGCAATACCACTTTCTGTCCTTTTGATTTCCCTTCCTTCTTAAAACTCCAATTCTTAGAGATTCATCAACCCATAGAGGAAAAAAAATCAAATGAATTTATAACATCATGCAATCCTAGATATGTTCTGAATAGCAACCCCTCTAAGTCCCATGGGGCTTAGCTCTAGTTCAGAGAGTATGGGATTTTAACCTGAATTTTTTGCATGGACATTTCCTTGCCTTTAATGAGAGAACAGTAAGTTATATGGGCTTTATTTTATTCTTTTGTACAAATAAACAGTAGACCCTCTGTATCCATGGATTTTGTATCAGCGATTTCAAAATGCAAATACTGGTGTTGTCATTTTAATTGAGGAAAACAATTTAGTTATGTCATTGTATATAATGGGACTTGAGCAGATTTCAGTAAGTGTGTGTATATTGGGGGGGGGGGGGGGGTCAGGGGGTTCCTGGAACCAAACCCCAGAAGATACCATGGAACCATAATCTGTTGCAATTCTTCTACAAATTAATATCTTTTTCTCCACATAGAAGAAAGAAGTCTATTTGTTTAATACTCCACAAATTTTAGAACACATTGCAAATAAATTGCAAATAAAACTAGATTAAGCATTAATTTCTTTGAAGTGAAGTTTCAGAATTAGAACTCATGTTTAATAGTTACACAAAGAAGTGGTTAGGAATCATATGGAAAAGTTACTAGGCATTGCTTGGATGATTACTGCAAATAGAGAATGAAAACCATTGATATCATCTATTACTAATTGGAAATAACAGTGCTTTCTCCAGAACAGAAAAGCTAAAAGGAGGTTAAGTAATGACATTGGAATGCAATTCTTGCAGCAGTCAAGACAATGTCAAAATGAACGGCCTCATCTCATTTCTCTCAATCATGGCTACAGCTGCTCTCTTTCCCTGGATGATCACAGTCTGTGCTCATCTCCTGCATATGCTCTAAGATGATATGGAAATAGCAAGATGCTATCTGCTTTGGTGACAACAATGTACTAGCAAGACCTAGCTATATATCTTGTTTTTTACTCAAGAGAAGCAGGTGCTGTGATGATTCTGATGTCCCAATACCTGGATGTGATAATTATGTGGATGAAAAACAGCTGAACAAACCCAGCTTGACTGAGACAGATGTGATGCTCATGGAAATGAGAAGTGCTTCAGGGCCTGGCAAAACTTCTGACCTCATATACTGCTGTGAAGGGAAAAGAACAAGAGGCATAGAGGGAAGATGATTTCTGGGGTAATATGTTCAAACATAGTTACCACAGTCTTCCAATGTAGTATTTTAGTGGTGTTGTTTGTGCTTCTTGAAAATTTCAAATGGAAACTTCAGTCTGTTGAAAAAAAATGAAAAAATTAACACAATTTCTTTACAAAATACCTGATATACTCCAGATGTTAGGAAAAGAGTCCTCAGATTTATCCCACGCTAGCATTCTCCAGCAAGACAAGCTTAGTAAAGGAAAAGCTCTGTGATTCTGGTAAAACCTAGGTATATTTATTCAAACATTGACACTCTAGAGCAGTGGTTCTCAACCTGGGGTCCCCATATGTTTTTGGCCTACAACTCCAAGAAATCCAAGCCAGTTTACCAGCTGGGAGTTGAAGGCCAAAAACGTCTGGGGACCCCAGGTTGAAAACCACTGCTCTAGAGGTCATAAGACCACAGTCATGAAAAACAGATGTATGTTTAAAATATTTTAATAAAATTAAACGTTTTAAAATATATTCATGCTGGATCAAAAAAAAAAACACCCATCTAGTTCAGTATTCTGCTGCTGCAGTGGTCATCCAGAGTGGCTGAATATTTTATTATATATTTAGCCTTTTCTCAGAATGGGACTCTTGGGTAAGTAATATACTCTCTTTCTAACAATAAATTTGTAATAGAGTTGCCATAAGTTGGAGTTGACTTAAACCTCATCACATGCCCCCCCCCCCCCCGGTGCTGTTTCGCCAGCCACTGCAGCAATCTGTCATCCCACATGCAGGTCCTGAGTAGCACCGCTTCCCTCATCACACAGGGGAAGTGTCACTGAAGTGTCGCTAAAGTGTTCTGGCTGCATTGGAGCCAGCACAACACAGGGGCATTCCTACTTGGGTTGTGCATTGATTTTGTTTCCTCTGTTCCTTCAGTACCTTAAGTACTTTGAGAGCTCATAATGGTAGGGGCCCTTCTGGTACGAAAACCCACTTGACATGAAAGCAAGTGGGAGCCGATCTTGGCTCCTCCTCCCCTATTCGGCATCACAATTTAATCTTTTTGATTTTTCTTTATTTTCTGATTCTTTTTATTTAGTGGGACTGATTAGGAGTTGGGGAGGGGCCTGAGGGACAGTGGGTGGGGTGCACGTGCATACGCTTGGAGATGGAGAGTCACCCTTTTACGTTCTTTTTCTCCTTCCCTTCCTCTCCTTCAGAAAATACTTCTGAAAGATTATAATTATTATTAATAATAGTAATCCAGGCAAACAAAAAGAGAAGCCTACCTCTCCTTTAGAATAGAAAATAGAAACAGATTTAAGAAAGCATTAAACCATAGCAGAAAGGAGATTGCAGCCTTGCAGGCAAGTGAGAGATTTTTTAAGGTAGTCCAGGGAGGATAGCTCGACTGACCTCCAGGTCATACTCTTCCTTCCCTGGGCCTCTTTAAAATGCCTTAATGCTGCTGGTGCTGAGAGAAAAGAAAGACCAGGTTCTTGCTTCTCCTCTAGATTAGAACAGCTTTAAGAAGCAGTAAACACAGTCTCCTCCTCTACAAACAGCAGAAGGGGAAGTATTCAGAAACTTAATAGTGGTAACTCTGATGCTTTTTAAAATCCAGGTCTTAATGAAGGATATGGAAGGGGAGCTTGTGGGAAGTCGTCCCCCCCAACCCCCATAATGCACTGGAGGAGGCTGCTTTCTCAATCCTGTTGCTGAAATTCAGGCCCCCTTGAAAGGACGAAAGGAAAGGCTCTCAGGCAGGGAAAAAGAGGATCCTCGTAAGTTGTCCATTGCCACCAATGGGCCTAACATACCCGGGTTTTTCAGATGCAGAACGAAAATGCCCATTCGGCAGTGCACTCAGGAAACAGCCATCGTCTTCTCTGACCCCCTTCATAGAAGTGATTTATGTTTTCTCTCTGTGGTACATCTTGGGCTCCTCCATCTACCTGTTGTGGAGAAAGAATTATTTGGTGTTCCCTGGCTGGCTTTTGGACATATCTGTTTTGCCTACTCCTTGCTATTTTTCCATTGTGGTTTAGCTTAGTCTTATTAGTTGGCTGCTGTTTCTGTCACAACTTGTCAGAACCATTCACTCGCTTGGGTGTTATGGACCAGTGACATAGGCCCCATTTACACTGACTTATTCATGCAGTTCAAAAGTATTTTCAGACTACAGTATTTTTATTTATTTATCATGTCAGAAGGGCATTGAGAATACCCTTATAATATAAAGAAAAACCACAAACAAAGTTAAAAACTTGACATTATACTAAATGTCCTTTGACCAGAAGCTGGCCACGTTGAGTGCCTCTGGTGTCACTGTAAGAAGGTCCTCCACTGTGCACGTGGCAAGGCTCAGACAACATTTTAGTAAGTGGCCTGTGGTTTGCTCTTCTCCAAACTCACATGCCAATTTTTGAACTGTAGTAGTCAGACAACAAACATCCACAAAAGTGTGCAAAAGAAAGCCCGCAATGTGCATACATGGTCTGTGGTTTGGTTTGTATAATCGCTGTCCAGCCCTCAAACTGATTCTAGTATGTAATAATCTGCACAGTGAAACCACTTTCTTCAATATCAGTTTGAAACTGTATTAAATGGTCAGTGTAGATGTGCCCTTAGTTGGATATTATGTTATCCCGATGATTTTCCTGAGACATTAATTAGTGGAGAGACACAGTTGTTCTAATTTTTATTTTCTAATAGAAATGATGAGTAGTTTGGGCTATCCCCTCTTATCCTAGGGGGTTGATTCTTCCTTTATATGGTCAGTCTGCTTGAGTCTTTAGGCTTATCTGGCTGTTAACTGTTATACAGCCTAAGATAAATGGGAGCACTCAGGTGATATTTCTTCCATTCATTTTTCCCCCAGATTTTCCCATTTTTTTCCACTTTTTATATTTCCACAAAACAGTTTAGAAAGAAGAAAAAGACAAGAAAACTGTTTATTAACCTTTAATTGGTAGGCCTGAAAGTCTGGAAGCATATTTTGTTATTATGCTAATAGCCTTGATGGTAGCTAACAAGAGTCAATGTTTCTATAACTATTAACAGATGAAAATAATTAGATTTATTCACGTCTCATATTCAGTACAAAGTGTCAAAATATTTCATCTTAAAACAAAACTGAAAAGGAAAGGGAACATTACTGGATAAAATATAGGAATGAGCTCTCCAATGCTACAGGAATAGGCTGCCTCTCTTATTGTTTTCTTGGTTTGGCATGTCTTCTGTGCCAGAGTTACCTGGTTACGCACTTTGTAAGAAACATCTGAAAAAGTTGATTCCTTCCTTTTTGACTCAGTGCATAAGATCAGCATAACTGAGCTGGACTTGCTCTTTACTCCTCTGCAAAAGACACCTCAAGCAGAGGCTATCTTTCTCAAGACCTGCTATAGCCTTGACATGTGGAAATGTTTATTAGGCTGGCAAACAATAAATCATTTAGTAATAGTCCTAAAATATTCTTGTGTCCCTGCACTGTGAATCACAACTAAAAGCTCTGTTAAAATATTAAACCAACGTATAAACAATGAAACTACATCAAGAACAATCACATCGTCAGGGTTTTATTTAGCATAGTAACACAAATCTTTGGAAATTATTATATGAGGCCTGGAAGAGAAAACAACAACTTAGGACAATAATAACAGGGTATTGCAATTAGTGGGGATGTTCAGTTGAGATTACCTCTTGAAACTGTAAAACCCTCAGCTTGTATGAACATATTACTGTAAGAAATGGAATCTAATAAACTGTTCAATTACAATGATAAAAATCACATGATAAGCAATTACTGGACATTGTTAAATGAGTGTCTGTGTAAAATCCATTCTAGCAGTACACTTTGATGGTAATAATTTCAAATTGTCCATGTGGATCCATAGAACTGTTACAAAATGTTATAAAGTACTTCTGAACTTTTATATAATAAACAATGCAGTCCGTAGTGGTTTGAGTTTTCAACCATTTTTAATATAGATTTTTACAATTTTAAAGCTCTATAATTTTCCAAACATCCAATTTTGTGGGTCATGGTGGGTAGTCCTCCAATTATGGTGGATTGCTATGGGAAGCGGGAACTATCTGTCAATGTGTTTAAACTTAAGTCTGTATCCATTGATTGGTAGGCCTTACCAGAGTTACCCAAATGATTTGTTTCACTCCAGCTGAGTATGGAATATTCATACTCTATCATGCACTCCATAGTTTTTTTCTGAGCAGTGTGAGAACAGGATGAGAAGAAGTGGGTGGTAGTGAGTGAAGACTGAAGAATAACAAATAGGGAGGAGGCTGTATGGAACAGGTGGCAATAGTGAGAGTGGACTGGGGTTGCCAGAGTAATGTTTATTAGAGGCAGGAAACTCTGATGTGACCAATTTCCACTCTTTGCAACAGCCCATACCTTCACATTTTTGTAAGTAAATTGTCTAAAACTCAGATGGTTCCAGAATTGACCAGAGGTCACATTCTCATTGGGTTTATTGGGTTAATTGTTTTATGGCTTTGTGATGGGTTTTTTTATTGTTGTATTGGGCATGGCCCCATGTGAGCCGCCCCAAGTCCCTTCGGGGAGATGGGGCGGGGTATAAAAATAAAGTTGTTATTATTATTATTATTATTATTATTATTATTATTATTATTATTAGCTTTTTCACTGTTGGGGTAGAAGCATTTGGGTGTTAAAGAGTGAACTTGGAGCACTTTTGGTGTATTTTGGACTGGTTTTCTTTGCGAGTTTGTTTTATGAGGGTGTCTGAGGGCTTCAATCTGTGATATGTTGAGGTCATCAGATGCATGGTCATAGTTAAACCTTTTGGAGATGCTATTGACATGCATACCAACATCCCCTTCCACTTTTCTATTTTTTACTGCTCTAAGAAAACCACACAACATGGCATCCATTTGCAAGTATAGCTGTGGCAATCTTAGAAAAATGTGAATATATTCTTGTTCTGCCTATGCAAAATATTATATTAACACATGAGTTTGAAACTGAACCAATTTTACACAAAAAACATGGGTAGAGGCTCTTGGAGAAGTAATTACTTTTGACACTTGGGAATACATTTGGAAACATGCTAATAATTTTCTCTCTTTATGTAAAATAGGAAAGAGAACTGAAGATGAGTAGATAGTATGTGACACACAGAAAATTATGGTAGATGAATAATAATTAAGTCCTACAATGTCAGAAAGAAATAGGTACATTGTTCAATTTATGGTGAATCTGTCATAAAGGGTAGTGTACAGGGTACAGATTAAGATAATTATTCAGGAAATTACTACATTTAAATCCCCTGGGGACTTGGATTGTTTATTTTGCTTTGCTTTACAATTTTCAGTGCCAGAAGAGATTTCTTTCAGTTGTGAGAAGTAGGTGAGGTAAACATGCTGTGTAGGAGAGTATCTCAGGCAGAAACCTTTGACATGAGATGGTCTTTTACAGCAGGGATGTCTGAGGAATGGGATCTTTGGAAATCCCATTGCAAAATGATCCACAGGGTGCCTCTAGGTGGTCAGAATGCAGTTATCTATCAGATTTAGCGCAATGTCGAATGCTGGCAGTACCTGGCAATTTAAAAGTATGCAGTATGCCATTTCTCTCTTTGTATTGTGCACACTGGGGATGTAAATATTTCACTATTTTGTCTAGAGAAATGATCTTGTCATCACAATTAATTTGAAATTTTCTCCTCACTATAAACAAGCAAGATTGCCAATATGTGTGTGCAGAAAGTAGCACTCTTCAACTAATAAACCTTTGCGAAGATATTTGCATTTCTTTATTATGCAGATGTGTTATTTTCTTTTCTAAAATCAACACTTATATAAAAGTATGGTACAAACACACACAACTTGAACAGAAAACATCAGTCTTGCACAGAATCATTGATGAATAATTTGGTGGGCATAATATTTTGTACAAATGTACTGGTTCTTTGCAAGAAAACAGAATTCAACAACCCACCCCACTAAAGTGAAAATTAGGAAAAAGTGTTTATTGTGCAAAAAACCATATATAATAATATTAGAATATTAACAAATATAACATAAATAACCACAGTGAGAAAGTTAATCTGACACAAACATAACACCATTGTTTGGGTCAGTCTTCTAATCCAGCAGTTCTCAAACTGTACTCCAGGGTACCTTTGAGACTCCGTGAGAGGTGTTCTGGAGTTTCTGTATTTACTATTATTATTTTATTACAAAAACTGGATGACCATCTGTTGAGGATGCTTTGATTGTGTTTTTCCTCCATAACAAGAAGGGAGTTGAACTGGATGGCCCTGGGGGTAATTCACTGAAATACTATTATATTTATGTTGGTTAAATTTGTTCTGCATTTTAAATATTGTACAAGTTGTTTTTTTTTTTTGCACTGAGTTAGTTCACATAAACATTCTCCAGCAATCTGCCACTGGCCCAGCCCATGCCTGATACATACACATTATATATAATAGAATAAACATTTCATGGAGCTCCACAAGAAACTTTTGTTTCAAAAAGGGATCTATGGCTGAAAACATTTGAAATCCCCTGTAGGAGAACAGTCTTCCAAACTCTTTTTAACTAAGGTTGTTGTGAATTTTCTGGGCTGCATGACCATTTTCCAGAAGCATTCTTTTTAACTAGTTCATCAATTAAAAGTTCTATTGCTTTGGTTAGAAAACAAAGATAAAATCCTTTCCTGATTTAGTAGACAAGTCAATTTCTATGAATGAGGAGAGAAACACAAATGTATTTATTTATTTAAACATTTATATTCCTCCCTTCTCACCGTGAAAGAGACTCAGGGCAGAGCACAACATATATATGGCAAGCATTCTATGACAAGCATTCCATGCTGGGGCATAAAATAATTATAAATATACACAAACATTAAAATCTACTTTAAAACCAGCTGTTTAAACCAACTCAGGACACTGTGCTGGCTCCAGTCAGTGGAGTAGGCTTCCTACTATTGCCTCATTGTACTGCCCCAAAGGGTTGGTGCCATAGCCAGGTCTTTACCATCTTTCTGAAGAACAGGAGGGAGGGGGCTGATCTAATCTCCCCAGGAAAGGAGTTCCATAGCCAGGGGGCAATCACTGAGAAGGCCCTTTATCTCGTCCCTGCCAAACAAACCAGTGGAGCTGACATAACATGGAAATTGTGTGCTCCCTGTATGCTACCCCACTTATTGACCAGGCTCTCTCTCGTTGCACTATTTGAAACTTCTGAACAGTCTTCAAAGGCAACCCCACATAGAGCGCATTGCAGTAGTCTATCCTAGATGTAACAAGAGCATGGACCACCCTGGCCAAGCCTGACTTCCCAAGGTATGGCCGCAACTGGAGCACAAGTTTTAATTGAGCAAAAGTTCCCTAGCCACCGCCGAAACATGAGGTTCCAGGCTCAGCAATGTGTCCAGGAGGACTCCCCAGCTGCATACCAAAGGGACTGTAACCTCATCCAGCACGGGCTGTAACCCTATACCCTGTTCAGCTTTGCGACTGACCAGGAGGGCCTCTTTTTTATCTGGATTCAACTTCAATTTGTTTGCCCTTATCCAGACTGTGACAGTGGCCAGGCACCGGTTCACGACCTGGACAGCCTCCTTAGCATCCAGAGGAAAGTAGTAATAGAGTTGGACATCATCTGCATACAGATGACATTGAACTCCAAAACTCTGGATGATCTCACCCAACGGCTTCATGTAGATGTTAAAAAACATGGGGGACAATTTTGAACTCAGAGGGACACTACAGGACAATGGCTGATGTCCCCCAGCAACACTGTCTGGATGCAATCCTCCAGGAAGGACAGGAACCACTGCAGAACAATATCCCCAAGCCCATCCTCATGAGGCGACCCAGAAGGATACCGTGGTCTACGGTATTGAAGGCTGCTGAGAGGTCCAGGAGAATCAACAGGAACACACTCCCCCTGTTGATCTTTCTGTGGAGATCATCCACTAAGGCAACCAAGGCTGTCTCAGTGGAGTCCAGTGATGGTTTATTCAACAGTGGTGTTATCACAGCTTCTTTTAAGCTCACTGGAATTTTGCCTTCCTGGAGGGAAGCATTAACCACCACATTTACACACTCTGCCAAGACTCCTCTGGCTTATCAGCCAGGATGGGCAGGGGTCCAGGATGCATGCGGCCGCCCTCGCCTCTCCAAGAATCTTGTCAACATCCTCAGATTGTACAAATTGAAATGAATCCATTAAAACCAGACAAGTAGGTGCTTGCTCTACATTTTCAGAAACTGCAGTAATGGTGACATTCAGATCAGCGCGAATCAGAGTGACTTTATCTGCAAAGAGCCAAGCAAATGCCTCACAGTGAGCTTCTGAAGAGCCAAAATCCTTGTCACAAGTGGTGGGGTTCAACAACCCTCTGACTGTTCAAAACAGCTCAGCTGGACAGTTCCTCACAAATGCAATGTTGGCAGCAATGTGAGATTTACTTGTGGCCTTTACTGCCAGGGAGTACGTCCTTGCATAGGCACATGTCTGTATTTGGTCTGACTTGTTGTGAGATAGCCGCCACATGCCCTCTAGACTCCTCTTTGCTGACTTCATTACTGCCAGCTGGTTTAGCTCTGCTATTCAAGAGGGGTCACTGTGGAGTGAGTGTGTCTATTGCACTGGTCATCTCCCTGTTCTAGAGAGCAACCAGGTCATCAACAGAATCACCTACCTCAGTGTGTAATGTATGTGTGTAGAGAAAAAAACCCCAACAAAATGTATTTTCAATTTTAAAAAGTACTGATGAGAAACATTTTTGTTTCTACATTAAAGATGAGAAAAATACGAATTGAAAATGGGCATGTTCAGCCTCCTGGAGAGAAGACTGAAGGCTTTCACAAGTGTATTCTTTAAATAATTAAAGAATTGTTACATAGAAGAGAGTACAGATTTGTTTTCACCTGCCCAGGGTGGGTGGGTGGCTCTGCTCTAATGGTTTTAAGGCAGTAGAATTCAGTTGAACATTAGAAGGAATGTCCCGATGGTAAGAAATGTTTGACAATGTATCATATTATGTATAGAGATGGTGGAGTCTCTTTCTCGAGATATCTTTCAAAAGAGGCTGGATAAGGATGCCCTAGCTGAGTGGTTCTCAACCTGTGGGTCCCCAGATGTTTTGGCCTACAAGTCCCACAAATCCTATCCAGTTTACCAGCTGTTAGGATTTCTGAGAGTTGAAGGCCAAAACATCTGGGGACCCACAGGTTGAGAACCACTGCAATAGCTGGAGCTGCTGCACTGAGCAGGGGTTTGGATTCAAAGCTCTGAGGAGCATGTTCCAACTCTATCATCCTATAAGGCTGAGCAATAAAAATGTTATCAATAATAGCCAGATCTGTCAGCCTCTTGGCTCCTCCCCTGCCCTCCCCTCAGATGAACCCTCTTCAAATGTCTTCAGATGGCAAGGGTACACTCTCCAGAGGAAAAAGCAATTCCTTTTTAGTTACAGTGTCATTTTAAACAGGATTTTGCTTTGTAAATCTAATAGTTTGTAACTGCTCATTCAGTTCCAATATCTCCCTCCACCCAATACTATGAATCACAGCTGGGGGCACTTACAACAAAATCCTAGGAAATATTTTTTTTTAACCAGCAACTATGAGGACTTCAGCTAAGCTCAAAGGGATCAGGACAACTTGAGTGGTGAACCATGACAGTGGGAAATGATTCTATTATGCCTGGTAAGTCAAAATGTGGTGACACTTTGACCCCACATTATACCAGTGCTGTCAGATTGAAGCAGCCAGAACTACTGGCAGCCTGAAACCTTCACAGACCTCTAGAGATTAGGGGATGCTTACAAGGTGCTCCCTAACTTCTTATCAGTTTTCCACAGGAGAAGCTATATATATATACTTCTCGTAATATTATTTAAACCCAAATTTTAAAAAAGCAGAAAAAGCAAAAGCAAAGAAACCAGAGATTCGCAATGTCAATATTGGTAAGGAAAGTATACTTTGTACTAAACCTGAAGGCCCATAGCCAAAAAATATATAGCGTCGGGGGCCTTAAGGGTTTACAGTGATGATGGTGGGGAAAGCACAAATCAGTGTAAAACAGCAAAAACCTAAATATAGCCCTGGCATGTCTAAAGCTACTTTGGTGAATTAATGTAAATTAGATGCAATTGCCAAACACCCAAGTGATTATCTTGGCCCAAATCAGAGCTGTTGTAGTTGTCTAATACAGTATCATCTGGTCAAACACATTTCTGTACCTCACAAACACAAAACCAGAGACTCATTAGAAGTAGTAATTGTCACTTTCAAGCTATGTGGAAGATAAGTACAAGGACTCTAAATTTCAGGAGGGATTACAATAATGCAAGTGTGGATCTATACTGTTCTCTTTTTGTTTTTCAAATATAGGATCTGAGTTCAAGTTTTCAGTTAGCCTGCTTTTACACCAGCTAAATAATCTGTGTCAGTGTGTGGATTAAATAGATTCAGTTCCACTCTGGAAAGTCTCCACACATACTCCAGAAATGGTAAAAAAAAAAAAAAAAGCTCCTGTGGCGCCCACAAAGCTCCCCTTGTGCAGAATGGCTCCAACAGAATTGCATTTTTAACTCTATTTGAAGAAATGTGCTGAACTGCAGCAGCCCTTCAGAATGGGAATCATCAGCAATGGAGCTCATCTGTCAACACAAAAACAAAAAGGGAAAAGTGATTTCTTCCTGGGGAAAGAGGGAAAAGTTGTCTGTTTATCTTCCTGAGAGCTCCATATCTGGTTCCTTTATCTGAACTTTTCAGAGGTGGTGCTGTTTACACTAATGCTGTGTATGTTCCTCCCAATTTTCCACTCTGCCACATCCATATGCTGATCAGCTGGAGTACATTTTATTACCAATTTCAGACTTTCTACTGACTTTTAAAACACATGTTTTCTATATGGATGGGCTTTGCAGCACGCATTAGGGATGTGCATTTCCTAGTCATCCCCTCCCCCTTATAATCCACTTCATTCTAGTTTTACCAGCATGTGTAGATGGGGCTTTCTGGCAAATAAGTTTTATTTTGATTTCAAAAAAGAGAAAAAAATAACTCAAATAAAAAGAAAAAAGAAGGGAAAGATAAGCAACATGAAAGTTACAGAGGCATGTTAGTTAAACAGCTCTACACATAAGTCCATTGTATCTTCAAAGACATAGCAGGGATCGTTATACATATTCTTTAGTATAGGAAGGAAGTGAAGTAAAAGAAAAAAAAGTTTCATCTATGACATTTTCTCTAACAAGAGTAATAGATTATCCTTCAGAATCTGCATTGATTCCTTTTATCTTCTTATATTGTCCCTTCTTTTCTTCTTTTCTCTCCCAAATTTGTATAGTGAGTATTCCTTCTTATTTTATCAAATAATTTATTCAAACTATATTTTTCTACTCTTGATAGTGGCCAACTATATACATATCTTAAAGTTAATTTCTTTTGTTAGTAGATTGGTAATATACATGTAAATATTTATTATAATTATTTATCATTCATGTAAAATCTACACATACTAAATCTTCTCATATAAATGTATATATCTGTAGTATCAACATTCTTGAAGTTAGACACTTATCCATTTCTAAAATTTTTTGCTCTTAGATATACAAGTTATATTAGTTTATACACACATGCATTATTTCATAATTCTTTTAGTTCAGAAATCCTATTGCTATCATCTCCTGGTTTTTTACAAAATCCACAAAAGGTTTCCATTCTTCTTGCAGTTTTTATGTATTATCTTTTTGTATAATTAAAATTAATTTTTCAAGGGCCTTAATGGAAAGGAACAAGGAGAGGAGGTTGAAAATGTTGTAGGGAATGTATTGGGACCTGACTCCCATCTTTGAATGTAAAGTTCCCTTTCTTCAAATGTAAAGTTCATCTTCTTTTTAAGAATGAAGATACCACTCAATTAGCCATTGTAGTGATTATTTTAATTCTTTCTAGGCTTTCCGTCTCACAACCTCATTACAGGGTTTATAAAACAGGGCTTGTACAACAACTACAGCTATGCAACAGCTATTCTCATGAATGGCGGTGGTGGCATTCTATTCTCTCTTCTTGGTCTAATTGTCTAGGTTGGCCCAAAGGCACATATCCACAGGCTTTTCCTCCAATCATCTCCTTATAATCCTAGCTTTTCGGGACACTGATGTATGTTCAAGCTCAATTGATAGACAAGCAATGTCCATGTTGGGTCAGGGAGCCCTGCCACCAGTTGGGAATGCTATAAAACCATGCAATAATCAGATTTACTTCTTCTTCATTGTTCATCACTTTAATATTTGTTCTAGTATCTGAAGAGTTAGAGAATCATAGCAATTCAGTAAGATCTCAGGCAATACAGGGGCTTTTACATCAGATTCTTGGAAACTGTGATTGTGGCCTCCATCCTTGGTTTTCTAAATGTATTGGTCCAGATATTTCATGCAGCCTCATAAATGGGGCACTGTGCTTTGTGAAATCTAATGGTGGTTGTAACTATAACCACTGAGAACTAAATCAGTCCTACATGCACCACTGAAGAAAACTAGGCAATGTCTTTGGAATTGTCTTTTGTTCTGAAACAGTTACTCTTCACTAAGATCATTTTTTGTGTATCTTTCTATTCACTGTGTCTTTCTTTCTAAATTGCTCCCGCATCTTCATTTCTCATCAGCAAAAAGGGAAATTGGCACCAAATTACTGTAGTTTCAGGAAGAAATATACCTGGTGGAAAATTCTATGCTATGTAATGACTATAATAAAAAGATTAAATAAAATTCAATGATTTGTGCAAAATCATATATAAAAGATTAGTTCAAACCTAATAAGCTTAAAAAAAAGATGTCTGAGAATTTTGTTAGGGTGTCTTTCAGATTAAAACTTTCCCAAATTCATAAGTATGATAGTAACAAATGAGATTTGAATGTGCAAAGATACAGGAAAGAGAACTGGCAGGTTTGCTTTTATTGAGGGGTGACATTAATTGTCAAAGCTCAATGCTATGGGATCATGAGAGTTGTGGCTTGGTGAAGCCACAACTCAGTCTCTCTGACTGAGAAACCTATAGAAAAAGGTAAAGGTTTCCCCTGACATTAAGTCCAGTCGTGACCGACTCTGGGGGTTGGTGCTCATCTCCATTTCTAAGCTGAAGAGATAGCATTGTCCGTAGACACCTCCAAGGTCATGTGGCCATCATGACTGCATGGAGCACCGTTACCTTCCCACCAGAGATCTACTCACATTTGCATGTTTTCGAACTGCTAGGTTGGTAGGAGCTGGGGCTAACAGCGGGCGCTCATTCTGCTCCTGGGATTTGAACCTGGGACCTTTCGGTCCGAAAGTTCAGCAGCTCAGCGCTTTAACACACTGTGCCACCAGGGGCCCATGAGAAACATCTTCCCATTAAAGTGACATCAAACTCTCTCAATTCTGCAGTGTAATGCACCCCAAATAAAGAATTTGGACTATTTAGATTTTGAAAAGTAGCTTTGTCTCTTTGTTGAACTATGTTTCTAATGCTGAAATATGGATACCATCTCTATCTAACAGGCTCAAAATAACAGCTGTATTTTGCACAATTTTTCCTGTCCTTGGAAATGCTGAAGCTATTGAATTTGTATTGTACAGAACTTTGATTCTGTTCAATTATGAATAATAACTTATCAAAATACAATGTTCTCTTCATTAATGGAATGGAGTGTCTGAGGGCCCTTCTATATAGACCTGAAAATCAGAGAGAAGCTGCTTGCTCTCCTGCTTACCACCCTTGCCTGCCTACTCAGGAGAAGGAGCTGTCTTGCGGCCCCTCCCTCATGCACTGGTAGGAAGGGGAAGGGAGTGGAAAAGAAGACTTTAAAACATCTGCTGGCTGGACGCTTACCATCTTGCCTGCTTGCTCTCCTGCTTGCCACCCTTGCCTGCCCACTCAGGAGAAGGAGCTGTCTTGCGGCCCCTCCCTCATGCACTGGTAGGAAGGGGAAGGGAGTGGAGGAGAAGGCTTTAAAACATCTGCTGGCTGGACGCTCACCACTTTGCCTGCTTGCTGCCACAGGAAGCTTCCCTTGTTCCCATAAGGATTTCCCTCGTTCGCCCCTGCTCTCCCACTGGACCTTGGCAATTTTTCGTAAATTGGTCCAGAGAACAACGAACTACCGTCTGTGCCCCCAGCTCCACTGGACTGGGGAGCAGCGAGATTTTGGAGGAGGAGAGTCATGAGAAGTTGCTCATGACTCTCTACTGGGCCTTTACTGTGTTGCTGTCGACCCTTGCTGGACCGCCTTGCTAGGCTAGAAAGACCCGTTGGGCCATTTGGTTGCTGCTGGAGGTTATGTCGAAGCACAAAGTCACTTTTTTCATTTAAGAACTGTATAACGCTATAGTAAGAGCTAAAGCTTCTGGCACTTTAATTGTGATTTTATTACTGTCCCTTAGTTTGCTGTTCTGCCTCCCCCACCCCAGTGATTCTATCTTAACTACTTATGAACTGGATCCCCCCCACCCACCCACCCTTAGCACTTTGCACTTTCGGGAACAAACAAGAAGGGAGGGATTTAAAGAACTTTATATTGCCAAAATTGATTCAGCCTAGGGAGAGGAAGAGATTTCTTGTAGATTTAAAACGGCCTCCTGATATGGTAAACTTGGATGCCCAGGTTGGCGGTTCCTTCGGATTAAAGGTGGTGCTGTTGAATGCCAGGTCTGTAAATGGAAAAACAGCAATCATCCAAGACCTCATCTTGGATGAATGGGCAGACCTGGTGTGCATAAAGGAGACAAGGTTGGATGAGGTGGGTGGGGCTAACCTCACCCAACTCTGTCCTCCCGGGTACTAAGTGCAGTACCAGCCAAGATCCGGAGGACGGGGAGGCAATGTTGCAGTGGTCTATAGGGACTCTATCCCCCCTGACCAGGTGCCCCATCCTGCAGTCAACCTTGTTTGAATGTGTCCACCTGAGGGTGAGTGACCGGGACAGATTAGGGATTCTGCTAGTGTACTGTCCACCGCGCTGCACTACAGTCTCCCTACCTGAGCTAGCGGGGGTGGTCTCGGGCCTGGCGTTGGAGTCCCAGAGGCTCTTAGTGCTGGGGGACTTCAATATCCACACTGAGACCATGCTAACTGGAGCAGCTCAGGACTTCATGGCCACCATGGCAACCATGGGGCTGTCCCAATTGGTATCTGGTCCCACCCACGGGGCAGGGCACACATTGACTTGGTTTTCTGCCAGGGATGGGAGGAAAGTGGCAGTGTGGAGGAGCTTACCATCGCTCCTTTGCCATGGACCGACCATCACCTGATCAGGTTTAGACTTACTGCGCCCCCCAACCTCCGCATGGGTGGAGGACCTACTAAAATGGTCCGCCCCAGGAGGCTTATGGATCCGGATGGATTCCTGACAGCTCTTGGGGAGTTTCCCGCCACCTCAGCTGGTGATTCTGTCGATGCTCTGGTTGCCCTCTGGAACAAGGAGGCGACTAGGGCAATAGACACGATTGCTCCGGAATGTCCCCTCTCAAGTACCCGAGCTAAACCATCTACTTGGTTCACCGAGGAGTTGGCAGCGATGAAGCGAAAGAAGAGGGAACTAGAGTGCGTGTGGCGTTCGGAGCCAAGCAAGTCAAACCAAACACGGCTCTGTTCCTATCTTCAGGCCTGGGCACAGCACCGAGATGGCTTTGGTTGCCTTGGTGGATGACCTCTGCAGGGAGCTGGACAGGGGGAGTGTGACCCTGCTGGTTCTCTTGGACATCTCAGCGGCTTTCGATACCATCAACCATGGTATCCTTCTGGGGAGGCTCGCCGGGATGGGACTCGGTGGCACGGTTTTGCTGTGGCTTCGGTCCTTCCTGGAGGGCCGTTCCCAGATGGTGAAGCTGGGGGATACTTGCTCGGACCCCTGGCCATTGACCTGTGGGGTCCCGCAAGGGTCTATCCTATGCCCCATGCTATTCAACATCTACATGAAACCGCTGGGAGAGGTCATGCGGAGTTTTGGAGGGTGTTGCCATCTCTACGCAGATGACACACAAATCCACTACTCATTTCCATCTAACTCCAAGGAAGCCCCTCGGATACTGAACCAGTGCCTGGCTGCTGTGGCAGACTAGATGAGGAGGAACAAGCTGAGGATCAATCCTGACAAGACAGAGGCCCTCCTGGTCAGTCGCTCGTCGGATCGGGGTATTGGGTGGCAACCTGTGCTGGACGGGGTTGCACTCCCCCTGAAATCACAGGTCCGCAGTTTGGGGGTCCTCCTGGATTCAGCGTTGACGCTTGAGGCTCAGGTGTCGGCGGTGGCCGGGAGGGCTTTCGCACAACTCAAACTTGTGCACCAACTGCGACCATACCTCGTGAAGTCTGATTTGACCACGGTGGTCCATGCCCTAGTTACCTCTAGACTAGACTACTTTAATGCGCTCTACGTGGGGCTTCCCTTGAAGATGGCTCGGAAATTACAACTGGTCCAACGCTCGGCTGCCAGATTAATAACGGAGGCGAGTTACAGCGAGAGATCTACTCCCCTGTTTAAGGAGCTCCACTGGCTGCCGTTCATTTTCCGGTCCCAATTCAAGGTGCAGACCATCATATATAAAGCCCTAAACGGTTTGGGACCCACCTACCTTCGTGACCGTATCTCCTACCATAAACCTGCCCGATCTCTTCGATCGTCAGGGGAGGCCCTCCTGTCGCCACTGCCTATATCCCAGACCCACCTTGTGGGAATAAGGGAGAGGGCCTTTTCTGCTGTGGCCCCCCGTTTGTGGAACTCACTGCCCATTGAAATCAGGCAAGCCCCCACTCTTTTAGCCTTTATGAAAGATTTAAAAACATGGCTCTTCCGGTGTGCTTTCGAAAAGTAACTGTTACACACTTTTTTTGTTACTCCCCCCATCATCTATCCTCTAGACTGTTTTTCTATCTTATGTCTTTGTTCCCCGTGGTTTTATTCTTATCTTTTTCTCACCCCAAGTTTGAACTGAGTGTTCATGCAGCCCGCCCTGTTATATTGCTTTTTTGATTTTGTGTTGTACTGTACATGATTATTTATTGTATTGTTTAATTGTATTATGATATGTTGTTTTTATATTTTGCTATATTGTATTGTCCTGGGCATGGCCCCATGTAAGCCGCCCCAAGTCCCCATTGGGGAGATGGTGGTGGGGTATAAATAAAGTATTATTATTATTATTATTATTATTATCATCATCTTAGGACATATGCCGCAGCAATAGACGCTGCAAAGAATTCCTTCTTTGCAGCTAATATTGCGTCCTCAAAGAACCGTCCGGTGGAACTGTTCCGAGTTGTCAGAGGGTTGTTATAGCCCGTCCCCCAAGACGGAATCCCTGACAGCTTGCCAGCCCACTGTGAAGCATTTGCTCGGTTCTTTGCGGACAAAGTTGCTTTGATCCGCTCTGGCTTTGACACCATATTAACGGCAGTCTCCGAGGATGGAGCATGAGCACCTGCTTGTCCCATTTTGATGGATTCTTTTCAATTGGTTCAGCCTGAGGACATGGACAAGGTGCTTGGAGAGGTGAGGGCTACCACATGCATCCTAGACCCCTGCCCATCCTGGCTGGTGAGAGAAGCCAGAGAGGGATTGGCCGAGTGGGTGAAGGTGGTGGTGAATGCCTCCCTTCGGGAAGGCATATTTCCAGCAAGCCTCAAACTGGCTGTGATCAAACCGCTGTTGAAAAAGCCATCACTGGACCCCACTCAATTGGAGAACTTTCGGCCTATTTCCAATCTCCCCTTTTTGGGCAAGGTCATAGAACGTGTGGTGGCCGCACAACTCCAGGCATTCTTGGTTGACACTAATTTTCTAGATCCGGCGCAGTCTGGTTTCAGGCCAGGGCATGGTACCGAGACAGCCTTGGTCGCCTTAGTCGATGATCTACGCCGGGAACTGGACAGGGGGAGTGTGTCCCTGCTGATTCTGCTGGACCTCTTAGCGGCCTTCGATATCGTCAATCATGGTATCCTTCTGGGGCGCCTTGCCGGGATGGGTCTTGGGGGTACTGTTTTGCAGTGACTCCGCTTATTCCTGGAGAGTCGTTCCCAGATGGTGTCATTGGGGGACACCTGCTCGACCCCACAACCATTGATTTGTGGGGTCCCGCAGGGTTCAGTACTGTCCCCCATGTTGTTCAACATATACATGAAGCCGCTGGGAGAGATCATCTGGAGTTTCGGGGTGAGGTGTCCAGCTCTGTCACTCCTTCCCACCTGTCACTAAGGAAGCTGTTCAGGTCCTGAACCGGTGTCTGGCCGCTGTGTCGGACTGGATGAGGGTGAACAAATTGAAATTGAATCCAGACAAGACAGAGGTCCTCTTGGTCAGTCGTAAGGCTGAACAGGGAATAGGATTACAGCCTTTGTTGGACGGGGTCACACTCCCCCTGAAGACGCAGGTTCGCAGTCTGGGTGTTCTCCTGGACTCATCGCTGAGCCTGGAGCCCCAGGTTTCGGCGGTGGCCAGGGGAGCATTTGCACAATTAAGACTTGTGCGCCAGCTGCGCCCGTTCCTTGGGAGGTCTGACTTGGCCACGGTGGTCCACACTCTGGTTACATCCCGTTTGGATTACTGCAACGTGTTCTACGTGGGGCTGCCTTTGAAGACGGCCCGGAAGCTCCAACTAGTACAATGGGCGGCAGCCAGATTAATAACTGGGGTGGCATACAGGGAGCGCACCACCCCCCTGCTAAGCCAGCTCCACTGGCTGCCAATATGCTACCAAGCCCAATTCAAAGTGCTGATTTTGACCTACAAAGCCCTAAACGGTTCTGGTCCAACTTACCTGTCCGAACCTATCTCCTCCTATGAACCATCAAGAACACTAAGATCGTCTGGAGAGGCCCTGCTCTCGGTCCCACCTGCTTCACAGGCGCGGCTGGTGGGGACGAGAGACAGGGCCTTCTCGGTGGTGGCTCCCCAGCTGTGGAACTCCCTCCCCAGTAACATACAGCAGGCCCCAACTCTCCTGGGCTTCAGGAAGAACATTAAGACATGGCTTTGTGCGCAAGCATTTAATGAATAAGCAATATATTGACATGGTCTGAACTTAGGTTTATGTGAAATGGTTCCGTGGAAAAGTGGTTTTAAGTAACTATATGTTTTAGCTGACTAATGTATTTTATGTATTTTATGTGTTGTATTTTATGAATACAACACCTATGGACCTATGGACATTCAGAGGACAACTGCTAATTTAATATCAGATCCTATTGCTCAGCCAACCGCAGTTTCTACTCAGGATCAACATCTCCTAATGACAGACAATTTTGCGGAGGACATTGCTGACCTAAGTATCAATAGAGGCAGATGGACCTCTAGGAGGGCGGTTTGTGACTCTCTGGCCCAAATCCTATTAAAAAGACCATGGGAAATAAGATTTCCCATGGACGAGCTGGGGGGAGTAAATCTCACTCAGCTGTGCCCACCAGGCTTCGGAGTGCATCAGCAGGCCAGGCTGGGGGGGCGCGGAGGAGGGGTCGCAGTTGTCTATCGGCAATCCATCGCCGTGGTCAGATGCTCTGTTCCGCAAGCATCTGGGTTTGAGTGCGTCCACCTGAGGGTGGGGAACCGTGATAGCGTGGGGTTTCTGCTGGTGTACCGCCCACCCCGCGACCCAGTAGTTTCCCTGACTGAGCTAGCAGAGGTGGTCTCCAATTCGGCCTTGGTCTCCCAGCGCCTGGTGGCGCTGGGAGACTTTAACATTCATGCTGAGACCCCCTTGACTGGTGCAGCTCAGGATTTCATGGCCGCCATGACGACCATGGGGCTATCACAAATTATAGCTGGTCCTACCCATCAGGCTGGACACACACTCGACCTAGTTTTTGTGGCGGACAGTGGAATGATCAGAGTGGAAGAACAAAACACCCTTCCTGTGTCATGGTCTGATCATTATCTGGTCAGTTTTAGGCTTTCGGCGACCCTAAACCTCCGCAGGGGTGAAGGACAAATTAAGATCGTCTGCCCCAGGAGACTGATGGATCCGGAGGGATTCCTGAGGAATCTTGGGGTCCTTCCTGCCATGGAGCCTGGCGATCCTGTCGATGTCCTGGTCGATCTCTATAACAGGGAAGTGACCAGGGCGATAGATACGATTGCTCCCGAACGCCCCATCACGTTGCGTCATGACAAGCCGTCTCCCTGGTTCACCAGGGAGCTGGCTGTGATGAAGCATACGAGGAGGGGGCTAGAGCGCACTTGGAGGAGTTTTCAGGACGTGTCCGACCGAGCACGGGCTACAGCCTTTCTTAGGGCGTATACCGTGGCTATACGGGCAGTCAAGGAGTCCTATATGACTACCTGTATAGCGTGTGCAGCAAATAGATCATCGGAGTTGTTTTGGGTCGTTGGGGAACTCCTTCAGCCACCTGTGGTGGAGGAGACTTTTGACGACCCAGCAACTCGGTGTCGCGATTTCGCACACCATTTTGCAGACAAAGTCGCTCAGATATGCCTTGAGCTCGACTCCAATTCCACCACAGTGCCAGGGGAGGTGATTGAGGCATCTGCTTGTCCGATTTTGTGGGATTCTTTTAGGCTTGTTCTTCCTGAGACCGTGGTGGAGGTCCTTGGGGCTGTGAGGGCAACCACGTCGGTTCTGGACCCTTGCCCGTCTTGGCTAATTAAATCGGCCAGGGAGGGGCTGGTTGATTGGTTTGTGTTGATCATTAATGCATCGTTGGAGCAGGGGGTTTTTCCATCTTACCTGAAACAAGTTGTGGTTCGTCCACTCCTTAAAGAGGTTTCCCTTGACTCCACAGTGCTGAACAATTTCAGACCAATCTCCAACCTCCCTTTCTTGGGTAAGGTGCTGGAGCGGGTGGTTGCCTCCCAGCTCCAGGGCTTTCTAGATGACATCAACTACCTAGATCAGTCACAGTCTGGTTTCAGGCCTGGTCATGGCACCGAGACAGCCTTGGTCGCCTTGGTGGATGACCTCCGTAGAGAGCTGGACAGGAGGAGTGTGACCCTGTTGGTTCTCTTGGACATCTCAGCGGCTTTCGATACCATCGATCATGGTATCCTTCTGGGACGACTCTCTGGGATGGGTCTCGGGGGCACGGTTTTGTCGTGGCTCCGATCCTTCCTGGAGGGTCGATCCCAGATGGTGAAGCTGGGAGACGCCTGCTCGGACCCCTGGCCTTTGAGCTGTGGGGTCCCGCAAGGCTCTATTCTGTCTCCCATGCTCTTTAACATCTACATGAAACCGCTGGGAGAGGTCATCCGGAGTTTTGGAGTTGGGTGTCACCTCTATGCAGATGACGCACAACTCTACTACTCCTTTCCACCTAATTCCAAGGAGGCCTCTCGGGTGCTGGACGAGTGCCTGGCCGCTGTGTCTATCTGGATGAGGAGGAACAAGCTGAAGATCAATCCCGACAAGACAGAGGTCCTCCTGGTCAATCGTAATCCTGACCGGGGTATAGGGTGGCAACCTGTGCTGGATGGGGTTACACTCCCCCTGAAGCCACAGGTCCGCAGTCTGGGAGTCCTCTTGGATTCATCGCTTACGCTCGAGGCTCAGGCGTCGGCGGTGTCTGGGAGGGCCTTCGCACAATTGAGACTCGTGCGCCAACTGCGACCGTACCTCGCGAAGGCTGATCTGGCTGGGGTGGTCCATGCCTTGGTCACCTCCAGACTGGACTACTGTAATGCGCTCTACGTGGGGCTGCCCTTGAAAACGGCTCGGAAGTTCCAACTGGTCCAACAAGCGGCAGCCAGGATGTTAACTGGGGCCCCTTACAGAGAGAGGTCAACCCTCCTGTTCAAGGAGCTCCACTGACTGCCATTTACTTTCCGAGCCCAATTTAAGGTGCAGGTGCTTACCTATAAAGCCCTGAACGGTTTGGGACCATCCTACCTCCATGACCGCATCTCCGTCTACGAACCCACGCGTTCACTTCGGTCATCTGGAGAGGCCCTGCTCGTGATCCCACCTGCGTCGCAAGCACAGTTGGTGGGGACACGAGACAGGGCCTTCTCTGTGGTGGCCCCCCGACTCTGGAACACCCTCCCCAAGGATCTCAGACAGGCCCCTACATTCGCAGTGTTCAGAAAGCACTTGAAGACCTGGCTGTTCCAATGTGCCTTCCCAGATTAATAGGAAATCTCCAATTCCAAGTCCCATAAGCACTTTATTAGAACTAAGATCGTATATCGCACTCTGCACTTGCCCTATAAGCCTTATATATCACCTGTCACATCAGCACTTTTAATCTTGTACCCATTACTCTGGCCCGGCCCAGTTTTATTGTGTTTTAGCGTATTGTTTATTGCTTGTTGTTTATACTGTTTTAATTGTTTTTAATTTGCCTTTTGTTTTGTATTGTTATATTGTGTGTTGAGGCCTTGGCCTTTGTAAGCCTCATCAAGTCCTTCGGGAGATGCTAGCGGGGTACAAATAAAGTTTAATAATAATAATAATAATAATAATAATAATAATAATAATAATAGTTGTTAATGGTTTTAAATGTGTTGCTGCTTTATTGATCTGTTTGGCATTGAATTTTGCCGGTTGTTGTAAGCCGCTCTGAGTCCTCTTGGGTGAGAAGGGTCGGGTAGAAATGTTGTAAATAAATAAATTAATTAATTAAGTGGGGGTGGGGTGGGGTGGCTAAATGATGCTTGCCAAAAATGCATGCTGATTCGCACCACCAGTTGAAAAATAAAGGTGCACTTCAAATCTGAGATCATCTGAAAAATGTGCATATTTGAATCACGTTATGTCCCTGCACTCAAGAAGAACATGGGACTTCATTGCAGTATCCTAATGTGGACTGCTCCAGTGCATGTGCATATTTTAAAATCTTGAAAAACTGATGAGGGAACAGCCATAGACACACAGGTGGCTAAATGGAAAACAATTCCCATGAGAACTCTCTGCAACCATTTCTTTGTTCTGATATTTATAAAAATTAAACAGAACATGAATTTACACAGGGGGCAGCAGCATGTCTGGCAAGTGACCCCAAAAGGAAGTGGGGTTCAAGTGGGCAAACGTAAAGGCACCAGGAGGGTGAGGACTGATAAGAACAAGAAATCTGCTTGGGTTCACATTCATTGATCTGCATCTGCACTTATGAGGTCCAGCACATCTCACAGTGTCAATAACAACATTAAAAGAACACTTCCAACAGATGTCCTGTGTCTATTTTGCAGATTTCTAAATTCCTCTACGAAGAAACATTTTAGGGGGACTATTTGCCAGGACTGAGAGCTCCATGTATGGACTGGCTTTCAGGTACCATAATTTTTTGCCACACTTCTTTGTCCCAGATAATAAGGTTGTTGGGAAAGGCCCTTAAACTCTTTCTACACTGCCATATAATCCATATTATCAAAGCAGATAATCTGGATTTTATGAGGCAGTGTAGAAGGGACCTCAAACTAACCAAATAGATGGAGGAGCAAGAATCATTTTTTTTCATTCCTGTTGGAAAATATTAGTGTACCATCTTTAAAACAGTCTAGTTATTAATTCAGTTCTGTTATATTATTTCTTTTTGTTGTTGTTGTTGTAGACATCTGTGTATAGGCAACATGTGTGAGAAAGTTATAAATTTGTAACCTTTTGGACATCACACTAGGAAAATACTGTTTTAAAGTCAGAACATGACTGCATTACTGGCAATGTTTTCTGCTAAACTTTATCCTTATTTTTCATAGTGGTAGCCTATTTCAAATGTTAATGTTATCAGGATGGTTTTGAATGGTCATTGGGACATCAGTATAAAGGTTTAATGTGTTTGCTTGTTTGTTTTAATCATTAGTGAACTCACTAATGTATTCCACTTACATGAAAGCTGTGTGGAAATGTTAGTATGTTAAACTACATTGAAATCAATTACAAGCATCAATATTGAAAACACAGGAGTAATAACATGGGATATCATACTTTGATTTATATCTTTGACTGCAAGCGGCATATTGTAAACATCTTCAAAAGAGATTTTGGCATTTCTAACCTAGTAAGACAAATCTCACAATTTCATTGCGGGTCAGAAATAGTTCAAGACAATATCTCCTCTAATTCTGTTGTTAGAAAAAGCTATCTCAAAAACATGACATCTAAGAATTTCACCAAAAAATGTTGGGCACTGATCAGTGTAATCTCTCTTCTTTCTGCCTCTCTCTTAATGTTGCATACTTTCCCCTCATTTTTCAAACACCATGGAATAACCAAGGGGGGGGGGGATATAAAACTTGAAAAAACCTGAAAAGATGACACTAATATGACTTTTGAAATAGGTTTCTAATCTTTATTTAGTTATTTTAGAGCAACAATGGGGAGTAGAACGTATATAAGGATAAGGTGCAGTCACAAGAATTGTAAATTTGTGCATTAAGAAACAAATATTTAAAATATTTTAAATTTCTCAAAAATGTTACCCATAATATCAAAACAGGCTTATGTCAATTTTCTGTGTTATTTTAAAATGGCATTTAGGGTGCATTTGCACTGTAGAATTAATGCAGTTTGACATGACATTAGTTGTCATGGCTCAATGTTATGAAACCATGGGAGTTGTGGTTTGGTGAGGCACCTGCATTCTTGGGCAGAGCGGCTTCAGACCTTAGAAAACTACAATTCCCATGATTCCATAGCATTGAGCCATCCATTAATTCTACAGTGTAGATGCACCTTCAGTTATACTCTCATTACCAGAATGTAAGTTGTTGCAGGTTACTACATTCCTTTAATTTATAACTTCCTGTCTCTTGTTCTGTCTCTTGGACAGTTGCTTATCATCCACAATTTAGTCAAGATGAGTTATTGCCTAAATTGCCATAGCCACTTACAATGTCTTAGTCTAAATACAAGGCATGAAATTGGTATAAATAAAACTTTTTGCTTGCAAGAAAGCCAACTGGTACTGGAGAATCAAAAATGGTGACATTGAGACAAATGTATCTGGCACATGGCAGTTTAACAGGTTGTTAGCTCTGACCTCATATAATTGATTTCTCTGTATAATCACTGTGAATAGCATTGTAGCTTCCCAATTCTGTCTGTACTTTCTCCATTAAAGCAGTGCCAGCATTTTATGCTACGTTGGCCTGTTAATCATCTGACAGCTATTTTCAGAACTACCTACCACAGCTGTTTGTGACTCTTCTTATTAACATTATTCACAAATTTAACAATGAGAAAGCACACTTGCTTGTATGAGAGCAAATCCTGCACAGGTGTAGGAAAGAACAGCTTTATTGATTTCAGTAAAACTATGCTGATGTATACCAGCTGTGGAGCTGGCTTATGTTTGGCTAGCAAGCAACATAACCATAGTGATTAACTCTCTATTCATCTCATAAGTCTCTCTTGAACAGATGTAGTCATTCAGGATAATGAACGTGAAATTCTGGACGCTTTTTGTGTATCCCTGGACGGGAGATCACCCAAGTCATTTATTTATTCATTTTTGATGGAAACGCTGATTAAAACAAAGTATACAATGCAGAAGGGCAGCTATGTGGCCCCAAAGAACACATCACTTGCCCTGCTTATTTTATTCAAGGGGAAATGTTATGCCTGTGTTCACCTTGACTTGGTTATAGAACTAGAAAATTGAAGTGATAACAACAACAACAACAACAACTATTTTTCTATCCTGCCTCCATCTCCCCATAGGGACTCGAGGCAGCTAACACAGGGCCAAGCCCAAAACAGATAATAAGCAAGTAAAATACATGTAAAAACAGCATCTTCGACCAGATAAAACACATTAAAACCAAGTGATACAATACAATAACAGTAAAACCAATTAAGACATGAGCTGGTGATTAATTTTATTTATTTATTTATTTATTTATTGGACTTGTATACCGCTACTCCCAATTTGGCTTGGAGCGGTTTACAAAATAGATAATACAATACAGTTAGCTTTAGATAACAATAAAATGGACATAGCCCCAAGTTTTCACCCTTCGAAGGCTAGAAAGTCAAGGGGCATTTCAACTGCCTGATGTGAAGTTGTTGTTTTGGAGTTGTTATGAGCACTCTGATTGTTCTTTATTTGCATGGTGGTAAGACTGACCTGTCTTAAGTTAGTCACCTTCAGTTAATGGCATGGCATGTATATTGGGTAGAGTGGCTTTCTCTGGCACACCCTTGTGAGCACCCTGAAACTCATTATGGTTTAGAAAGCCAATCTGCACCAGTTCCTTTAAAGGCAGAGTTTTTGAGTCCATCTACACTAACCATTTAATGCAGCTTGAAGCTAACTTCAAAGTAAAGTGGCTATAACAAAAACCCACACTGCCAAAGTGCATTGCAGAGCAAATCAAGGTCAGTAAAGTTCATTAAGCAAAATCCGGGAAGGTCTGAGTTTAGCCCTTTAATACACTTCAGCAAGCCCCAAATCAAAACTAAATCTCATGCCAAAATCAGCTCTGCAGAATGTGAAGCACTTTAAATGCCCATGCCCAAGCTGGAGAACTTTACAACATTCAGAACATGGGGGTGGGGGCTGCTGAAAAAAATATCTCAGGGATATTTATTTATTTATTTACAGTATTTATATTCCGCCCTTCTCACCCTGAAGGGGATTCAGGGTGGATCACAATGCACATATACATGGAAAATATTCAATGCCATTAGACATATGACATATAGGCAGACACAGAGGCAATTGAACATTTTCCATCTTCTGGCTTCATGAGAGTATACTAAATTCTAGCCACAGGGGGAGCTGCCACTTTATCATCCACTTGTGACACCGAGTCTTTGATGGCGTAATTCCTCATTCCTTTCTGCATGCTGCTGAAAGTTTTTATGGTGTCATAAATTAGTTAAATTAGCCTCTCCACATAAAGTGATACTTAAATTTTCTACTCAACAGATGCAACTGTCTCTCGAGCTGCTTAGGTCATCAGCAAGCTAGATTATTAATTGTCGGGAGCTCAATCTGACCCGGGCTTCAATCTCATGACCTCTTGGTCAGTAGTGATTTATTGCAGCTGGCTACTAACTTGCTAACTGGGTAGCAAGACATTAAATGGGACGGGTAATTGATTATCTCCACTGCTATATGTACTTGGTTTTTTAGGGGTTTTTTTGTTTTGCCTTTTATGCCTTCAGAGCACTAGTGTCATCTTGACAGGAAATATGTAAGAAAAAACCAGCAGTTGTTAAACCGTGGATATTGCAGAGTCATAACCTCCCTGCCTATCAATCCAATAATCTGCAATGAAAACAGTTTCTCCTAAACCAGTTCCAAATTAACACAAGTGGTCAGAACAAATGTACCCATGGAGATGGTGGCTTTCTTTCTGAACTACTGTTTAGAACCAAAGTGGTACTGAACACTGTGTTTTGGAGACCACTGTGTTATTAATGTCTAGTCTCTAATTTGTTAGAAACCCACAAATTATTTAAAATATATATATTTTCTAGCTCCCTGCATTTTTAATTGATTCAATTAGTGTGTGGACAGATTTAATTCCATAACATTAACTTCAATCTTCATTCCAGAATGTATAAAGAAAAGGAACAGTTCTGGCCCATAGAAGATCCTAAATTCAATTAGGGTAGACCCATTCTATTTGAGGGATTTATTATCACTGAGAATTTGAAAAAAAATACTGCTGAATATAATCTAGATCAGTGGTTCTCAACCTTTGGGTTCCCAGATGATTTGGCCTTCAATTCCCAGAAATTCTAGCAGCTGGTAAACTGGCTGGGATTGCTGGGAGTTGTAGGCCAAAACACCCGGGGACCCAAAGGTTGAGAACCACTGATCTAGATGACTCCAAGGAAAATATGGATATCATCAATAACCTTTGTTATAGTTTCTGCCACCAAAGTCTTGGACAGTATAAACGGGTCCTGGGAATCTTTAAAGTCTCCATCTACACAGGCCTTATAATCCACATTGAAATGGATTATAGGGAAGGGGGACGATGCACACCCATAATCCAGTTGAAACTGCATTAAACAGGGAAAACTCATGTTTAAAAAAGCCTGGAGAAAATCTGGCTTTGGCTGAAAAATGTGCTGCAATGGATCCCATTATATCCCAGGTATGTGGAAAATGACAGATTTAGCAAGATTTCCATGAGGTGTGCTGGTGTGGACAGCATCAGTGCATAACCACATTTTAAAACCCTGTGCATTCCTGTACTCTGCACAGGCACTGCAGTGCATCTCCACAACTATGTGGGTGGAGAATGGAAAACCTCCAACACATATCCCACTGACCTGGATAGTTCTGGATTAATGTAGATGCCCTGGGAGGATTGAAGACTCTCACCAAAGGACCTCCCTATAAGAATACACATTATAATAAAGATTGCTGATAATAGGTATAAAAAACTGCATCACATAACAGAAGGCCAGCTAAAACTAAAGATTGGAAATGATGTACAAGCTCCTGGGCAAAACTAAATTAATGAACACACCTTTGAAACAATAAGAATTATATAAACAGATAAATGTATCGACTGTAACTCACAGTCTATGGCAAAAATGTTATTTCCCACTATATATAAAATACACAAGTGATTTCTCATTTAGAACTGGATCTTTGAATCAGAGCCAGTCCAACAATGAGGCGAATTGAGCGGTCACTTCGGGCGCAAAACATACGGTTGCGCAATTGAGACTGCTTTTTCTGTTGATTTGTTGTAAAACATGATGTTTTGGTGCTTAATTTGTAAAATCTTAATGTAATTTGATGTTTGATAGGCTTTTCCTTAATCCCTCCTTATTATCCAACATTTTCGCTTATCCAACTCTTTTATTTTTCAGTTTTTGGTTTTGGGAGGGGGGGGGTGGCGCCAAAATTCTGTTTGTCTACACTTGAAAAATATCTAGGGCTGGCTCTGCTTTGAATCAATATTATCAAGGTTGCTAAGAATACACAGTTGTTACATTGGGGTTTACATCTATTTATCCCAATATCCCACATAATGATAGGATTTGAACTGTAAATGCATTCCTTAGTGCCAGGAATTTCAATGAGCTTTCCAAAGGGATTATTCTCACTTTTTTAAAAAAATTATCTCACTTTCAATAATTTTATATTTTTATATTTAGTGGAGAACACTACTCAAAGATACAGGACACAGCAGTAGCACTTATACCTCTTGCTCTTAATAAATCTATGCAGGGCCAAACTGAAAAGTAACGTCCTTAAAGAAGTTAGATCATTTACATGTTCCTGATAAATTAATTAAATTTCATGGTCTGTATGAAGAGTTAGGCATATCTAGATAAATTTAAGTATTATATCCACTCCATTAATCCTTTAAATAAGGATGTCCATGTAGTAGCACTACTGAACTTTCACTCCTCTTTTCTCCCAATATTCTGTTTACTGCTGAGAACCACAAAATTGCTGTTATTTTTTTAATAATAGGGCTACTGATGTCCACATCTTCCTCAATTAAAATGTGTGACATCTCAAACATGTAAAAGAAATATTATTGGCAGTGTGCTGTCCTACTTGGCTTTCCCTCCCTTGCTTATTTCCTGGTTGCTGTTCTTGGGAGGAATGTTCCATTGGCTCTCATTTTGGGGGTGGAGCTTGGGACTCCCCTTTAGGTTTGGATGAGATGGTTCAGCCTGTGAGCTTGCCTCTAAGGCTTTTTCCCCTCCTTTGGCCATTCCAGAGAAAAACCTCTTAGAGATAGGTCTTAGAATTTGGTCTGGGTTCTTTGACCTGGCAAATTCAAACAGGCAACATAAATCACGTACTTACCTTATAGTCACATCATAGCTTTAGGTATTTACCTCATAGCCTCATACTTACCATTACAGATAGAGCTCATCATAGCCACGTACTTACCTTACAGTTTACCTCATAGCCTTGTACTTACCTTACAGTTTACCTCATAGCCTTGTACTTACCTATAGCTTAGATAGTATACCTCATAGTAAAGTATTTACCTCAAAGATAGCAAAGCTTATAGTTCACCTTGTACTTACCACCATAGCTTTATGTACTTACCTTATGTACTTACCTTATAGTTTACTTCAGAGTTATTATAGATAGTTCACTATAGCTGGTATTTACCACTAAAGTCATTATAGATAGTGCTTATCATAGCCTTGTACATACCCTATAGTCCTTACCTTAGTTTCCTCATAGCTTGTGTGTTTATCCTTTATAGTCTCTATAGCTTTCATTCTCAATCAATATAGTTTTATTTCTGTATAATTTCAGTGATTTTACCTCATATTCTTTCTAATACATTAAAAGGACTGTTTCCTGTTTTCAATAAACATATTTTTGGTTATCTTTAATCAGCTTCTAGAGTATTTACTTTGGGGTTTGAGGTATAATTATAAGGTAAACCGAAGCCGCTTGGGTAGCCAGACCTAGAGATAGCCATTTTCCCCCAGCGTGCCTTCACAGGCAGCTTGACTTCTAGAATTAGAGGCATGTGTAACAAATAAGAAAAGTTTTATAAAATAATCATTAAACCTAAAAAAAAGAAACTATGTGATCCTGTGTGAGTTGTTTCTTATGCCCTTAATTGTAATTATGAGGGCCACACCCCCTCAAACCAGTTCCAACTGGAACTGAATGTCTCTTCTCGGGGGAGGAGGCAAATCATTCACCTCCCCCGGCTTTGCTGGGAGAGGAAAGTCCCTTGTATCCTGTTCTCCTTGTATTCCAGCCTTTTCTATCTACTCCAGTAATTAGGGAAAGTTCTCAATTGTTTAACTAACTCTGAACATCTTGCTAACGTAAATGTCTTGTTTCCTCCAGCCCATGGAGACTGCTATGGAGAATCTTCCTTAAACCATTAGTCACCAGATTCTGAATCACAATTTTGTGAATTCAGCTGTTATATCATCTATGTGTATCCTAAGAATACCTTTAAGAACATTGCGATTGACAGGACCTGTTAAACAGATTGTCTGTGTTACCTCCTGCAAACTAATGTATTTTGTTGTGTACTTGACAGGTTGATATTATAAAGTGATTATGATAGGGCTTTTTCAAGTAAATAAAGTGTCAGAGGAGGAAGGGGATGACTGAGTAAGCATGGTACCGTGTTTTCATGTAGGACGTTGAATGGTTGAAAAAAATATAGGATGGCTGAAAGGAAGAGCCAGAAAGTGCTAGCTGCTGTGTAAAGGTTTAAGTTTGGGTTTGAAGGCCTTGGTGGATAAGAGTAAATTAGGCAAAATGTATAGAATTGCAGAATTGGAAGAGACCACAAAGGGCAGCCATATAATCCAACCCCTATCAAGCAGGAATCCACAATAAATAGCCATCCAGACTCTAAAGTAAGAGACTCTACCACATTGTACGCAAATTCTACTGTTGAAGAGCTCTTACCATTAGGAGGTTCTACCTAATGTTACGTGAAATTTTTTTCTGTAGTTTGAATTAATTAATCTCTGGAATAGCAGAAAACAAGATTGCTCCCTCCTTAATATGACATATTTTGAAATATTTAAACATGACTACCTTGTAACTTCTGAACTTCTCTTCTCCAGGATAAACATATCCAGTTCCTTAAGCTATTTATCATAGGACTTGGCTTCCTGAACTTTTACCATGTTGGTCACTCTCCTCTAGACATGGTCTAGTTTACCAATACCCTTCTTATGGTCCCCAGAATTAGACAGTCTGACCAAAACAGAATGGAAATATATCAGAGGAGATCTATCAAAGCATAAAATATACAGAATTTAAAACTATAATCAGAAGATGAGATGAACGGTATGGTTGCTTACCTGTAACCGTGTTTCTTCCAGTGGTCACCTCTGGAATTCACACCTGTGGTATCTCCAGTAACCACGCAGCTGTTTCGGATGATCTCTTGAAAAGCTTTGCTCCATTGAGGACTCCAGCCCCGCCCTTCCCCATCAGCAATAAAGCCAGGCTGCGGGGCTTGAGGCCTTAGTTTTGTACCGCGAAAAGCAGTCGCACTAGGCATGACAAATGTGGGGAGGATGGGCGGGTTGTGTGAATTCCAGAGGTGACCACTGGAAGAAACACGGTTACAGGTAAGCAACCATACCTTCTTCTGCGTGGTCACTCTGGAATCCACACCTGTGGTAGACTAGCAAGCTTAGTGACGGATGGTGGGCGTCATGCTAGTGTGGAAAAAAGGATTGTCCTTCCAAAATGTGCATCCCTTTTGGCTGCCAGATCCAATTGATAATGCATAATAAAAGTGTGCGGTGTCGACCCAATGGCCGCACGGCAAATGTCATCTAATGGCACTCCATGCAAAAATGCTATTGAGGCAGCCATTGCTCGGGTGGAATGTGCATGGATCTGAACAGGTAAGTCCAGTCCTGCCATCTCATAAGCTAATTGGATAGTTGAAACTATCCAAGCTGCCAATCTTTTAGTGGAAACTGGGAGGCCAATAGCGTCCTCATGGTACATGACAAACAATCTTGGTGATTTCTGCAATGGAGCTGTGCAATGTACATAAAAAGATAGAGCTCTACACACATCGAGGAGGTGCAATGATTGCTCAAGAGGTGTAGATGGATTTGGAAATAATGCAGGTAGAACAATGTCCTGAGACATGTGAAACTGAGATGCAGCCTTGAGCAAAAAAGAAATGTCTGTTTGAAGGACAACTTTGTCTTTATGAAACTTAAGGTAAGGATCATCAACCCTAAGGGCAGTAAGCTTGCTGGCACAACGAGCAGATGTAATTGCCACCATAAAGGCAGTTTTCCAGGAAAGGTAATGGATCTCTGCAGTGGCCATAGGTTTGAAGGGAGATTTTACTAGAGCTGAAAGGACAATTTCCCATTTCCAGGAAGGAGAGACAGGGCGAACTTGCGGCCAAAAGTTCCTGAAGCCCTGTAAGAACCTACTCACGAGCAGGTCAGAAAAGGGAGAAGGTAAATAATGTTCCTTCTTGAATGAGGCTATGGCAGCCAAATAAACTTTGAGTGACGATAAAGATAGTCCTGAATCAGATAGACACATTAAAAACTGAAGAAGAACAGAAGTAGGTGCTAACAACGGTTGAACTTCCTGTTGTTGAGCAAAATTACAGAAACAACGTCACTTACAGATATAGGAGTACTTGGTGATAGGCCAAAGAGCAAGATCCAAAATGTTTCTCAGTGGTTGAGGAAGAGATGGGGCCGAATCCTCCATGCCGTCAGTCGGAGACATGTGATTTTGGAGTAAGGGACTGAAGTGGATCCTGAAGTCAGCAAGTCTGGTCTGAGTGGCAATCGAACATAATCGTTGCCTGCGAGTTGGAGGAGAGTGGCAAAGCACAGCTGACAGGCTACCATGGCATTATCAGAATACAGTTGACCTGCTCTGCTTGCAGACGAGCCACTACTCTGGATAGCAGTGGAAGTGGTGGAAAGATATACAGGGGCGCCGATGTCCAGTCCAGGAGGAAAGCGTCCCCTAAACACCCCGGCTGTTGAAGATGAAGGAGTCGTGAGCCGTAAAACTGGCATTTTGTGTTGGAAGGGGAAGCAAAAAGGTCCACTAAAGGGGTGTGCCATGTACAGAAAAGTGGGCAGGATGAAGGGACCACTTATGGTCTGCATAAGTTTTCCGACTGAGAGTGTCTGCTAGAGAATTCTCGTTGCCTGGGACATGGACAGCCATGGTGGTTACATTCCTGGCTATGCACCAATTCCAGATCTTGAGAGTAAGGATCACCAGAGCTCGAGATCGTGTGCCTCTTGCTTGTTGACATAAAAGATGACAGTAGTGTTGTCGGTGGTGAGTTGCACAACGTGTCCTTCGATTAGATGACTGAAAGCGTGAAGTGCCTTTTCCATTGCTAGCAGCTCCAGATAGTTGATGTGCTTGTCTCCCTCTGCTATGGTCCAGGCACCATGATCTGTAAGGTTGCCTAGATGAGCTCCCCAACCTGTTAGTGAAGCATTGGTTGACAGCAGCATCGAGGGCCTGGGGAGATGAAATGGAAGTCCAATGCACAGGTTGGATCGGTGAGTCCACCACTGTAGAGAATGGCGAATAGCTGCAGGGATTAGCAAATGACTGTTGGGGCTGTCGTGTAAAGGATAAAATGTTCTGATGAACCATATTTGAAGTGGTCAAAGATGAAGCCAAGCAAATGGAGTCACTCCCGTAGTGGAAGCCATATGCCCAAGAAGGCACTGAATGTCCCTGGCCTGAACGGATGTCTTTGTTATTGCTCGAAGAGCCAGAGTACGAAGATTCCATAATCTATCATCTGGAAGGTACGCTCTTGCCTGAGTCCAAGACAGCCCCAATACATTGAGCAGTTTGGCAGGGTTGAAAATGAGACTTGTCCTTATTGATAATAAGACCCAGTTTCTGTAATAATGACAAAGTAAACTGAATCTTGATTTGTAACTAGTTACATGTTTTAGCGACCAGTAACCAATCATCAATGTAGGGATAGAGCACTACACCACGCTCTCTAAGGTGAGCTGCCGCCACTTTAGTAAACACCCTGGGAGCTGTAGAGATGCCAAAGGGAAGAATGCAAAAACAAAAAGCTTGGCCATTAGTTATAAAGGACAAAAATCTATGGTCTTGGCGTCTAATTGCCACATGAAAACAAGCATCTTTAAGATCGATCCTCGCAAACCAAGCATTGCTGGTCAAAAGGGGGGAGGATGGTTGATAGTCACCATCCAAAAACAATGATAAATAATATATGCATTTAGCCCTCTAAGATACAAAATAGGACGGAGACCTCCATCTTTTTTAGAAACATATATATATATATATATATATAGAGAGAGAGAGAGAGAGAGAGAGGAAAAGGAAACAGAGGGCGACAAGGGTTCTATAGCACCCTTCTCAAGTAAAGTAAGAACTTCCTGCCGAAGAGCAGAAGAGTGAGGGGCAATACGAACAGTTCCCACTGGGGGCTGTTCAAAAAATTCAATGGCATAGCCATGTTCCACAATTTCCAGCACTCAAGCATCTGATGTAACAGAACGCCAGGCCTCAAAAAATGGAGCTAACCTGTCTCCAAAAACAGGGGAGGAGGACTGAACAGAAGAAGTGCAAAACTCACCCAGTGAAGGAGGAAGATTCCCATCACCAACAGAAAAAGACATAGGGTTGTCAAAAACGACGCCGACCCTGGTCCTGTTGCTTCCCTTTAGTGGACTGACGTCCCCTGGTTGAAGAATTACGGGGACTGAAAATCTAGGATTCTGACCTTGAGAAGGCCTAAAGGGAGCAGGCCATAAAGGCTGGCGGTAAAGTGGTTGGGAAGTTGGCCACCGAAATCTAGGTTGATAGTTAGGCTGAGAGAAACCAAATTTCTGCACTGCTTCCTTAATCTTCTGTGTACTTTTGAACTCGGGATCTGTGTCAGGATGAAATAAGTTGTTTTCAGACATCGGCAGTTTTTCAGCCATAGCTCTTCCCTCTTCAGATGACGTAGAAGACCTTAGCCAGGCATGGCGGTAAATAGCTTTTGCAGCTGCAAACATCCTTCCAGCTGTGTCAGCCCCATGTTTAGCCAAGTCCCTTTGATGAAGAGCTAAGGTGATCCCTTCTTAGTGAAGAGTCCTTGGCAACTGCTGATGCTCTAGTGGAATCATGTCTAGGTAAGGTGTTAACGTGTCCCACAAGTAAGACTACTAGGCCACCATATAGGCCTGTTAATGAGCCATACAAGTTATTGAACTAGCAGCAGTGTGCATTTTTTCCCACAACCATTCAACTTCTTGCCCTCTTTATCTGGTGGAGCAGATTGCAATTTCTTAAATTTCTTTGGTTGCACTACTTTCATCACAACAGAATTTGGTTTCAGTCAACTACTGAGCTGAGGATATATATATGCGATAGAGAGTGTCAAACTTTTTTAGACACAGCAGGCACAGAAGATGGGGGACCAGATTGAGTCTTAGCTAAGTTCAACAGCAAATTAAGTGCAGGAAGCACCGTGCTAAGCACTAGGTCCTTTTGTTGGTCAGGAGAAAACAACAGGTCATCAACTGGGTCATCAGATAAAGACACAGCAGGCAATTGGAGAGAATAAACCAAATGCAAAATTAATGAAGAAAATGAGGAGTAATCCTCTGTCGTAGCAACTGAGGAAGTACAACACTGTGTTAAGTATCCTCATCAATAAAAGAATCAGAGTCTGAAACAAAATCATCATCCTGTGCCTGAGAAACTCAAGGAACAGAAAAATTAGTAAATTGGTTAGGCTGTGGAAAAGCAGTCCCAAAATTATAAGGATAAAAATTTGGTACTGGAGGATTGAGCAAGCAATACCAGCCCCCTTGCTGAGTGGCTGGCCATACAGTTTGGGAAGAGGGAAAAGGAAACATGCTTGCAGTTTGGAATGGAGCCGGCTGAATGATGCCATGGGGAACCGCTCTAGGCGGGGGGCCACGAGAGGGGGTCATCCTCTAGGAGCTTAGCCCCAGTGCCCCGGCAAGCCATCGCTCGTGTGGGCGGCGTGGCTGCCAGAAGTTTGCTCTCCTTGGGAGGAGGCAGGAGCATGGCAGGGAGAGGCCCTCCCCCTGCCTGCTGAGGCAAATGCGGCGGCGAAAGGGTCAGGGGCTCTAAATGACGTGCCGCCGCTGCCAAGGGAAGGGAGGGTTGCACAATAGATGTGCCAGAAGCCGGTTTGACTTCCGGCTGCACTTGGTTGGTGCTGGCTCCGCCCCTTCCTGAGCCTTAGCTGGAGGGGCGGAAGATCTTTTTGCCGCCTTTTTCTCTCCTGCTGAAGTGGCAAGTGAGGAAGGAGAAGGTGAGTCTACAGCCCCAAGGGCTGTGCTTAAAGTAGCTTGCGCCTCTACAGACGCGGCGGCAGCGTGCGAGGGAGCCGGATGGTCGCCTCGGCGACACAAAACACAGAGGGGATGGGGGTCTCCCTTGGGCAGCTTCCCCCCAAACCCCATGCACTTAAGGTCTGCAGAAGCAGTCATACTGGCCTTAAGAGGAAGGAAAGTCCACGTTTGCAAAGTCCAAAGGATAAAGAGGAGTCCTTAGCCAAGTCCAAAAATCCAAAGTCAAGAGGAGATATAATCCGATGTTGCTGCTTTCGCGGACAAAAGGAACTAAGGCCTCAAGCCCCGCAGCCTGGCTTTATTGCTGATGGGGAAGGGCGGGGCTGGAGTCCTCAATGGAGCAAAGCTTTTCAAGAGATCATCCAAAACAGCTGCGTGGATACTGGAGATACCACAGGTGTGGATTCCAGAGTGACCACGCAGAAGAAATATTTTGATCAACTTACATATTTTAGTATTTATTTTTAAAACATATGACTATTTATTTGACCAGCTATTAACAGATGTGCCAAATTAGGAAAGCATAAAATACTTTATACTACTGTGGAGTAGATTGCCAGTTAGAGGTAGAAAAGTACATTGTGTTTTTTACGAGTAAAGTATTTTCTAGAACTTGAGCAGTGGGATCAGTTAGACAAGGTATATAACACAGATGTTCAAAAGGCCATGTTTACTATGAAGGCAATCCAACAACTTATGGGTGAACAGAGTTCTAAGGCCAGACATTAAAATTAGCACCCCCAAACAAGTAGATGCTGAGACACTTTTAAAAAGATGGAAAAAGGACCAAGGTAGTAATCAAAGATGGAAGAAGACTCATTACTTATTTATTTATTTACAGTATTTATATTCTGCCCTTCTCACTCCGAAGGGGACTCAGGGCGGATCACATTGTACACATATAAGGCAAACATTCAATGCCATATAACAGGACAGAGACAGATGCAGAGGCAATTTAAACCTTCTCCAGCTTCCAGCTTCCTGAGGGTATGCTTGACTCTGGCCACAGGGGGAGCAGCTACTTCGTCATCCACTGTGACAGCACTTCCTCATTCCAATGGCGGCTGGATGATTTTTATGGTGTCGTAAATTAACCTCCCCACATATAAATGGTACCTAAATTTTCTACTTGATAGATGCAACTCTCTTTCGGGTTGCTTAGGTCAGCAACGAGCAGGGGCTATATTTTTTTTTAATTGTCGTGTGCTCACCCCGACATGGGCTGGCCTTGAACTCATGACCTCTTGGTCAGAATGATTTATTGCAGCTGGCTGCTAACCAGCCCCCTCATGGTTGATACACACTCATGGTTGATACACACTTGTAACCCTACTTTTCACAGAAGAACTCTTGTTTTGCAATGGCTTTGAACTATTATTTAAATTATATACAATTTCAAGAGAATTGTACCCAGGAAATAAATAAGACAATGTTTTAAACTGGTTAGTTAAAATCCACAGCCTCACACTGAAAGTGGTCTCATGAGTGGAATTTCTTATTCTTTTTATTTCTTTTTCTCCTTTTAGAAGAAGAGACAAATAGAGGGAGATGAAAAAGCAGAAGCAAATGGAAGGGGAGAGCAAGAGAAATGTATAGAGATATTCAATATCAGTCTTGAAGAAAGTCCAGAGACTTGGAACCATGTCAAAAAAAAATATTTGAAGTATAAAATAGAATGAATGTATGCTGCATTAGATTTGGAATCTGCACATCAGATAAGCCTTCCAGTGCTTATTTTTTCAAAGAATAGTATAATCCAATTGAGCACAATTTACAATCTAATGAAACAACAACAGCATACATATACACACAGAGAAAGAAAGAAATTGAATGTCTCAGGTATCATGTATTTGAGTGTTCTATCCATGTATTTCCTATACAAAGTATTTCTGGTAGAATATTAAAAAATGCTGTGTTTCCTTCCTCCTCCACACTTTTTTAATGAACAGGTACTCATATTATGCCACAGGTATAATCCTAACTGACAAATTTCTCAATTTTTCTCGCATTTGGGCAATTTCAGATTTGTATTTAGATTTGATAAGACTTCAAAGCCAGCAAGCTGGTGACACAACAAAGCTTTTTTAAAATGCACAAGTAAAGTATTGAGATCACCCTCTTACTAATCAGTTTTTACAAATGTTATGTACACACTGATAACAACACAGAGGCAGTTATTTTAGGACATAAAGCTCTGGATAACAATTGTTTAAACAAGAAATGCAGTAATGTAAGGTACCAATAATGCATTTGGCCTTACTGGTACATTTGGTTCATAGGCTCTGATTTGTCCTTTGCACACTCTCTCCCACTTTTTGTCAGGAATAGAAAAGGAATTGCTGACCAATCAATGGAATGAGATGAGACACAGGGCATGGAATGAAATACGGGTAACTTTATTTGTCAAGGACAGAACGCCACAAGGTTCAAGATAACAGAGTTTATTTAATTACAGAACTCAAAAATGCCCGTAAAACACAAGGGCCAGGCAATTTAGCCTTTAGGAGCAAAAAAGGGACAAGGAAAAAATGTACAAAAGATAAACCGGATTAAACCGAAGTTTAATCCGGGTAAAAACAAACTGCTTGCTTCAGCCTGAGGTGTCAGGCTTACTTCAAAGGACCAGTCTGAACGCAGATCAAAGACAGCTGCTCTCAAACACAATCTTTATTGAAGAATACATGACTTTGGAAAAGTCGAGAATGACCTAATGTTTACATACATCTAATTTTATCACTTCTGATGCAACGTAATATCACACGCAAATATCATCATCAAACCCCACCTTCTGGATCACATTTCCACCAAGGTTTCTATCCCCCCCACACTACAGCAATTATAATCGTTTATACTTTCACCCCTGAGTTCCCAGGCTCATTTTATCTTCTCCCGCCAGGTGCTCGCATGTTTATGTTATGAAGTCAGATTCAGGGCTTGGAAATTCAGCCCTGGGATCTGGCTGCATGACATGGCGCCCCCGTTTTCTTCGTCCTCCTCTTCGGTTCTTCTTTCACCATAGTCCTGAAACAAATCAAACAATAACTCTATGGGTCCATTTTGTCTAAAGTCCCCATATATTTTTTCAGCAAGCTGCGATGGAAGACTGGGTGTATTTTCCCTAAACTTTTTGGCAATGCCAATTGGAAAGTCACTTCATTGATAACACCCTGTATTCTGAATGGTCCAATATATTTGGGGCCCAGTTTTCTTGAAGGTAACCCCAATTTGATGTTTTGGGTACTTAACCACACTAGATCTCCTTTATCTAATTTATCGCCTTCCACCCTCTTTCTGTCTGCGAACGTTTTATACTTTTTGTGTGCTTCTTTTAACGATGCAGTCACTTGATTCCAACATTCCATCATTTGCGTTTTCCATTTCCCTGCCTCTGTTCCTTCATTTTCTGTCCACCTCGGCAATTGGGGTAAAGGTTGTATTTCATACCCGTAAACTACTTCAAAGGGGGTTTTATTTGTTGCTGAATGTATAGTTGAATTAAAGGCTAGTTCCGCAAACGCCAACCACCTAGACCAGTCATTTTGTCTCATGTTAGAGTACATTCGAAGGAACTGCCCAAGCGTTTGCTGAGTACGTTCTACCGCCCCGTTTGTCATGGGGTGAAAAGCAGAACTTAAACTCCTTTCTGCTCCTAGCATTTCCAAGAATTTTTCCCAAAATTTTGCTGTGAATTGTACTCCTCTGTCACTGACTACTCTACTTGGACATCCATGTAATTTGTAAATATGGTTTATGTACAATTCAGCTAGTTTCTCAGCCGATGGTAGCTTCGTCAGTGCTATAAAGTGGGCCTGTTTAGAAAACAGGTCTAATACTGTCCAAATATAACGATGTCCTTTGCTGACTGGCAGTTCTCCCACAAAGTCCATAGCTACACATTCCCAAGGCCTGGTAGGTTCCGCTACTGTCTGTAACAATCCCATAGGCTTCCCTCCTCCCGATTTATTTCTGGCACAATCATCACATTGGACAACATGATTCTTTATGTCCTTCCTCATTCCTGGCCACCAACAATGTTTTGCTATTGCCTTTGTTGTTTTGGTAATTCCTGTATGACCAGCGCTCTGGTTGTTGTGAAAACGATGCAGAATCTTAATCCTTAATATTGCTGGGATATACAGTTTCTTGTTTACAAACCAAAATCCCCCCTTCTGGTCCCCCTTTTCAGCGTTGGACGCGATCCATTGATCTCCTTTATAAGACTGTTTTAGTTCATTTCCCCAGTTATCTTCCCCGCCGAGTTCGACAAAAGCCGTGTCCTCCTTTTGGGTTTGTGCTCTTGTCCTGACAGCTAAGCCCCATTGTTTGTCAGAGAATATTGTCCCCTCCTTTGCTGTGGTTAGGCCTTCGTGTTGAGGCATGCGTGAAAGAGCATCTGCCAAGACATTCTGTTTCCCTTGAAAAAACTTTAATTGGAAATCGAATCTGCTGAAGTATTGCGCCCATCTGATTTGTTTGGGGGACAATTTTCTAGGAGACTTTAAATACTGGAGATTCTTATGGTCAGACCAAATTTCGAATGGGATTCCGCTTCCTTCGAGGAAGTGTCGCCAGCATTCTAAGGCTTTTAATATGGCTAATGCCTCTTTTTCCCATATTGGCCAACTTTTTTCAGTTTCGCTGAACTTCCGTGACAAATATCCACAGGGTTTTAAGTTCCCATTTTGATCCTTTTGCAATAGCACTGCCCCGTACGCACAGTCTGAGGCATCGCAATGGATTATGAAAGGGCTCCTGATATCAGGGTGTTTTAGGATGGGTCCTTCAGTGAAGCATTCTTTTAAGGTCTCGAATGCTTTTTGGCATTCTGGCGTCCAACTCAGTTTGGCGCCGGGAGCTTTCACTTTTGCTGTCTCCCCTTTTCCTTTTGTTTTTAAAAGTTCTGTAAGGGGTGCGGTTATTTGTGCAAAGCCTTTTATGAAGGGTCTGTAAAAATTTGCAAACCCCAGAAATGATTGTAATTGCCTCCTTGTTTGAGGCACTCCCCATTCTTTCACATCTGCTACTTTAGCTGGATCCATAGCTAACCCTTCTGGAGACATCCGATATCCCAGAAAGTCAATTTGAGTTTTATTAAATTCACATTTGGACAGTTTTGCGTACAGCTTTGCTTCTCTTAGTCTCTGCAAAACTTCCCGGACCAATTTTACGTGCTTTTCCTTATCTTCAGAAATGATCAAGATATCATCAAGGAATATGAACACCCCTCTGTACAATAACGGGTGTAGTATTTCATTTATAAGCTGCATAAAGCAGCCGCTTCCATTTTTTAACCCGAAAGGCAAAATTTCGTATTCAAAATGGCCGAATGCGCAGGAAAATGCGGTTTTCCAAGTATCCTCCGGTTTGATCCTTAATTTATGATACGCTTCAATTAAATCCAGTTTAGTAAATATGCTCCCTTTCTTCAATACGGTAATTAAATCCTTGACTAAGGGCATAGGGTATTTATTGTCCTTGGTAATTGCGTTTAAATTTCGATAATCAATGCACAATCTTAGGGAATTGTCTTTCTTTCTCCTAAATAACACTGGAGCCCCGAGAGGAGAATTAGATGGCTTAATGAAGCCTCGAGCCAGGTTTTTATCAATGTATTTTCTCAATTCCTCCTTCTCTTGCACAGACATGGGATACACTTTTGGTTTTGGTAAGTCTGCTCCTGGGGTTATTTCAATCCCTACTTCTATATTTCTTTTGGGAGGCAATTTACTGGCCTCTTTCTGATTGAAAACATCCGCAAAGTCTCTGTATTCAGGTGGCAATAGCTGTGGGTCTATTTCCCCTGCTTCGTCTTCCTCGTCCTCCTCTTCTGCAATTTTGCTTATCTCCCATTGCATCTGCTGTTCTTTAAATGCTAAGCTTTTTCCTCTCCAATCTACTTCAGGATTTGCTTGTTCGAGCCATGGTATCCCCAATATTACATGGTATGTGGCAATAGGGGCTATCACAAAGGATATTCTTCCTCCCCATTTGCCTATTTTGCATGGAACTCCCCGTAATTCCTTTGTAGATACTTCCCCAGCAGCGACTGATCCATCTAGCTGCGAAAATGCAATTGGGGAGTCAAGTGCCATCTGCTGGCATTTCAGCGCTCCTGCTAATTCTGGGGTTATAATGTTCCTAGAACACCCGCAGTCTACAAACGCCTTGCAGGTGGCCCGATTTTCTAGCCCCGAGAGGCAAATTGGTACTACTATCATGCGTTTGTCCCGACTCACCAATCTTTCCGAAGATTCTGGGGCCTGCACCTCCTCCTCCGCACGCCTCCCGGTGGCTGGCTTGGGCTTTGGGGCTTTTGGTGGCTCCCCCTTCCGGGCCCAGCATTCCGCTGCTCGGTGGCCCGTCTTCCCACATACAAAGCATCCCGGTTTAGGTTTGTTGTCGTCTCCTCTGGAGGGAATCCCCGGCCTCCCTCCGGGTCTTTCTTGCTTCCTCGTTTCTCCTCGACCTCTCGCCACCGGTCTTTGCTGGCCGCTGCTGCTCCTGAAGCGCTTTACTTGGGCCAGGGTGGATTCGACGCGCCCCGCTAGTTGAATCCATCCCTGGAGCGTCTCGGGGTCGTCTCTGTGCGCTGCCCAGCTGAAAATCTCGGGGCGTAGTCCCTCTTTAAATAGTTCCACTTTGGTTACTTCAGACCACTCCGGTACCCTTTCCGCGAGGTGGAGGAATTCCTCTGCGTACTCGGGCACCGTTTTGTCCCTCTGTTTTATTCCTTTCAGCTGGTCTCGAGCCCTCAATTGCTCTAGCCGGTCTCTGAACCGGTTCTCCAGTGCGGCGAGGAAGCGGGGCACTGACCTCAGGCATGGGTCGCGTCTGGCATGCAATTGCACATACCAGCTGGCCGCTCCTCGCTTTAGTGTGTTGCCGATGGCTCGAACCCTGCTTGCTTCGGAGGGAAATGTGTGTGCGTTGTCTTCCATGTATCCTCTAATGCTAATTAGAAAAAAGTTCAGTTCATCTGATTCCCCTCCGTATTCCAGCTTGAGATCTTCCCTTCTAGGCATCCATTCTGCAGCCCTTTGATGTTGTCTGGGCGGCATGGGGAAGGGTTGCATCAGGTTTCCTCGGGCGGCTCCTTGGAACACGCCGCGCCCCACTCCGGTGGTCATTCTGCGCGGCTCCTGGAAGTCTGCCGCCGCTGTCGGCTCTTCCGCCCATCCGCATACTGGCCTAGCTGTAGCCCCCTCATCTCGCCTTTCCTCGTCGTACGGCACATCCTCCTCCTCTTCCTGGACCCCCCGCTCCTCTCCGCCTTCGTCTGCGAATCCACTGGACCCGATCCCTGGCTCCAGTGGCCTTTCCACCCCGACGCCCATTCGGGGGGTTGGGAGCTCTGTTGGAGACGGCGGCCTCAGGGTCCCCAGGGCTCGCTGACGCTCCACTTCTCGCGCCATGCTGTCCCGGAACTGCAGCTCCTGCCAGTATTCCTCATCTCCCTCGTCCCTTGCCGCCACGGGGCTCTGCGTTGACGCCCGCTGGCCCCTCTGGCTCCAATCTCCTTCTTTGCTTGGTTCTCTCTCGGCGCCATATCGGCTGGCCTCCTTCTGGAGATTCTCTTCCAATAATGGCACCAATCTCCCCACGGTCTCCGACAACCTGGATAAATTAGTTTCCAGGATGGATAACCGCAGGGCCACGGTCTCCGGCATACTTCCTCCAGATCCCCAACTGGTTTCTGCAGCCGCAGAGACGCCTCTTCCGAGCCTGGGAATTCTCTGGGTCACGCCGTTCGGCTTGGGGTACCCCGTAGAGGAAGCTATGGCTTGCAGCGTCTCTTCTCTCTTCGGCCGGGCCCCTTGCAAAGGCCTCTCTGCCTCATTTGGGCTTTGATCTTCTTCCTCGCTCATTATCACTTCACTGCGAATTCCGCAGGAGGGTGAGAAATGGGATTCTCGACTTTAATGTCAGGCTTACTTCAAAGGACCAGTCTGAACGCAGATCAAAGACAGCTGCTCTCAAACACAATCTTTATTGAAGAATACATGACTTTGGAAAAGTCGAGAATGACCTAATGTTTACATACATCTAATTTTATCACTTCTGATGCAACGTAATATCACACGCAAATATCATCATCAAACCCCACCTTCTGGATCACATTTCCACCAAGGTTTCTATCCCCCCCACACTACAGCAATTATAATCGTTTATACTTTCACCCCTGAGTTCCCAGGCTCATTTTATCTTCTCCCGCCAGGTGCTCGCATGTTTATGTTATGAAGTCAGATTCAGGGCTTGGAAATTCAGCCCTGGGATCTGGCTGCATGACACTGAGGGTAAACAAAACAAAAGCCGAGGAACACAAGATACAAAAGAATGCAACTAATTGGCAGCAGATTCCTCTCTGCTGCCAACACTGTGCTTAGAGGAACTTGCGTCGCTCCCACACACACAGCAGACAGGATTTCCAACACGAACAGATCAGCCAAGGATTGTAGCAGAAGAGTAGACCCAGTTCCTTTCCGTGGTTCAAAGCCAGAAGTAGACGTTTGTAGTTTCCAAGTCCAGAAGGGGGAAGGCAAGCCGTGGTCAGTTCAATCCGAGTTTTCAAAGCAGGAGATGGCGTCCGTCAAGAAGACGACGGAAGGTCAAGCTAATAAGAGTAAGCACAGGTTTGCACAAACAAATGCCCACACAATTCCTCCCGCCGTCTGACCCTGAATTCCAAAAACAACTTACGTCTCAGCACAGGAAAACACACCAGTCTTCAGGAAAGCGTCCCACACAGATCCCAAGCGTTTGTCCAGATTACCTTGCCCAACGCAATTTGCAATTGCTCCCAAGCCCCATTTTATGCCAGTTACAAATCCTCATCACTGTCAGCTGTCCTCCTTAACCCGGGCGTTTCCTCATCACTTTCCTCATCAGAGCTGGAACACCTCTGACTACGCCCCACAGCATCTCCAGCTGTGGATCCCGTCCCATCCCTCCAGCTAAGCCATGGGTCTAATCCTGAAAGTCCCCATTCATCTTCTATCCCATCATGACCAGTGGCACCCAATTCCTCCCTTACCCGAGTCCAATCCATCTCATCCTCCTCCGAGCTAACCAGCCCCTCCTCCATTCTCTCCGTAAACCCCTCAAAAGACTCTTTGTCAGATGGTGCTGCAAAAATGTCTCGCAGTCTTTTTCTTTCTCGCTCCTCGAGAGTATCTGACTCTCGAGGAGTCTTACGCCCACGTCTGTCAGTAACAGAGCCATGAGGCTCAATCATAACATTATTATTGCCACCTATTTAAATGGGGTTTTTTTTTAGTGATAAGCACAAACTATGGTGTGGGAACAGTTGGGGCAGGAGATGCTGGGTGGGGTGAGGTGATGTATAGAATTCCAGTCACAATCTCCCTGCTACCACTGCACTCTGGACAAACAAATGTCTCAGAGGCAAGCAAAACACAGCAGAGTCTATTCACATCAAAACATGTCAGCAGAGTACAAACTGTAACATCTGACCACTCCACCCACTGCTTAGTAAATTGTTTGTCATCCAAAATACCTGGATGCTTTAATCTTCACTGTTGCAATATTTACAGCTGTACGTTCAGGATACATATAACCACAGATTCTACTCACAGATGATCAGAGAATCCAGAGAAATCCCTTTAGGATTAGAGAGAGGTTGGAGTCACTGGGTCCATTCAGTACTGTGCAAACGAAATAAAATAGTAGATATAAACATTCTAAGGTATGTCAACAAGGACCTAAAGTAAAGAGTTAGTAATGGACTGAGTTTTTGAATGTTTGCGTTAAGTTATACGTAATAAAGCATTGGTATTATGTCTAATAATAGGATGCATTTAGGAATTAAGAATGCATCCCCACATCTGTGCGGCACCAAATGGCCATGCCCTGGTAGGTGAAAGGTAAGTTGCATGTGCAAAAAGTGCAGAAAATGGAGTAATATTATCTAAGTATGAAAAAGGTTCACTAAAGCAATCAGTTGACAAGTGAAAAATAACTTTATTCTAGAATCCCATTCTTACTGATCAAGCTTGAAAGATAGATCCTTGTTTATGCACAATGCATTGTGGATTGCAAGCAAACATACATTTAAAACCAAATTAATAAATTTGCCAGTTGTGCTCATGTTGTTCTGTTCCAGTAAGAATTTCATTCACTTTTTTAGTGTTCTATATTGCACTCACTTCTTTCTAAAATAGTATTTATTCCAGCTTTCAAGTAAATGACTCCATGTATCTGTCTATCTATAACACACACATCTTTGTGAATACAGTACATGTATATTTTACACACTATTTAGTTGTAATTATAAATTACATGTATAAATATTTTCGTCAATTGTTATGGATTTTATGATCACTGTGATTATTTTAAAACATATATTATTAAAACAAACTGTTATTTAAAAGGGAAAAACCCCTGCATCATGAGGGAAATGATGACTTTTGTGCATTGTGAAGTCCTTTCCCACTTCCACCTCCTTTCTCTCCCACCTTTTTAAAAAAAGCCAGTTCAGGTGTGAGGACTACTGATACAGCTGCATTATTACAAGAAAAGCTCTTTCATGTAAGAAGCCTCTCACTTTACTTGAGCTTGAGCTAATGGAATAATGAAGGTCAGTCAAAACTGAGTGATGTTTGATCAAATCTCCTATGTTTGAAAAGATGGCCAGTGTAATACAATCTCAAAAGAGGCCGAATGGGGGAAAGGATTGTTATATAAAGAAACTCTCATTCTAGAAGCAAAATACAAAGTTACAGAGAGGGAGAGGGGGAAGCAGAGGTTGCTTACCAGCAACCACTTTTCCTCGAGTGGTGATCTGTGAAATTCGCACCTGATGTAGTTTCCTGTGCCCGGCGCAGCTGATTCAAATCCTTTGTAAAGCTTTACAATCAAAGGGCTCCAACCTCGCCCACCCTCCTGCATATAACGTGGCAGCCCAGGTTAGAGCCTCACTTCTGGTGCCACAAAGCAGCATTGTAGAACCGAGCATGACAAAGTGGGGAGGATGGGCGGGTTGTGAGAATTTCACAGATCACCACGCGAAGAAACCTGGTTACAGGTAAGCAACCTCTGCTTCTTCTTATGTGGTATCTGTGAAATACGCACCTGATGTAGACTAGCAAGCTACTCTCTGTAGAGAAGGGTGTCATGCCAGTGCTGAGAACAAAACAGCTCTCCCAGAAGCTGAATTCCTCTTGGCTTGGATATCCAACTTGTAATGGGTGACAAAGGTGTCTGGAGTGGACCAAATTGCCACCCGGAGGATATCTTCTAATGGAATGCCCCTTAAAAATGCCTTGTTCTGGTGGAGTGAGCTCTGTTTTGAGTGGCCAGCTAGTTGATACACTTGGCATATCACAGTAACAATCCAGCCAGATAGTCTCTGAATAGAAAGAGGGAGTCCTGCAGTATCTTTATGGTATTGAATAAATAGTTGAGTTGTGTTCCGAAATGAGGCTGTCCTCTCGACGTAAAATGCTAGAGCTCGATAGATGTTTAGCAAATGAAAGAAATGCTCTTCTGGTGAAGATGGGTTTTGACACAAGGCAGGGAGGATGATTTCTTGTGATAAATGAAATTGAGACACTACTTTTGGAAGAAATGCGATATCTGTTTGAAGGACAACCTTGTCCTGGAAAAAATCAAATAAGGTGCATCTACACGGAGGGCTCCTAACTCACTGGTACATCATGCAGATGTAATGACCACTAAGAACACCATCTTCCAAGAGAGGTGAACCACATCTGCAGTTGCTAGTGGCTCAAAAGGTGGCTTAGTTAAAGTAGAGAGTACAAGGTCTAACTTCCAGGGCGAGGTTATTGGTTTAACCTGGGGACGAAAGTTTTTAAAACCTTGAAGAAAAGTTTTAATAAGTGGGAACGAAAATAACAATGAAAGGCTTAACATCTTCCTGTAAGAGGAAATGGCTGCTAAATAAACTTTCAATGACAGCAGTGATAGCCCTGTGTCCGATAAATAAAGCAGAAAATCCAAAATTAATGACACGGGTGCAAGAAGTGGGTCGACCCCTTGCTATCTAAAAAAAACAGAAAACAGAAAAACTGCCATTTATACCGGTAAAAATGTTTTGTAGAAGGCCTTGAAATTCTTGATTTCAAGAATATGCTTTACTGACTAGAAAAGTTGCGGGGCAGGATGCACCATGCTGTCAGATGAAGTTGGTCTATGTCGGGATGGTATATTTGACCCCTGTGGCAAGACAGGAGATCTGGTCTGCGTGGCAACTGAACGAAACTCCTGTTGGATAGGTGGAGTAGAGTGGCAAACCAGGGCTGACAAGGCCACCATGGTGTCACAATTATACAATTGACCAGAAGAGACTGGATTCTGGATATCACTCTGGTAAGTAACAGTAGTGGTGGAAAAGAGGTCATCTATCTCCTGAGGATGGAGGGACCACTTGTGAGTGGAGCAAACAGATCGACTCAGCTGATCGGCCGTGATGTTGTCGGTACCAGGTACATGGATTGCTACCAGGTATATCCCCTTGGAGTTACACCAATCCCAAATCGTGAGAGTCAACTTCAAAAGTGCCCGGGATTGAGTGCCACCCTGTTTGTTCAGATAAAAAACCATGGTGGTATTGTCGGACACTATCTCCACTACCTGACTTTTGATGTTGGATTCGAAGGAGAGAAGTGCCTTCTGTACTGCCAAAGGTTCTAGCTGATTGATGTGCCTCTGGGAATCTGAGGAGTCCCAGATCCCTTGGACAGCAAGACTGCCGAGATGCGCTCCCCATCCCAGAAGTGACACATCTGTCGTAATGACTACTGAGGAAGTTAATGGCTGGAATGAAACACCTGTGCAAACTTTAGTAAACACCCTTGGTGCTGAAGATATTCCAAAGGGTAAAACACGGAAACAAAAAATGTGCCCTTCTATGCTAAAGGACAGAAATCTGTACTGGGAAGGCCAAATGGAAATATGAAAATAAGCATCTTTCAAATCAATGGTTGCAAACCATGCACCCTGAGGTAATAAGGGAAGAATGGATGACAAAATAACCAATTCAACAAATTTATTAAGCTCCCTCAAGTCCAAAATAGGCCATAGTCCACCATATTTTTTGGGGATTAGGAAATATTTAGAAAAAAAGCAAAAGGAATCATGGAAGGGTCTAAAAGGACCACTGCACCCTTCTGAAGTAAGGTGGAACCTCCTGCCAAAGGGCCAAGGATGGAGGGGTGGCTCATAGTCATCCCACAGGAGGGAGGGAAAGAAACTCTATCTTATAGCCATGCTTTATAAGGGCTAAAACCCAATCATCTGAAGTAATTTGCTGCCACATGTGGAAATATGGTGCCAAACAATCCCCAAAATGTGGGTGAGAGGGAGTGAGTGGGATAGTGCTACCCTGTATATCCTGGAGTAGTGCTCCCAAAAGCGGGAGGAAGGCTGACACTAATAATGCCACCTGGGGGAGGGGTCTTGTTGTTTCCCCTTACCCTGCTGACAGCCACTAGTTGCTGACTTGCTCTTGCCCGAAGTTGAGGGCTTGGCAGACTGCTGCCCAAACCTTGGTCTATAAGGATATGACCAAGAAGGCCTGCGATAGACAGGCTGGGAGGAAGAAGTCTTTGCCTTGCTGGAATAAGAAGACTGAAGGGAAAACCCATATTTCTGAGCTGCCTCACGAAGCTTATGCCCACTTTTTAACTGAGTATTAGTATCAGGGTGAAAGAGGCCATCCTCATTGATGGGAAGATCCTCCGCCATTGCTCTGCCATCCTGCTCTTGATCCCACCTGCCTCACTGGTGCGGTTGTTGGGAACAAGGGAAGGGCCTTCTCAGTGGTGGCTCCTCAGCTGTGGAACTCCCTCCCCAGTGATATTCGGCAGGCTCCATCCCTTCTGAGTTTTAGGAAAAAAGTGAAGATCTGACTTTGTGGGCAAACGTTTGATGAGTGAATTCTATTGGCTTCGACTCGGTCCGGATTAAGGTTTATGTACAAGGTTTTGCAGACGAATGGTTCAAGGATTTTATAGTGTATGGTTTTAAATGTATTTATTGTATTTTGTTAAATTATTCAATTGTTTTAATTGCTTATGCTTTATCTTCTTGTATTGTATATTGGCACTGAATTTTTGCTGGATTGTGAGCCGCCCTGAGTCCATTTGGGTGAGAAGGGCGGGATAGAAATGAGGGAAATAAATAAGAAGCTCGCAACCAGGCATGGCAATGGAGAGCTGTGGTAGATGCAAACAACTTCCCTGCCGCACCTGCTGCATGCTTGCTCATAAGTTTCTGACAATCTGCTAATTTCAGAGCCTCTTGCTGAAAAGCTGTAGCAATTTGGCAATGGCGATCCAGAAGATAGTTGAAAAATTTTGACATTTTGTCCCAAAGAACCATCTGATAGGATGACATACAGGTCTGATGGTAGGCCATCCTAGCAACAAAAGCTGCCAACAAATGAACCTTCCTCGCCAAGGTATCTATTTTTTCCCTCTTTATCTGGAGAAGTGGGCAAAGGCTTCTTAGACTTATGAGACTGTTAATTTCACCACTATAGTATTGGGTTTAGGAGGCTTAGCTAACCATGGCGCTGCGGCCGTGTCCACACGGTAAAAGGAATCAAAATGTCTGGATACAGCCGGAACAGCCCCTGGGGCAATATCAGATGGCTTGGCCAGCTGAACAAGATAAGGTAAACTTGGGACCACTGCAGGCATTGAGTCTAGCTGCTGCTCAGCAGAGAACATAGGGTCCTCCACTGGTTTAGGCCCTGAAGTTGTTAACTTTAAGGTTTTAGCCATACGTAACATTAAAGCAGAATATGATACAAAATCTTCTCTAGACACAGAAGAAAGAACAGCATTATCCTCAAAACCCAAAGAGTCCTGAAAAGAAACCTCTGAGTCAACATCAGAAGTTTCAGGCAGTGGAGGGTGCAGATAATTAAAGTCATAATTTGAAGTGGAAGCCTTGTCAAGCATAGGGGCTGGTGCCACCTGGTGAGATACAGGGGGATGAGGAAGAAAATACCATCCTCCCCCCTGGGCAGGGATATGGTGAGGAAATACATTGCTAGCTACAGAGGAACCAACAGAAGCCTGAGGTAAAGAAGGACCTGATCTGCTGGCAATGATCTCACCCATTGTAGAAGTCCCAGCAGACGAAGGTTGAGACAGCCATGGGAGCACTTCAGGCAGGCTAGCCACAGAGTGTGGTGAGCATGCCAAATGCCATCCATCTTCTCTTGGAGGCAAGTTCTCATGCCCGGGCTGGATGGCTGCGGTGTCCATGCCTTGCGGCAGTTGTGGAAGAAACCCCGGCGGTATCGAAGGCAGAGCGCCGGGTGCTTCCGTTTCTGGAGGGAGCGGTTTCAGTGAAACAACGGAAACCGGAAGTTGACAATGCTTTGTCTTCTTCCGGCATTTTTTTGTTCCTCCGCCTCCCTCTGGCTTCTCCACATGCTCTGTTGGGCGCTTGGTGTCCTTGCGGGGCTTTGGCTCCAGTAGCCCTGCAGCCGGAGAAGGTGAAGGCGATTGGGTGAATCTCGGTGGTCCTGGGGAGGCTGGTGTGGCCTCAGGAGCTGGGAGGTGGGGAAAGGTTGGGAGTGGGCCCCCTGCCTCCTGGCTGTCGTCTAATTGCAGACAAATCATGCAAAGTGGGTGGGAGGCATCCAAAGGCAGCTTTCCCCCACACGAATGACAGGCTTTCTGAGCCAAAGCCACATCATCCTGTCTTCGTTTTGTAAGTCATAGTCAAAGTCCAAAACCAAAGTCAATGTCCTATAAATCAGTCCTAAGGAAAGAATCTGAAACGCTGCTTTGTGGCAAGAATAAGAACTGAGGCTCCAACCTGGGCTGCCACGCTATATGCAAGAGGATGGGCGGGGTTGCAGCCCCTTGATTGTAAAGCTTTACAAAGGATCTGAATCAGCTGCGCCGGGCGCAGGAAACTACATCAGGTGAGTATTTCACAGACACCACGTAAGAAGAAAGAGGGAGAGAGAGAGAAAAAAAAACACCACCTCTGAGGTTTCCTTACATATGAAAACCCTATAAAATACATAGGGTTGCTATGAATGGATGGGTATTTTAAAGGCATGGGTATTTTAATTTAGCTGTAAGTCCCAAATAGTATGTACTCATTGAATCAATGGGATTTGCTTAAGTATTGACTAACCACTCATCAATTGGCTCCAAGGTGCATTCTCTACCTGGGATTAGCCATTGCATTTAGACCCAGAAAGGTCTAAATGCATTCTCCTGCATTCTCCAGGACACAAGGAGGGAAATAGTCTCCATCTGGAAGCATGCTCCCTTGCAACTAGATTCCTGCTGTGTTTGAAATGCAGAGGATGCAACCAGTGGTTGGCAGAGAGAGTGGCACCAGCACAATAAGTGTCCAGACCTTGTGGACCACATTAAATGATGTAGTTAGTTGGATATGACCCATGGGCATCAGGTTTGACACATGTGCCTTAGGGAAAGGAAAGGGGAAGGAGACATGCCAGGTAGAGACTGCCATTCCTCAACCAAAAAGAAAAAAAAGAAACTGATTTTGGAGCAGGCTCCTTAGTAGTAAACAACAATAATATTGTGTTGTCGAAGGCTTTCATGGCCGGGATCACAGGGTTGTTGTATGTCTTTCGGGCTGTGTGACCATGTTCCAGAAGTATTCTCTCCTGACGTTTCGCCCACATCTATGGCAGGCATCCTCAGAGGTTGTGAGTAATAGGATGGTGTTAGGGGAAAAACCCCTGACTTCCACATGGACCAAACCCCAACCTTGGCATACCTAAACATTTTATTTTCTCCTGTAACCTCAGTTTCTCCTTCAAAATTGCAACAAAATATAACACCACATCACATCACTTCCTGCTGCTATTTTTCATGTAAAAGGAAGAGAACAAAGTATTTGAGGGAGGGTGTTTGGAAGGTCTACAGGTTTTTTTAATGCTTGTATGCATTTGGGAGGACTTTCAGTGCAGGATTTGGAGAGGTCACAAAATCAAACCAAATCTTTACATATGTTCAGTGACCAGTATAGAATCCCACCGTACAATCATCCATCCACATTAGTACAGTGTTTACTTTAGGTTAGAATATAAATTAAAATTTAACACCATTATAAAAGATACTTATAAGACCCTACTTTGACTATAGGTTTTGAAAAGATAACCTAGATCTTCAACCTATATAAAATTAGCCTTTTCACTAAGATCAAGCATAGGATACAAAACTGAGGTCTAGAAGCACATGCAATTTGCAGTCTAAATTTTTCCCATCTTCTTTAGATGATCCACTTGAGTCTTCATATCTGGCACACAAATACATATCTAAGGACCTCATCACATGGATGAAGTTCAGTGATTTGCTAGCCTCTGTGACGAATCAGGGTGGCAGTGGGGCAATCCCGGCATCCTGGCTGGAAGCTGACATTTCCCATCACATGTGGCAAAGCGTCATCATGCAGCTTAAGCCTGGAATAGCCCCATTGTTTCTTGTGAAACGCAGAGAGCTCCTGTATTGCCGGTGCAACATCCAACATATTGCCACCCCAGTTCATACATGGAGTCCTGCTGGAAGTCAGCCTACATTGTCTAATGGGTGTTATGGAGCTCCATGAGTGAACTGGGGCAGAAACATCCTAAGATACTTATTTTTCATGTGCGATAAGGTTTTTAGTGTTTGACTGAAACACTTAAAGCCCTGTTATTTTCAGGGAGAGTGTCTATGTAAGGGTAATCATCTACCCCTTCCTTTCTGGGAAGGCTTGGCTTGGTGAAATCAGGGAACTGGAGTCGGTGAAGTGTTCTTCAGAAAACACTAAGTTGACACCCCAAGATGTTTGCAGTGAAAGACACTTTTATGGAACGAAGATCAGATCCCAAGGAAGGGAGACCAAACTCCCCAAAGGTTCCCAAGGGAATCTTCTTATCCACAATCCCCTCAAGATGCCAAGTGGTTACTCCTTCTAAGTTCCTATTTCTCTGATCTCTGGTGAAACAAAAACTCCTTTCGGTTGAAGGGCACATTCTCTGGAGAACTCTGGACATCTGGTTCAGCCATGGGAGTAGTATATCCCGTATCTCTCCCAATTAAGGAAGCATCTGAATTATCAACAGCCGGCAGCTGTAACCGAAAGGAGCTGGGAGAACTGGGCGAAGGGTCAAAATAAGCTTCATCCTGGTCAAAGTTCATTTCTGAATCAGGTTCAGAACCCAAAGGTGGCTGGGGTATAACAGCGCTGCCGATGCCGCTGGTATTTATCAGCAATTTCTTGGGGGGGGGGGGGCACCAAAATTGGGGAGGGGCACCAAAATTCCGGTCACCTACTCCCAAAAATTACCTCGGGATGGCTTTGCCCCTGACATTAAGTCTAGTCATGTCTGACTCTGGGGGGTGGTGCTCATCTCCATTTCTAAGCTGAAAAGCCAGTGTTCCAAGGTCTGAGAAACAGACAGGAAACCAGTATAACACACAAGCAGTTTATTGAAGCAAATATATATGTCTATGCGCAGTTAGCGAAATAAGTCAGTAATAAAAGTAGTCCTTAATATAAAGTCTTTAGCATTTTCAAATAAGTTCAGCAATGTCCTTTCTGTAATCCACCAATGAACCTCGATAGTTTCACCCAAAAGTCAAAGATAGTTCTTAAGCCAGAACCAGGAACCAAACGCTGCAATCTGCAATTGTAATCCACTTGGCGAGTCCCACCTCAGAACAAGGAAAGGAACATAAACAAGGCAAAGTCAGTCTTGACTCAGGGACAAGGATGGCAGGGTACAAGGCAAAGTCAGTTTCGACTCAGGAACGAGATAAGCAAGGTAACAAGGTGAGGTCTACTCAGGAGTTACGGCATGGTGCAGCTTGCAAGGAACTGAAAACCTGGCTCGGTTTCCAAACAGGGGTCAAGGCTGGGAGCTGGATACAGGAACATCTTCCGAGGAAAGTCAAAGTTGACACCACAATGAGGAACACAACGGGGAACACTTTTAAGGAGATTCCAAGGTTGTGAGATTAAGGGAGTGCAGGACCCACAAAACGTCCCATGGGAAACAGTTAGTCATTATCGAGCCTCAGAGCTAACCTCTTGTTTCTTCGAACCCCCTCCTTCTTGCTCCTATCTCTCGCAAAAAACACTCCCTCCAATTGAAAACCCCATCTTCGCCCAGGACAACACCATCTGGTGTAGGCAAGATTGCCGAGGCATCGGAATGTTCTCCAATTATCAGATCCTCCTGTGTAATAATATCAGGCAGTTGCAAGGCCAAGGGGCTTCGTTCTGGCTGCAATGGCAGAGCCATAACAAAAAAAAAAATGGTTCAATACCCGTTTCTAAAAGTAGGGGTGCTGGCGCTTCGTTTTTTAAACTACTTCCGAATTTTGACCCAACATTTTTTTTAAACTTAACGAATATTCGTAATATTCGTAATTAATTCGTCAATGGCGGACGAGCATGCGCAGCGGCCAAAAACAACACCGGGGGGGGGGGGAATTTACAGGATTCTCCCACCCTAATTTTTGGAGCTATCCTCTTCAAACTTGGTATAGTGGTAGAACACATTGAACGTTGCTAGCTCACCAAAATTCAGAACATTTTCATTATCCTATGATTTTTGGTGAATTTTCATAACTTATATAATAAACCATTTTTAATAACTGGAGAAATCTGTTCCTGGTGTGAAAGTGTTATTTCCTGTTTCATTGGGTTGTCTTTACATTGTAAGTCATTGTTCTACTTCAGAAACTTTGTTTTTGTGGCTGAAACTCAGTGAAATTAGTGGACACCCAGCAAACCATAATGTGCTATCATAGCACCATGTCCCTTGCACAAAGACAAAGTTTTGGCAGTGTAATCAAGTTTTGTCATGTTTCTATGACAGAACCAATTAGGAAATGACATTTATCACCCAGGAACAGAAATCATAGTACACCATCAAATCACTCCTGACAGATGGCCATCAGCCTCTGAATAAGGAAATCTGTTCCTAGTTTGAAAGTGTTATTTCCTGTTTCATTGGCTTTTCTGGGGCTGAGAGTGTGTGACTTCACTTGCCCAAGTGGGTTTCCATGACTGAGTGGGGAATCAAGCCACAATTGGAGTCCAACTCTCAAACCTCTCCCTCCCTCCCTCCCTCTCCGTATTTCTCTCTAAACTTCTCATACCTTCCAAGAATTCACATATGAAAGTTTGGTCAATTATTATTATTTATTTATTATTTTCAACATTTATATCCTGTCCTTCTTACCTGAAGGGACTCAGGGCGGCGTACAAAATTGGCAACAATTCGATGCCTACACATAATTAAAACAACAATGAAAATCCAATTAAAACAATTAAAACAATATAAAAATATAAAACATATGATTAAAATCTATTCATCCAAAATCCTCGTGCTGTAGCCGTAAACCAGTCCGGGTCGTCTTTACCATTTAATCTTTGAAAGCCTGGGCACATAGCCATGTTTTCAGGGTTGGGACTTGCCGTATTTCTCTGGGGAGGGTGTTCCACAGCGGGGAGCCACCACCGAGAAGGCCCTGTCCCTCGTACCCACCTGCCGCGCTTGTGAGGCAGGCGGGACCGAGAGCAGGGCCTCATCAGATGACCGTAGGGATCTTCCTGGCTTATAGGAGGAGATACGTTCGGACAAGTAGATTGGGCCAGAACCGTTTAGGGCTTTATAGGTCAAAACCAGCACTTTGAATTGGGCTCGGTAGCATATCGGCAGCCAGTGGAGCTGGCTTAACAAGGGGGTGGTACGCTCCCTGTAAGCCACCCCAGTTATTAATCTGGCTGCCGCCCGTTGTACTGATTGGAGCTTCTGGGCCGTCTACAAAGGCAACCCCAAGTAGAGTGCATTGCAGTAGTCTAAATGGGATGTAACTAGAGCGTGGAACACTGTGGCCAAGTCAGACCTCCCAAGGAACGGGCGCAGCTGGTGCACAAGTCTGAGTTGTGCAAAGGCTCCCCTGGCCACCGCTGAGACCTGGGGTTCCAGGCTCAGCGATGAGTCCAAGAGAACCCCCAGACTGCGAACCTGTGTCTTCAGGAGGAGTGCTACCCCATCCAACACAGGCTGTAACCCTATTCCCTGTTCAGCCCTACGACTGACCAAGAGGACCTCCGTCTTGTCTGGATTCAGTTTCAATTTGTTCACCCTCATCCAGTCCGACACAGCGGCCAGACACTGGTTCAGAACCTGAACAGCCGCCTTAGTGACAGGTGGGAAGGAGTGACAGAGCTGGACATCATCTGCGTACAGGTGACACCGCACCCCGAAACTCCGGATGATCTCTCCCAGCGGCTTCATATATATGTTGAACTACATGGGGGACAGTACTGAACTCTGCGGGACCCCACAAGACAATGGTTGTGGGGCCGAGCAGGTATCCCCCAATGACACCATCTGGGAGCAACCCTCCAGAAAGGACCAGAGCCACTGCAAAACAGTAGCCCCGAGCCCCATTCTGGCAAGGCACCCCAGAAGGATACTGTGATCGACAGTATCGAAGGCCGCTAAGAGGTCCAGCAGAATCAGCAGGGACACACTCCACCTGTCCAGTTCCTGGCGTAGATCATCGACTAAGGCGACCAAGGCTGTCTCGGTACCATGTCCTGGCCTGAAGCCAGACTGTGCCAGATCCAGAAAATTGGTATCTACCAAGAATGCCTGGAGTTATGCAGCCACCACACGTTCCACGACCTTGCCCAAAAAGGGGAGATTGGAAATAGGCCGATAGTTATCCAATTGAGTGGGGTACAGTGATGGCTTTTTCAACAGTGGTTTGATAACAGCCAATTTAAGGCTCGCTGGAAAAATGCCTTCCCGAAGGGAGGCATTCACCACCACCTTCACCCACTCGACCAATCCCCTTCTGGCTTCTCTCACCAGCCAGGATGGGCAGGGGTCTAGGATGCATGTGGTAGCCCTCACCTCTCCAAGCACCTTGTTCACGTCCTCAGGCTGAACCAATTGAAACGAATCCATCAAAATAGGACAAACAGGTCCTCATGCTCCATCCTCGGAGACTGCCGTTAATATGGTGTCAAAGCCAGAATTGATCAAAGCGACTTTGATGGTCAAGTGAGGACAAAAGGGGGTGGGAAATGTTAAGAGGAGAGAGGGCCTGAGACATCTGGGAATTGTAGTTTTAAAGTGGGCATAGTACTATTGGGGAAATGTCTGCTTCAACTCAATGCTTTTTGGGAAATGTAGTTTTGTCCAGACATATGGCTTCTCGCTTTCCCTTAAATAAATGGGGGAAATTCTCTGTTCTCCTCGATTTTTAAAGCTATTGGGGTGAAATTTGCCACAATCGCAGAAAATATTTACCTCTCTTTGCTTATCAAGTTTTATTATGTTTCACCCATCCACTGATTTTTTTGGGAATTTTCAAACTTTTTTAAATCAACATTTCTTAAAAAGGCTACAAGAACGATGGCCCTGCCTCTTCCTCTCTCTTCTGGAAGCACTGATTGGCTGAGAAGCATGCCAACATGTTTGGCTTCACCTCTCAGCGGGGCTTGGTCACAGCTACATCTGAAGTCATCCGAGACAGACGAAAAAAGGTGCCTTTTGATTCAAATTCTTAATATTGGGAAGGAAGTGAGCAAGTGCGTCGGAACCCGCTTCAAAAGTGCTTTAGATCCAAATTTGATGCGAATTTAATGGGGATATGAACAATTTACCCAACCCTACTAGAAATGTTTATTTGAGCAATAATGAAGAAAATATCATTTTCTAGAAAACTGATACAATGCAGAAAATGTTGGCACTTTCAAAAACCATGCCTTTCCTTTCTTTCTTCTCTGAGAAAATTGCAGATTAAATTTCTTTGTATTTTGCCTTGGAAAGAAGAAAAAGGTCATATATATAATGGGAATTAAGGAATGAATCCCAAATATACATTTAGCTGAAAACTCAGGATACTGCATGACCTAAAACCATTAACCTTCATATGTAAGTATAAAAAATTAAATCAGTCACTCATGCAAGCTATATGTCTTTGGGGCAATGCAAAACTCCAATGACAATCTGACAAATTATTTTGCACATGAATTACCTACTAATCCTTCTACTTATAAGAATAGATCAAACTGTCACATTTAGTCAGGCCATTAATCTATCTAGCCTACTGTTCTGACTTTAATAGTGGTCAGTATTGGCTGCTTCAGAGAAAGTTATAGAAAGACACAGGTGACCAAATAATGTCTTTCTCATTCTTAAAACAGAAATGTATTGATAGCACAGAGTGAAATCACAGACACAGCTCTGTTGGGCCCTGCTGCAGAAGAGACCCTGAGGCCTGGGTATTTGCCATCCAGCTTTGCTGCCTTGCTCAGCCCTGGGCTTACCCACAAGGAGACCTTCAGCCATACCCTCATTCCATCCATCTGACCCAGCAGCTTCCAATAGGAGAACGGCTGTGGGTACCATCACTGGCAGGCGCCAGCAATTACAGCTGTCACAGCATTGCAACCAGACTGCCCCCAGCCCCACTGAGTTGAAGTTGTTGCCATCCAATGCCTCTGTGGGGCTGGGGGCTTGTTATCATCTTTTGGCGTACTGTGGTGAGTCAACCTATTAAGCACGGTCTCCTGACATAGTAAACTTGGATACCCAGATTGGCGGTCCCTCCAGACTAAAGGTGGTGCTGTTGAATGCCAGGTCTGTAAATGGAAAATCGGCAATTATCCTAGGCCTCATCCTAGATGAGCAGGCAGACCTGGCGTGTATAACAGAGACCTGGCTGGATGAGGCTGGGGGTGGGGGCAACCTCACCCAGCTTTGTCCACCAGGTTATGCCATACAGCACCAACCAAGATCTGGAGGGTGGGGAGGTGGTGTCACAGTGGTTTATAAAGATTCCATCCCCCTGACCAGGTGCCCCATCCAGCAGTCAACCTTTTTTGAATGTGTCCACCTGAGGGTAGGTGACTGAGACAGATTAGGTATTCTGTTAGTGTACCCTACCCCACTCCACTACTGTCTCCCTGACTGAGCTAGTGGGAGTAGTCTCGGGCCTGGCATTGGAGTCCCAACAGCTTATTATGCTGGGGGACTTCAATGTCCATGCTGAGACCATCCTTACTGGAGCGGTTAAGGACTTCATGGCCACCATTACAACCATAGGACTGTCCAAACTAGTATCTGGTCCCACCCACAGATCAGGGCACACACTTGACTTGGACTTCTGTCAGGGACGGGAGGAAGGAGGTGGTGTGGAGGAGCTGGCCACCACTCCATTGCCATGGACCAACCATCACCCAATCAGGTTTAGGCTCACTGCGCCCCCAACCTTCACAGAGGTGGAGGACCTATTAAAATGGTCAATCCCTGGAGGCTTACTGATCCGGATGGATTCCTGATGGCTCTTGGGGAATTTCCCACCACCTCAGTAGGTGATCCTGTTGATGCTCTGGTCTCTTTTTGGAATGGAGAGATGACTAGGGCAGTAGACACAATCGCTCTGGAATGTCCACTCTTGAATAGCCGAGCTAAACCAGCTCCTTGGTTCAAGGAGGAGTTGGCAGTGATGAAGCGAAAGAAGAGGGAACGAGAGTGCATGTGGCATTCAGAATGTAATGAATCAGACCGAACATGGCTATGTTCCTGTTTAAGGGCATATGCTGCAGCAATAGATGCTGCAAAGAATGCTTTATTTGCAGCTAATATTGCGTCTGCAAAAAACCATTCAGCGGGGCTGTTTTGAGTTGTCAGAGGTGTGTTGAATCCAGTCTCTCAAGACGGGATCCCTGACAACTTGGCAGCCTGCTGTGAAGCATTTGCTCGGTTCTTTGCGGACCAAGTCGCTCTGATCCGCTCCAGTTTTGACACCATATTAATGGCAGCTTCTGATGATGTAACATGAGCATCTACTTGTCCAGTCTTGATGGATTCAAGACTGGAGGTGAGGGCTACCACATGCATCCTAGACCCCTACCCATCCTGGCTGGGGAAGGAAGCCAGAGGGGGTTTGACAGAGTGGGTGAAGGTGGTGGTGAATGCCTCCCTTTGGGACCACTGTATCCTTCTGGGATGCCTCATGGGAATGGGGCTTGGAGGTACTATTCTGCAGTGACTCCAGTCCTTCTGGGAGGATCATTCCCAGATGGTGTCACTGGACACCTGCTCGACCCCACAACCATTGCTCTGTGGGGTCCCGCAGGGTTCGGTACTGTCCTCCATGTTGTTCAACATACATATGAAGCCACTGGGAGAGATCACCCGGAGTTTCAGGGTACGGTGTCATCTATACACAGATGATGTCTAGCTCTGTCACTCCTTTCCACCTATCACTAAAGAGGCTGTTCAGGTTCTGAACCGGTGCTTGGCCACCAGAGTTGGCTCTATGTATTTTTCAAGTGTAGGCGAACAGAATTTTGGCGCCCCCCCCCCCCCCAAACCAATAACTGAAAAATAAAAGCATTGGATAAGCGAAAATGTTTGATAATAAGGAGAGATTAAGGAAAAGCCTATTAAACATCAAATTACATTAAGATTTTACAAATTAAGCACTAAAACATCATGCTTTACAACAAATCAGCAGAAAAAGCAGTTCAATATCTTGCGGAGGCAGGCCGCAGGATACAGGAGTTGCCTCGATGACGCCCCCAACAAGATGGCGCCACAGGCAACTGCCTAGTTGGCCTGGTGGTTGAACTGCCTCTGTTGGCCACTGTGTCGGACTGGATGAGGGCGAACAAATTGAAATTGAATCCAGACAAGACAGAGGTCCTCCTGGTCAGTCGTAAGGCCGAACAGGATATAGGGTTACAGCCTGTGTTGGATGGGGTCACACTCCCCCTGAAGAAACAGGTTCGCAGTTTGGGTGTTCTCCTAGATTCATCAGAGCCTGGAACCCCAGGTCTTGGTGGTGGCTAGGGGAGCATTCACACAATTGAAACTTGTGTGCCAGCTGCACCTGTACCTTGGGAAGTCTGACTTGGCCACATGGTTCACGCTCTGGTGGGAACGAGGGACAAGACATTCTCAGTGGTGGCTTCTTGGCTGTGGAACACCCTCCCAAGCAATATTTGGCAGGCCCCGTCTCTTTTGGGCTTTAGGAAGAACTTAGAAACATGGTTGTGTGCGCAAGCATTTAATGAATAAGCTTTATGTCTCGACGCGGCCCAAATTAAGGTTTACGGACAAGGTTTCTGGATGAATGGATTTAATTATTTATGTTTTAAACTTGTATACTGTTTTTATTAAGTAACGCTTAACTGTTTTAAATGTGTTATCTTTTATTTTATTGAATTTTGTTATTGGCATTGAATTTTGCCAGATTTTGTAAGCCGCCTTGAGTCCCCTTGGGTGAGAAAGGCGGGGTAGAAATGCTGCAAATAAATAAATAAATTCTGCTCCTCAGCTTTACGATTTTATATCTCTTTGATATACTCTAAGATAATGCTCTATTTTTGAACAGACTCAGAGCACTATATTTTAGCATTGCTAGTATCATTTAGGAAAGATTTACTGCATGTTTCATGCAGTAGGTTCCTTTTAAGGCAGAAAGAAAAGAAAGGAATCATTGCCATACTATTTTGAATGCAATACAAACTGCACATCATTGAATGAAAGCCCTCAATGGCCTCAAGTATGCGGCTGTTTGGCTCATGCCTGTTCATAGTTTCCTCTTTCAGTACCTGGAGCCAGAAATAAACTGTACTTTAAATGTCATCACAATAGCCTATGCTGGCACCACGTGGTGTTCTATTGTGATCCTGGAGGAAGCATGGTATTGGAGCAGCCAGAAACATAGGTTGGTGCCTTCCAAGTTCTAAAATCATGGAAATATTGCCCACATGTGAGTAGGTTCAGAAATACAAGGCAGAATCACAGCTCTGTTATGACTTCGGGAAAATAATCAACAGTCACTGCTGAGAAAGAGAACGATCCTTTTCTGCTGTGATTGCTCTGTTTTATCCCAAACAGAAGACAACATAAGGTTTTCACTGTAAAATAATGGGGTTGTTTGAACTCTAGTTCAGCTTGTGTGTGTAACAATCAAGACATGTATAAAAGCTGAAAATCCCGAGTATGTGTAACAACAAGATCTAATAGAAAAGCTCATTTGCCAAGTAAGACATCTGTCTCATATGGTTTAAAAACTCGTAGGAAGGAAAGCAACTAGGGCAAAATGATCTCCCTTGCAAGCTGGCAATTGCTGTGGCCTCCATAGCTTTCATTGTGCTCAGTATCATAAATAGACACTAAAAAACTGAAGGAAACAAACTCATTCCAGTGTGCCATAATCATACGGTAATTAAATCTTCTTTTCTCAAAACCTGAATGATCTAGAAATCACCATAGATTTGATCACTGGAAAATATGTACCAAAATAATAATTTCATCTTCTCTTGAGGGAATCAGTCCCGACTCTGTTCTGCTCATTTTCTGAAGAACTCTCAACCTCTATTCACTGTAACAATCTGGACTCACACCAAATGGACTCACCCTGAATGGACTGCCGACTGTCTCTATGATGCTGAAAACTCCAGAATAATCTGCAGTTCCAGGGAGTCTGGATTTCAGTATTGGTTCTAGTTCAGCCCAATCTGCTGTCCAGACTAGACAAAGGCAGTATCACTTTTTACCCTGTGCACAAGGAAAGGGGATGCATCAAACACATATTGCTACCACAATTACTTCTAGTCAACCACAGAGCTCCATTGGAGCTTCTGGCTGGAATGGATATCTCTGCTGATACCAGAATGAGGTGTCCATGCAACCAGTAAAAAGGAGCAGAGATTCCCCCCCTTTCTTTCTGGTTGCACTGGTGCCCACAATGGGTAGAGGCTCAAATCAAGCTCCATGGCTGGTGAGGAACAGCAGCAGCCAGGGCATAGGTAGCATGCAAGCTGCCTTAGTAAAGTAGATGTCCTCCTGGGCTATCTAGACTGTTTCAGAGCAGATTTAAAACTCGCTAAACTGTAGGTGATGATTCCATGTCGTTTCTCTGTGGAACTTCTATGCAGGACTGTGCCCTTGACTGAATGATTGATTTGCCCACATCTTTTCTTTTACTTGCTTAATCCAGTGTTCCCTTCTTATACTTTCATATTAGTTCACTAGATCATAACCATTTGTGATATTCTAGTGGTTGTCCATGGATCTCTGTTGACAAATATGAAAGATGCTGAGCTGTTATTTCTCAAGGTTACAACAGATCAAATAGTAAAAATAGAATTTTAAAATTATGTTTTGAATTTTCCCCCAGACTATCAGTATATGCCAACACAGATATGTTACAGTTGTTTCTGGGTTCACAGCAGAATATCATTTTCTTGAAGACTTGTGTCAGTGTAACAACTGATGCTTTTATCAATTAATACCTGCAGTGTTTTTGACTGCATCCTATTTCATTTAAATATCAAAAAGAAATAACCTAGGAAGCCATAACCTGTTGAGAGGCCATGTGTGAATGTCCAGACTTAGAGGGAACCTCCAGAGGTCATAGCATGAAAGCTGCCCATAATTTAGGGTCTGGAACCTTTTCTATGGTCCTCAGTATGAGGGTGAAAAATCCCCAGGCTACAGCAGTATCTTTATAAAATAAGCATGTGCTTGTGTGGACTGGGTGTTTTATTTATCTAGCCAGCATACACTATGTCATTTGGACATATATTTAAGCTGTCACATTATATTATATCATTAGGAGCTGTCCCTACAACATCATATTTATAACATCACTCCCCACATCCCAACCCCATGGTCTCACAATGCACTCACCCCAAAACCAAGAATTTGGCTCTAAAACATCAGGGCCTGAGATAATATTGACTAGGCAACCTTGATGGAATTGGTAAGCAAATTTCAGCAAAGCAGCCCCAAGTGTAGGCAGATAGAGGAACCAACGAGCAAGCGTATCAGAAGCAGCCAGTCCACCTCCTACACCATCCACCATGTGTGATACTCATGGGAGGGCCACCTGTATGTAAAATATGTGACTTTGTGCTACTGTCTAAGCAAGGATTGAACATAAGTTCCATAGTGCCTACAACTGGGTTTTAGACTGCAACTTTAGAGACTAGGGTTTGAATTCCTTCCTGGTCATGAAAGCCCATTAGATGTCTTTGGGCAAGTCACACTCTTAGCCTCAGTGGAAAGCAATGGCAACACACACCTGACCAATTCTTGCCGAGACGGGGTTACCTTAGGGTCACCATAAACTGACATTTCTTGAAAGTACATAGCAACCAACACACACTACATGAGAGAGTTCAAAATATGGAAAATAATTTAGGAAACTTGGTTATTAAAAGAGTACAAAGTATCAAATATTATTTTGTCCATTACCAAGAGGAAGAAATTTACCATTATAATCTTAATCTTATAGACTATAATCTATAGTCAGAATATCTCCAAAGGTCATCAAGTTCATTCCCCTGATGTGGCAGGAAATCTGCATATAAGTACCACTGACAATTGCCATTCAGGCACTATTTAAGATCGTCAATAAAGAAGTGTTGATTCCATCAATAAAGGAGGAAATAGCTTCTAAGATACTTTGATTTACTCTCAAGTAGCTTTTACAGGTGTTCTGTTTCCTTGTCATTTGAATCCACTGATTTGGGTTTCACCCTCTGGAATAGCAGAAAAGAAGCTTGGCCCCATTTTCTAGTTAATGCTGTGGCTTCTCCCAGAGATTCTCCCAGATTCACCACAATTTTTAGCTTCAATTATTTAAAATTACTTTATATATTAGCTCTGTTAAAAGGAACCCAAGATGATCACTGGGCAAAGAAAAATAGAAGGCATTACAGCATAATTTCAAGTAATTGGGATGCATTCAGCAAAGCTGTACTGGGTCAATGTTTAGAAATTCCAAGTTGAACATCCTTAACCATGAAGAAAATGAAGAGCAAAGATATTAATTACATTTCCTGCAGGTAATAGAGTAGATGGAGATGCAACAGCAGGGATGATTAAAGAGATAATGTAGTCATGACCCAGGAGTGATAGCTAGGTTATTTAGTAGAGAGAGGAACATTTATAAATACTAAAATTGATTTCTTGGGAAAATTGTTCTACTGTGTGAGGTTAAAAGGGAAACTATAAACTAATAAAAGTTTATTGTCTTTATTTTGTTAGATTTGATTATGGCACACAACCTATAAAAGCACACAAAACCACTTTTATTATCCCTGCTATTTCAACAATAAAAGATAGAGACTGATGCCTTACTTCGTGGCCCTCAAATTATCAGTCACTTGCATAGACAACCACACAATGAACTGGAGAACCTTGTCTACAGCATTCATAATTTAGCTCAATGCTCAATCCTATCATCATTCTACTAACATAAAGGTCAACTAGGGTAACCGGGAATGTAGGTTTGCTCTCTTCACTGTTCTTACGTATGTAATGAAATATGCAAAACCTAGGTGAGTCCCACCTGGATTAATCTGTACAATTCATTTTGGTCTAGAAGAAAGAAGTTGCTTATCTGCAGCTCATTAAGATATTCATTGAGCTGTTCAGGTTCATTGTTTTTCTTCCATGGACTTGTGCTGAACCTCCCCACAATAATTCAATCTTTTATAATATATTTAGAGCTTGGAGAAGCTATTAGGCTTGCTCAAATAATTCGATTTCCCCGTTAACCGTTATTAATTCGTTATTTTCGTTTCTTTTGAAGCAATATACGGCATTGGTTGTCCACACGTCTGGATATCGCGGTTTCGAACCGCGACTGGCCGTTTTTAGTTATGTCGTCGTTTTTTTTCGTTTTAAAAAAAAGCTTTTTCAAATCACCCAAACTTGTTTAAGTGCACTGGGGCAACCTAGCGTGTTGTTTGCACCTTGTGGCCAATCAGAGAGCACATTTAACCAGGGGGAGGGGCTGGTAGGACGTCCTGAATGAAAAGAGCGAGCACAGGGAGCCTCGTGGCTCATTTGCACTGGGAATCTGGAGAGGGTGGAAGGGAGATTCTGGGGGCAGGCAGGCAGGCAAGATTGCTGCGTCACAGCCTCCTTGGCTGTGTCTGAGCTAGAGCTAGGCTACAGAAGACCTGGAGAAAAGGTTGGGTGGGTGAGTTTGGGAGGTGTGGGTTTGGAAACTGTTGGGTGTTGCTTTTTTAATTTTTTGCAAAGGGCCTGTGGGTGTTTTTTTCCTCACGAGATTGGCGTTTTCCATTTTCCCACCCGGCCAGCAATTTTTCTGCTGCGCCATTTTTTCTGTTGCGGGCGGGGTGGGCTTTCTTCTTTCTTTTTTAAACGCAAAAGGGTTTTTTGAAACAAGGGAGCCTGATTTGGCCCTTGCCTACTCAAGCAGGGCTGTTTGTCCGTGCCAGGGACGCTTTCTGTGAATCAAAAGCCAAGTTTGGCCAAAGGATTGCACCTCCCATTGTCCTTTGTAGAACTAAACCTCCTTTTTGGGAAACAAGGGAGCCTGTTTTGCCCCTTACCTGCTCAAGCAGGCCTGTTTGTCCGTGCCAGGGTCGCTTTCTGTGAATCAAAAGCCAACTTTGGCCAAAGGATTGCACCTCCCATACTCCTTTGTAGAAATACACCTCCATTTTAGAAAACAAGGGAGCCTGATTTGGCCCTTGCCTGCTCAAACAGGGCTGTTTGTCCCTGCCAGGGACGCTGTCTGTGAATCAATAGCCAAGTTTGGCCAAAGGATTGCACCTCCCATACTCCTTTGTAGAAATACACCTCCATTTTAGAAAACAAGGGAGCCTGATTTGGCCCTTGCCTGCTCAAACAGGGCTGTTTGTCCCTGCCAGGGACGCTGTCTGTGAATCAATAGCCAAGTTTGGCCAAAGGATTGCACCTCCCATACTCCTTTGTAGAAAAGGAAAGTACAGGTATCCCCTTGTAAACGAATTACAATAACTAAAACAGTAATAGACGGTTTTGCGGCACTTAATAGGAACTGAACAGAACACGTTGCCAATCAAGAAACAACAAATCTTTTCCCCCAGTTACACAATACCTTACCTTCCTCCCTTCTGTCACCTGAAAACACTCCCGTTATTATGAAGCGTTCAGCTGAACGCGGGTCTGGGGGAGCAAGTCCATCTAGTGGTCAACCAACAGCCCGGACACTGTGGGGGGCCAAAAAAGTTAGGGTGGGTCCCATCCGTCTGGAACGCGGAACGATTGGAGTGGGTGGACTTGATGAAGAACCTGGCTGTTCGAATGCTAAAAGTTCACAGCCCTCCACACGGAGCCAGTTGTCGTATGGAGCTGAGACAGCAGGACGATCAATGGAACATACAGGTGTTGCCGTCCTAGAACTACAGGTGGTGGATAGTGAGGATCTAGATAACCCCACTCTTCCACCCGCTACTGACATTGAGGAGGAGGTAGAGGAGGTAGTACCATCAAACCATAGAGTTTCTCATGCTGCTGAAAGGGTGCCCTCGACTCCTATCTCTGTGGGCGTCTCCACAGTGGCTGTGGGGAGGCCAAGGTCATATATTTGGGACCATTTCCATGTCCACTCTCAGCGTGCTACTTTGGCAGTTTGTAGGCACTGTGGGGCAAATATCAGCAGAGGCAGAGACCTGAGACATCTTGCGACCTCGGGGTTGAGTTCTCACTTGAAGCGACACCATCCCTCCATATCGGTAGGAGGGGGAGCTGGAAGCCCTTCCAGTGGCAGCATTAGCACACAAAGTTCTCCTGGTGAAGATGGTGGAAGGCAGACACAGTCCACCTTGGAGGATTGGGCCATTCCATTACCCAGAAAGAAAACGGGGGAAACATTACTCACACCCCAGCAGATAACCCAAAGTGTGGGAGAGATGATTGCCCTTGATCACCATCCCTTCCGCCTGGTTGAACAAGAAGGCTTCGTACGCCTTATGAAACGCCTGTGCCCCCGCTACAAAATCCCCTCCCGTCACACCTTTTCCAGAAAAGTTATTCCCGGATTGTACGAGGGATGCAAGGAACGCATTATCCAGATGTTGCGTAGCGCCATGGGAGGACACATCCATTTTACCTCAGACATTTGGTCAAGCTTGGGAGGAGGCCATTCCTACCTCTCTCTCACGGCACATTGGTGGGAGAAGGAAGGCAGTATGGATACATCCCATCGTTGGGCACTCCTCGCTTTGGAGGTAGTTGATCGTGATCACAAGGCAGAGACCATCTGCAGCTATCTTGAAAACATGATGGGGGAGTGGATGCGGTGCAGGCCGGAAGAAATGAGGAGGGGCTTCATGGTGACTGACGCTGGTAAAAATATGATCAAAGCGGTTGAAAGTGCAGGGTTTTTGAATGTCACCTGCATGGCCCACTTGCTTCACAATACCATCAAGGAAGGTTTAAAGAGCCCGGAAGAGCAGCCAGCCAGCACCGCAAACATCTCCTAGCTGATCGAGCGCTGTAGAAAGATCGCGGGCCACTTCCACCGGAGCATCAAGGCTTCCCGGCAGCTGAGAGAGAGGCAGAGCCTTGAAGGCCTCCCGCAGCACAAGCTGCTCCAGGACGTCTCTACCCGGTGGAATTCAACCTATAAAATGCTCAAACGCATGGTCGAGCAGCAGAAGGCGGTACACGGCATTTCCCTTACATTGGTTGCGCCTGTTAGCAAGCTTGTTCCTACTAAGCAAGAGTGGGACACCATCTCCCAGCTGGTAGACGTCCTTAAGCCATTCAAACATGCCACAGAGACCCTTTCGGAATCAAAAGCCCTTCTTAGCCAGGCAGTGCCCATGGTCTTGAGGCTAAGGAGGCACCTAGAAAGGCTTGGGGCCGGTCGAACACTGGACTCCCTGGCTGGACCGCTGACAACGCCGGTCCAGGAGGTGGTGAGGAGGTTGTCCTTTGCTGTACGGAAAGGCCTAGAGCCACTTCTTTCCAGCAAGGTCCATATGCTGGCGGCCTTGTGTGATCCACGGCTAAAGTACAACGTCTGCCCAAAAGAGTTTACCGTATGGAAGGCCCAACTAGTTAACCTTGTGAGGGAGGTCTTTGCTGCCAGGGTGGGGGAAACGGGCACAGCGTTACCTGTACCGGAAATGCCTGCCACCCCCAGCACTAGCGCTAGTGGCGAGAGTGATAGTCCCGGGGAGCCGGCAGGGGGTTGCCGTAGGGTAACGGATTTCCAGCCGCGAACAGGAAACACTTTCTTTGCAGAGACGGTGGCCATACTAGCCTGCTCGGAAGATTCCTCTTTGCTGGCTTCTGCTCAAAAGGTAGACTCGGCCGAAGGCTCGGTCAACAGGTACTTTGAGGAGCCTCCTGAGATAATATCTTGTGATCCATTGGCCTATTGGGCTTCACGTGAACACATGTGGCCGGATCTGTCGCACGTAGCCCGCCAGTTCCTCAGCTGTCCACCCACCAGCGTGCAGAGCGAAAGGGTCTTCAGCCTAGCGGGAGATGTAGTCACGCCCCACCGCAGCTTGCTGGACCCTCAAACAGTAGAGAAACTGGTCTTCCTGAAGGCCAACCTCCCCGTGTTGAATTTCCCCGATTTGGATTTTGACTCCGACGGCTCCTAGAACAACATTTCTCCTCCTTTAAGCAGCTCTGCTTCTGATTAACTATAGCTATTTCTGTTGGGGGGCGGGGGGGTTGCCCCTTTGGCCTATGTCCAACAACTCTCTCCTCTATCCTACCATGCTTTCCTTCCTCTCTTCCCTTTCGTTCTCGTCTTTATCATCACACACCGTTGCCCACTGTCGTTTTAGGGTAAATCAATCTCTAGGGGCCATTCCCTGAGGTTCCTAGAGGTTTTGTCTCCTGTAATAATAATTCTGATATTCTTGGGGAAATTAGTCCATAAAAGCCAAGGTAGGAAATGCTTCCGCTTTGGGTTCAGAACGGATTACTATCAAATCTCTATCCTTTTTTTGTCCAAAAATATTTCGGGAATGAGCCATGAATGTTAGGTCTTCTCCAGATCCTGGCTGTTCCTGTACAGAAATAACATTGTTATAATTGAGGTGGATCCTTCGGTAAGACATATTTGGTGAAGGAATACGGCGGAGTCTCACTTTACAGAGATAACGGTCCATCTGAACCTTTGTGGATGTGTCTTGCCGCATGAATTAGTACACCTCTGCCTTGGCCACCACTTCTCAAAATTTTCATCTTTCACTGTCCCATCGGCTTGAGCGGGTGTGGTCGACGCAGTGGCCGAGGGACAGCCGCCTTAGGGATCCCTCGCCCTCTGTCCGCGCCTGAGGACGGTGCCCTTTGCCCGTCTGCTAGTGACCTCTGGGCGCAGGTTCTGTGGCGTGGGAACTTCAATTTGCTGGCATGTTGACAGGGACGATAGAAGAGGGTGGAATCACCGCAACGCAGAAAGCAGGACACCTCGGCCTTGTCCACCACTTTTCAAAATTTTCTTCTTCCACTGTCCCATCGCCTTTAAAGGCAGTGTACTCGACGCTGTGGCCGCGGGACGGCCGCCTTTTGGTCCCCCCGCACTCTGGCCGCGCACGCGGACGGTGCCGTTTGCCCGTCAGGGCGTGTGCCTTTGCGGCTGCTAGTGACCTCTGGGCGCAGGTTCTCTGGCTTCGGAAGTGCTTTTTGCTGGCTTGTTGGCAGCGACGATAGAAGAGGGTGGAATCACCGCACCGCAGAAAGCGGGACACCTCGGCCTTGTCCACCACTTTTCAAAATCTTCTTCTTCCACTTTCCCATCGCCTTTAAAGGCAGTGTACTCGACGCTGTGGCCGCGGGACGGCCGCCTTTTGGTCCCCTCGCACTCTGGCCGCGCACGCGGACGGTGCCGTTTGCCCGTCAGGGCGTGTGCCTTTGCAGCTGCTAGTGACCTCTGGGCGCAGGTTCTCTGGCTTCGGAAGTGCTTTTTGCTGGCTTGTTGGCAGCGACGATAGAAGAGGGTGGAATCACCGCACCGCAGAAAGCGGGACACCTCGGCCTTGTCCACCACTTTTCAAAATCTTCTTCTTCCACTTTCCCAACGCCTTTAAAGGCAGTGTACTCGACGCTGTGGCCGTGGGACGGCCGCCTTTTGGTCCCCTCGCCCTCTGGCCGCGCACGCGGACGGTGCCATTTGCCCGTCAGGGCGTGTGCCTTTGCGGCTTCTAGTGACCTCTGGGCGCAGGTTCTGTGGCGTGGGAACTTCAGTTTGCTGGCTTGTTGGCAGGGATGATAGAAGAGGGTGGAATCACCACAGAAAGTGGAACACCTCGGCCTTGGACACCATTTCTCTAATTTGTTTTCTTTCACTGTCCCATCGCCTTGAGTGGGTGTGGTCGACGCAGTGGCCGCGGGACGGCCGCCTTAGGGTTCCCTCGCCCTCTGGCCGCGCACACGGACACTGCCGTTTGCCCGTCAGGGCGTGTTCCTTTGCGGCTGCTAGTGACTTGTGGGCGCAGGTTCTGTGGCGTGGGAACTGTTTTTTGCTGGTTTGTTGGTACGACGATAGAAGAGGGTGGAATCACACCGCAGATAGCTGGACACCTCGGCCTTGTCCACCACTTTTCAAAATTTTCTTCTTCCACTGTCCCATCGCCTTGAGAGGCGGTTGTCGACGCTGTTGCCGAGGGACGGACGCCTTAGGGTCCCCTCACCCTCTGTCCGCGCCCGAGGACGGTGCCGTTTGCCCGTCAGGGCGTGTGCCTTTGCGGCTGCTATTGACCTCTGGGCGCAGGTTCTGTGTGTTGGTAGGACGATAGAAGAGGGTGGAATCACACCGCAGAAAGTCTTACACTCAGAGCTAAGACTTGTAGTCTTCTACGATCTATGGAGAACTCTCGGACGGATTCACAAAAGAATTTCCTGTCGGACATCAATGGCGTCATTTCCTTCAAGTCCATGCCATCCTGATGCTATGCCTGTAATTTCACTACCTCCTTGAATCGGACGGGCAATAAAACATGGAGGATGGACCAGTTGGATCTTCTTACACTCCCAGGCACTGTCTTGTTTTTCAAAAAGCAATTCCTTTCAAAAGTGCCGTTTTTCCCACGCTCTGCCTTCCTTACGGTCAAGCTCTCACATCCGCAGGTTTCTGGACTACGGCATTGCGATGACAATGCGAGTATGCGGTCCTCCAATGTTTGCATGAAGTCTCTTTTCTTATTTTGTCTAGTGTGGACATAGCTCTGCAAAACCTCTACTAACTTGCAGGCCACAGTCCACACCTACAGTGAGATGTCGCAAGAATAAATAAAACGTCTGTCAAACCCTCCACATCCAATCCATGTTGTTGACAGTTATAAATCTGTGTGGTTCCCTTTGGCTTCCTTCTCTTACAACCCAGCTTTGGTCATTTCTTCTTTCACCTTTGAGAGAAGGCTCCTCTGCCCCTACTCTCTTTCAGCCAGCAGACTGTTATCTCATACCATAGGTTGTAAACGTGCCTTCCATATATTTCAAATCCTGCCTACAGGTCCTCTAGCCAAGCATGTCGTATTTAATGTTCCAGACAAACGGCTAGATGATTCCAGAGGCTGAACTTCTGCGGCCCTGCCGCAACCCGTTCCCAAGCATGAAAACGGCGGTTGATCCGTTTTCTGTTCCCAGCATGTCAACTAACACTTTCCGTGGGACAGACTATGTGACTTGGAATCCCCAAATAACCCAGCACATTCCATTTATTATCCTCCTAGCAGTTCAAGGCTTTGAATAGAGTATTCAACATGGCCGACGATGGTGTGACCCCTTTCAGCAGCTTGCCGAGTGACCTATCTGAGAATACTCTTCCTCGAGGCCAAACTCCCGGTCCTGGAATATCAAGAAATCCCTTCGAAGCGAGGAGGACTCTCAGAGAGTATATAAAACGATCAATGTTAAATGATTACAAAATTTAATATTTCCCGCCAACATCTCCCTGCGTGGACTCGGTGCGGATAACTTGGGGCAGCGGCCCAAGCAACATGAGGACAAAATGAAAAAACATAATTTAGAATTAATTTCTTTTTAATGAAAGTAATAAAATAATTTTATGTCTTGACATCATAAAATATTACGGGAATTGCAAAAATGTCTGCTGTGCAAAAGTATCAGGTGCACTTTTCCAACACTTTTGCTGAAGCAGTCCAGGACAATTCTTTGTGTTTGGTATTCGAAAATGAGGACTGTGTTTTGACGGATGATACAAAAGGTGGTTTACAAGCCAAATTTTTTAACACAGCCATCGTTAAAGGTGGGACACCCTGGCCGAAGCCTCTTGTCGTTTAGGATAACGAAAACATTTTATTTATCTCCCACCCATTTACAATGCTTTTAAAATATGGGATAAGTGAAATCCCACAATGGCAGGGATAAACCTTTTTTTAATGGATCCCAGCCATTGCCTGCCACAAGTTTTATCTCTATGCGTGTGTCTGAGAGGATAAGACACAGAAGGTATGTGATGCTAATCTTCCGCAGACCCATAAGTAGAGAAAAAAACCTCTCAGAAACTCTGTATTGCTGTTGAAAGCAATGAGTTATGTCTTCATGGTTTCTTTTGTCTCCACAGTTGTGCTATGTTTTAGTTCTTTGGATTCATTTCTACTCCATAAAGACAATATCTTTCATTATTTTACATCCACAACTTTACTGAAAATGTATACCAACAGAAGTCATTTCCCTCTTTCCAGATCAGCTGCTAGAGAACTTTAATAACACCAGACACACACACAAGTCTTCCCTCTAGTTCAACGCCATAGAAACATTAACCTTACATCAGAGCCGTAAAACCTTCCAGTTCCAAAAAGCCTTCGAGGACTATGGGGTGGATCGCTGCCAGATGAAGAATTGGTTTCCAGGCCAAGAGTATTTCGCACTTTATTGATTTTTAACTCTCAAACTACCTCATCTATGTGGAAGTATTCAGCCCTCGGCCCAGAGCCGTGTTTTTACACCTCTGTTTTTTAAGCAGGTAATGCTGTATGCTGACTGTGACAGCTTTTTTTATTTTATGTGTTATTGATGCAACATTTCCTTTAATATATATAAAATATTTGGGTTTAATTGTTCACATTGTATTGTTGACGGGCACGCTTCATGGAAGCCGCTCAGAGTCCCTCCGGGAAGATGGGGCGGGTAATAAAAATAAAGATTTTACTGTTGTTATTATTACAATCATTATTGATGTGATGGTGGCCACGACTACCCTGTGGACTGCCAGCTAGCTTGTGTCCACCCGGTAAGGGTGCGGCCAGGGCCGCTGACGGTTTGCTGTCAGGGAGTGTGCCTTTGTGGCGGCTACAGACTTTGTTGCTCTGGTCTGGTTGACACATTAGTCAGTGGGGCTGGGCCCACATTTCACTAGCAGACGTGGAGAATACACGCCCTTCCCCTTGGGTGGTGGGGAGGTGGCGTGGGGCCGGCCAACGGTGGCCGGCCCCCCTGGGCAGTGGGGCTTGGGCCCACAGTTCACTAGCAGACGTGAAGAATACACGCCCTTCCCCTTGGGTGGTGGGGAGGTGGCGTGGGGCCGGCCAACGGTGGCCAGCCCCCCTGGGCAGTGGGGCTTGGGCCCACAGTTCACTAGCAGACGTGAAGAATACACGCCCTTCCCCTTGGGTGGTGGGGAGGTGGCGTGGGGCTGGCCAACGGTGGCCGGCCCCCCTGGGCAGTGGGGCTTGGGCCCACAGTTCACTAGCAGACGTGAAGAATACACGCCCTTCCCCTTGGGTGGTGGGGAGGTGGCGTGGGGCCGGCCAACGGTGGCCGGCCCCCCTGGGCAGTGGGGCTTGGGCCCACAGTTCACTAGCAGACGTGAAGAATACACGCCCTTCCCCTTGGGTGGTGGGGAGGTGGCGTGGGGCCGGCCAACGGTGGCCAGCCCCCCTGGGCAGTGGGGCTTGGGCCCACAGTTCACTAGCAGACGTGAAGAATACACGCCCTTCCCCTTGGGTGGTGGGGAGGTGGCGTGGGGCTGGCCAACGGTGGCCGGCCCCCCTGGGCAGTGGGGCTTGGGCCCACAGTTCACTAGCAGACGTGAAGAATGCACGCCCTTCCCCTTGGGTGGTGGGGAGGTGGCGTGGGGCCGGCCAACGGTGGCCGGCCCCCCTGGGCAGTGGGGCTTGGGCCCACAGTTCACTAGCAGACGTGGAGAATACACGCCCTTCCCCTTGGGTGGTGGGGAGGTGGTGTGGGGCCGGCCAACGGTGGCCGGCCCCCCTGGGCAGTGGGGCTTGGGCCCACAGTTCACTAGCAGACGTGAAGAATACACGCCCTTCCCCTTGGGTGGTGGGGAGGTGGCGTGGGGCCGGCCAACAGTGGCCGGCCCCCCTGGGCAGTGGGGCTTGGGCCCACAGTTCACTAGCAGACGTGGAGAATACACGCCCTTCCCCTTAGGTGGTGGGGAGGTGGCGTGGGGCCGGCCAACGGTGGCCGGCCCCCCTGGGCAGTGGGGCTTGGGACCCCTTTTAAGTAGCTTCCCAAAAGGTGACACCACCTTCCCCTTGGGTGGTGGGGTGGTGGCGTGGGTAGAGGCTAAGGTCGCTAAAGCAGTAAACTTTGTGGGTGGGCCAGGCAGGTCTCTCAGGGATGCGTTCCGGCCAACTGTGGCCGGCTCAGGGTGTGTTCTTTGCTGCCTGCGGCCTTTTTCTTTCTTTTCTTTCTGCTGCCTCTCGGCCTATGTGGTCGAGTTTCCAACGATGCATCGCATCTCTCTTCTCTCGCAGCTGTCTCTCCGCACACGTTTGTGCTATTTTGCCCAAATCCTTCCTTTGGGCCGGGGTTGTCTGGTTTTTTCTCTCTCTTTCTCTGTGTAGGGGATGCGTTCCGGCCAACTGTGGCCGGCTCAGGGTGTGTTCTTTGCTGCCTGCGGCTTTTTTCTTTCTTTTCTTTCTGCTGCCTCTCGGCCTACGTGGTCGAGTTTCCCACGATGCATCGCATCTCTCTTCTCTCGCAGCTGTCCCTCCGCACACGTTTGTGCTATTTGCCCAAATCCTTCCTTTGGGCCGGTGTCGTCTGGTTTTTTCTCTCTCTCTCTCTGTAGGGGATGCGTTCTGGCCAACTGTGGCCGGCGCAGGGTGGGGTCTTTGCTGCTGAGATAGACATTGGGGATCGGATCCCCACGGGGATTATTTCTTTCTGCTTTTTTCTCCATCTTGGCCATTGCGGTTCGGATCACCACGTTGATTTCTTCTTTCTTTTGGCTGCAATTTTTCCCACTCCCCCTGCCAGTGCTTTTAATGGATCCAAACCCTCATGTGTATCTCTGCAGCTGAGCCCCCGCCCTACTGCTTTAGGGAAAGGGGCAGGGGTGTGGGATCCATGCCCCCCATGTCTACTTCCGCAGTTTAAGCCCATTGTCAGGACCCAGGCTGCAGAGCACCAATAACCATACACAGAGGCCAGAATCTATCTAATATCTTTATTGAGGAAATATATAAAGTTAATAAAAGCAAATGTAGGAAATAGTTCAGAAGTAGACCTTTCAGGAAAGGTCAAAATTAGTCCAAGGAAACAAAGTCCAATATGAAATATTAAGGTCCAAAGTTGTAATCCAATAACCGAAACACTCACTTTACCAGGCAAAGTGAGGGGAGATGACAAGGTCCTTTAGTCCATGGAGCTTAATGCAAGGCTAGGAAGCAAACTAGATTCTTGGAAAACAAGGCTTGATTCAAGGCAACAAGAGGCGAGGAGCAAGAACAGGATCCGTAGCGAAATCCGTGGCGAGGTCCGGGGAACAAGGCAGGGCTGAAAACGAGAGCAAGGTCCTGGAAACTGGAGTAGCGTAGTCCACACACAATCTACTCCCGAAGCTGACAAATTGACTCCGCAAGGAATCCTTGTGGCCAAGCATCTATATAGGATCTTGTTTTCCCGCCAAAGCAGACTTTCTCTGGGGAACAAGAACCGAAACCTAAACTGTCCAGATGCAGGACTCCTTAAACTTTCCCAAGGGAACCAGACTTAATCATCTAATTGTCTGGCAGCTATCCGGGCGCTTCGGCGAGTCGCCTCCCACGCATGTCTATCTTGATTATAATAAAGGCGGCGAGAAAATGGGGGAGATTTCTCCTCAAGGCTTGTTTGTGTGACTTCTTGTGGGCAAACATCCTGCAGCTGCAAGGGCTCCAATTCTGGCAAAAACGGTGGGAAACCCAAGTTTTCCTCTTCATCTGTCACAACAGTACTAGGAACGGGACTACATGGCCCATAAGTCATCACACTATCCCCCTCCTCAAGGCCCCTCTCCAAAATGGGCTCTCCACCCGAGGTGCGGGGCCGCGGCTTGGTGGGGTAGGCCTGATGGAAGCGGCGGGCTAAATCGGGGGCATGGACTGTAGAAGCGTCTTCCCACGAGCGTTCTTCGGGGCCAAAACCCACCCAGTCAATGAGATACTGAAGGCGGTGGCGGCGGAAGCGAGAATCTAAAATGTCCTGAACCTCGAATTCCTCCTCCCCATCCACCAAAACAGGAGTGGGGGCCGGCCGGTCTGCATCAGGGCGCACACCTTCTGCCGGAAGGAGCAGGGAGCGATGAAACACTGGATGAATGCGCATGGAGCGCGGAAGTTGAAGTTTGAAAGTCACGGGGTTAAGTTGCGCCACCACTGGATAAGGACCAATGTAACGGGCATCTAGCTTCCGGCAGGGACGGTGGGAGGGCAAAAAGCGAGTGGACAAAAGAACCCGATCTCCTACCTTGATCTCGGGGCCCGGCTGGCGATGAGTGTCAGCGTGGCGTTTATAGTCCTCCTTGGCTTGGTCCAGTTGCTGGAGCAATAGTTGTTGCACCACTGTGAGTTCTTGTAACCAATCCTCCGCTGCGGGGACTTCTGAGGTTTCAATGACAGGAGGAAAGAAACGTGGATGGAAGCCGTAGTTTGCAAAGAACGGGGTTTCCTTAGTTGAAGCCTGGATACCATTGTTGTAGGCAAACTCTGACAGTGGTAACAGGGAAGCCCAATTGTCCTGCTGATAGTTTACATAACAGCGAAGGTATTGTTCCAAAGTGGCATTGGTGCGCTCGGTTTGCCCATCCGTTTGGGGATGGTGAGCTGAAGATAAACGAGAGTCTATGCCCAATAGTTTCTGTAGTGCCTTCCAGAAACGAGAGGTGAATTGAGATCCACGGTCTGTGACTAAACTCTTGGGCAATCCATGTAGTCTGAAAACATGTTGAAGGAATAAATCTGCAGTCTCCTTGGCCGTGGGGAGGCCATCGCAGGGAATGAAATGGGCCAATTTGGTAAAAAGGTCCACCACCACTAGGATCGTGGTGAATCCAAGGGAAGGTGGTAGATCAGTGATAAAATCTGCAGAAATTATTTCCCATGGACGAGATGGAGTAGGAAGGGGATGCAGAAGCCCTGAGGGCTTCTCCCTTCTTGTCTTGGAACGCTGGCATACCGGGCAGGTGTTGACATATTTTTCTACATCCTTGCGGATCTTGGGCCACCAAAAATCTCGTAGGATCAAATGCATGGTTTTAAATATTCCAAAATGCCCTGCTGGCTTGCAGTCATGACACAGACGAAGCACCTTTTCTCTGCCTGGTCCTGGAGGGATATAGACGTGATTTCTGTAGCAAAGTAACCCATCCTTAAGTGAAAAAGGAAAATGTAGTCCTTGGCGAATTTGATCTTGAGCCCAGGCATCCGCCTGTTGACTGGCTCTGATTTCCTGAGCACAAAGGGGCCCTGGAGTAGAGGGAGTTGATTCGATTGGAGTGGATTTGGTGTTCCCCACTGTGAGCGTGGCAAAGTTCTCGGGCTGCAGCAATTGGGATTCAAAGGTCTCTCTGTGCCCTGCAGCATACTCTGGTTTCCGTGATAGAGCATCTGCTTGCTTGGTCTGAGCTGGGGTTACATAATGGATCTGGAAGTCAAAACGCTCAAAGAATAAAGCCCAGCGCTGCTGCCTCTGATTTAACTTGCGGGCAGTTCTTAGATGCTCTAAATTCCGATGATCAGTATGGACCTCAATGGGAAATTTGGCCCCTTCTAACCAATGTCTCCAATTTTCAAAGGCTGCCTTTATGGCCAAAAGCTCCTTTTCCCAAATAGTGTAATTTCTCTCTGGGGCTGTTAGTTGACGGGAGTAAAAGGCACAAGGGTGAAGATGGTCTCCCACTGGTTGCAAGAGTACAGCTCCAATTGCCACATCGGAGGTGTCAGCCTGCACAACAAAAGGGGTTTTAGGATCTGGGTGCTGTAGAATTGGCTGGGACGTGAATAATTTCTTTAGTTGCTGGAACCCTTTCTCTGCTTGCTCCGTCCAGCGGAAAGGCTGTTTTCCACGGATGCAGCTGGTGATTGGGTCAGACCAGCGGGCAAAGTCTGGAATGAACTTGCGATAGTAGTTCGCGAACCCCAAGAACCGTTGCACCTCTTTCTTGTTGGTTGGCGCCCGCCATTCCAACACTGCTGAAACTTTTGCCGGGTCCATGGAGAGCCCTTGTGGCGAGACACGGTAGCCCAGGAAATCAACCTCTTCAAGATCAAAGGCGCATTTTTCTAACTTGGCATATAGTCCATGATCCCGCAAACGTTGTAACACCATTCTGACGTGTTTCTCATGTTCTGATTGTGATCTAGAAAACACCAAAAAATCGTCCAAGTAGATAATCAAGAACCGATCTAGATAGTCCTGAAAGATATCGTTGACAAGGTGCTGGAACGTTGCGGGAGCTCCACATAAACCGAAATTCATGACTAGGGACTCGAATAATCCGAATTTAGTCTGGAAGGCGGTTTTCCACTCGTCCCCCTCCCTGATGTGAATTAGATTGTAAGCCCCCCGAAGATCCAGCTTGGTGTAAACCTTGGCCCCTCGGAGCCGGTCTAATAGGTCCGAGATCAAAGGCAGGGGATAGCGGTTCCGCTTCGTGATATTATTCAATGCTCTATAGTCCACAACCAAGCGTAAGTCCCCTGACTTCTTTTTCACAAACATCACCGGGGAAGCCGCTGGGGATTGAGAGGGTCTGATGAACCCCTTGCGGAGGTTTGACTCTATGAACTCCCTGAGAGCTTCTTGCTCTGGTTCCGTTAGGGAGTAAAGGTGCCCTCGCGGGATCGGGGCCCCCTCCACCAAGTCAATGGCACAATCATAAGGCCTATGCAGGGGTAGTTTCTCGGCTTCCTTCTCATTGAAAACATCCCAAAAGTCTGAGTATTTCTTGGGCAAGGTGATGATGGATTCAGCGTCTGTGGCATGGCAGACCTTGGCTACAAGACAATGGTTTTGGCAATATTTAGAAGCTAACTGCAGTTCTCTGTTGGTCCAAGAGATGCTGGGGTCGTGGAGTGTCAGCCATGGAATCCCCAAAATCACAGGGAAGTGGGGAACCTCGGTAACAAAGAAGGAAATCTCTTCCATATGTTCCCTTATCCACATTCTGGTGGGTTCAGACCATTGGCTTACTGGACCTGTCTTTAGGGGGCGGCCATCTATGGCTTGCACCACCCGGGCATTCTTGAAACCGTGATATTGTAATCCCAGAGAGTCGGCATACTCTCTATCGATGAAATTGTTTGTTGCTCCTGAATCTATCATGGCATGGATCATGACGGGTCCTTTTTTCGCTGACCACAAGGTGACCACTAGGAGAAATAGGACCCCGGTTGGCGGCTCTTGAGTGGGGTTTCTGACCGGGTTGGCGAGCCTCTCTATGCCCGGTCGCTGGCTTCCCCCGCCGGCTTTGCGCCAGCTGCCTCGGCCGCCTCCGTCTCCACGGAGGACGCCGCCGCCAAACGAGCGGCGGGCTTTCTTTTGGCTGGACACTCTCTGGCAAAGTGGCCCCCGTCTCCGCAGTACCAACAGAGGTTTAAACGTTGTCGGCGGGCCTTCTCGGCGACGTCTAATCTGGGTCGCACATTGCCCAATTGCATCGGCACCTCCCCGCTTTCTCTGGGGTATGGGGCTGGTGGCGGGGGTCTCCACACTGGACGTGGCTGGAAGCCGGCGGGAGCGGGAGGTTTTGCTCCAGCTCTCCCACTCTGGCCTCAGAGCCATTGTTTTCTGTTGGCAAGCATGACTTCGGCTCGTAAACATTGGTTAATAAGTCCTTCAAGAGAGTTTGGAGGATCCACCTTGGAGATTTCTTCCAACATCTCGATGTTGAGACCCTCCCGAAACTGTCCTCTGAGGGCTATGTCATTCCAACCGGTGCTTTGAGCCAGCACTCGGAACTCGGCTATGTACTGGGACAAGGGCCTGTCCCCTTGTGAAAGGCGCCGGAGTTTGTGGCCGGCCGCCTCTAAATTGTCCTCGATCCCCCAAGTCGCCTTAAGGTGATTCAGGAAATTTTGCGCGGAACTTAGGTGTGGGGAGGCTTCATCGAACAGCGCCGTGGCCCAATTGGCTGCTGGGCCGTCTAGGAGACTGTAAATCCACGCCACATTGATGTCTTCTTGGGGAAACTCGGCCTGACGGGTTTCTAGGTTTGCCTGGCATTGACGACGGAAAACATGAACCTTGGAAGCTTCTCCAGAAAACTTGGTTGGCAACGCCAGGGCAGGGAGACGGGTTCCGCGTTCCTTCAAACCCCGTATTTCTCCCTCCTGCGTATGGAGCATATCTCGGATTCTGTCCACTTCATCCTTGGCGATGGTGTAGCTGAGTGGTTGGTCTCCCGCCCCGGTTCCGGTGGACATTCTGGCCTAGGTTAATTGGTGCTTAAGGTGGCGGAGTCAAACTGTCAGGACCCAGGCTGCAGAGCACCAATAACCATACACAGAGGCCAGAATCTATCTCTTTATTGAGGAAATATATAAAGTTAATAAAAGCAAATGTAGGAAATAGTTCAGAAGTAGACCTTTCAGGAAAGGTCAAAATTAGTCCAAGGAAACAAAGTCCAATATGAAATATTAAGGTCCAAAGTTGTAATCCAATAACCGAAACACTCACTTTACCAGGCAAAGTGAGGGGAGATGACACGGTCCTTTAGTCCATGGAGCTTAATGCAAGGCTAGGAAGCAAACTAGATTCTTGGAAAACAAGGCTTGATTCAAGGCAACAAGAGGCAAGGAGCAAGAACAGGATCCGTAGCGAAATCCGTGGCGAGGTCCGGGGAACAAGGCAGGGCTGAAAACGAGAGCAAGGTCCTGGAAACTGGAGTAGCGTAGTCCACACACAATCTACTCCCGAAGCTGACGAATTGACTCCGCAAGGAATCCTTGTGGCCAAGCATCTATATAGGATCTTGTTTTCCCGCCAAAGCAGACTTTCTCTGGGGAACAAGAACCGAAACCTAAACTGTCCAGATGCAGGACTCCTTAAACTTTCCCAAGGGAACCAGACTTAATCATCTAATTGTCTGGCAGCTATCCGGGCGCTTCGGCGAGTCGCCTCCCGCGCGTGTCTATCTTGATTATAATAAAGGCGGTGAGAAAATGGGGGAGATTTCTCCTCAAGGCTTGTTTGTGTGACTTCTTGTGGGCAAACATCCTGCAGCTGCAAGGGCTCCAATTCTGGCAAAAACGGTGGGAAACCCAAGTTTTCCTCTTCATCTGTCACAACAGTACTAGGAACGGGACTACATGGCCCATAAGTCATCACACCCATGCCCTGCTGCTTTGGGGAAAGGGGCGGGGGTGGGAGCCAGCCCACAGTGGCCGGCTCCCCAGGGGAGTGGGATCCAAGCCCCCATTTTGCCATCAGGTGATACATCAAACCAACGTCGCAGAAATCTTACATTTCTTGGGAGGGGAGGGGCTTGACCACTGGGGTATAATGGCCTCCAATATGGATGCCTGGGGAAAGTCATTGCGCATTGTGGCAGGCAGCACAATGTGTCTCTTGGCCAATGGCCCCCAATGCCCTAACATTTTGACAGATTTACGGGCACTGAAACAATGTTACACAAGTAGAAGAAGGACTTTCACAGTGAAGGAACCCCTATTGAACAGGAAATAACAATTCAAATGCAGGAACAGATTTTTTGCAATTGGTAAATAAAGTTTTTTTATATGAACTATAAAATTGCGCAATAAATCTTAGGAAATGGCAAACGCTCTGTAATTTAGCGAACAAGCAGGGTGGATTGTGTTCTCCCACTGTACCAAATTTGAACAGTATAGGTGAAAAAATGAGTGCAGGAGAGCCCCCGAACTCCCCCCCTCTTAGGCTGTTTTTGGGCCACTGCGCATGCGCGTCCGCCATTAACGAATTAATTTTGAAGATAACAAATTTTCGTTAATTTCGAAAAAAAATTGGCACAAAATTCGGAACTGACTTCAGAAACGAAACGCTACCCCCCTCTAGTTTTGAAACGAGTTTAGAATCAATTTTTTCGTGGATCGCTGAAGCCTAGAAGCTATATTTTGGACAAGAACAACCAGAATCCTGGCATGCTGTGTGGAGAATTCTGAGAGTTGTAGTTCCAAAAACTAATTTTCCAAAGCATACAATTCTCCTCATATGTTAAACAGTTTTATCCATATTACCATGTTTCCCCGAAAATAAGACCTCCCCAAAGAATAAGACCTAGCAGGGGTTTGGGGGGATTGCCAAATATAAGGCCTCCCCTGAAAGTAAGACCTAGCAACTAAGGCTGCAGCAGAGTTCCATTGGGAAGCATGGCTGCAGGGCAGAAGCAGCACTCATACACACACCGGAGGGAGGGAGGGAGGGAGGGAAAGTGCTTGCTTTCTGTGCCTCCCTCCCTCCCTGCCTGCCTTGCCTTGCCTGTCCCCCAGCCGAGGCTTGAAAAACCTTCAGTGGCTGCTACTGTGCTGCCATTTCTTCCTTCGGAGACAAGGCCATGCTGGCCATCCTGCCTTGCTTCCCAGAGGCTTTTGATTGGCTCCTGGAGCCAGGGCAAGGGAGGATGGGAGGGAGGGAAGGAAGAGGGCTTTCGTCCTGCTGCTTTTGCTCCTTAAAGGTACAGGACGCATTGGGATTCTCCTCTCATCTTCCTATCCTATGCCATGAAACTGATTATTTTATACTATTATTCTATTGCCATATTATTATCATCATATTCTGTTACTATTATTATATCCCATTATTATATTATCCTATTAATATATTTTAAATCATTATATTATATTTTTCTATTATTATTATTATTATTATTATATCATTATATTATTATTCTATTATTATTCTATTATATTTTCATATTATTATATTATTATTCTGTTATTATTAAATTCCATTTTATATTACCCTATTAATATATTTTATATCATTATATTCTATACTATTATTCTATTATATTATCATATTATTATTTTATTATTATTAGCATATTCTGTTATTATTATTATATTCCATTTTATATTATCCTATTAATATATTTTATATCATTCTATTCTATTCTATTATTCTATTATATTATCCTATTATTATTATATTATTATGCTATTCTTTTATTATATCCCATTATTATATTATCCTATTAATACCATATTATTATCATTTTCTGTTATTATTATATCCTATATTATATTATCTCATTAATATATTGTATATAATTATATTATTATTATATTATATTATTATAGTATATTATATTATTCATCATTCATGACTACATTGAAACTAGAATAGAGAGAAATCAGCGTGGAAACCTTGTGAAACCTAAATTGCAAGAGGTACCATAGATTGTTGTACATGTAAATAATGGTAGTAACAAGAAATTCTTGATAGGATTCATAGTTTGTCTGGTTATGCTGGTTTGTGATGACAACTACTTTACTGTATATAATAAATGTTCATTTTGTTGTTCAACAATAAATGTGAGCTCTTCTTCATGGAAAAATAAGACATCCCCTGAAAATAAGACCTAGTGCATCTTTGGGAGCAAAAATTAATATAAGACCCTGTCTTATTTTCGGGGAAACAGGGTATTTATTTTTTATTTCAAAATTTGTATTCAAGGGAAGCATATATTTTGAACAATGTAAACAGGAGGCAATTGTTTAAATAGACTAAAATATATTCTAAAATATTAAACAATTTAAAGCAAAATAGCTTTATCACTTTGAATAAAGTTGATTTGGACTTAATTGTGCTATTGAAAAACCTGAATTTCAGACCTGAAATTATGAATTATGGCTCTGTGAAGACATACAGCATGCTTGCTTTGCCTTTCCTGTTTTTCTTTGTAGTACCCCTTCTTGAATTTATTTGGAATGTTGCTTCACCAAACCTTGAACTCCAGGAAATGATTCCCCAAATTACCATAATCTTTTTCCCATAATAATTGTAGGCCTAGGTATCTGCCTGGATTAATCCCAACATCATGATCTGAGAATTAGAACCAAGCCCTTTCTCATTTTCCCACTACCAGGAGAACTGTGTCACGTTGTGATATAAGATAGGACTGCCTCTATCATTGCATCCTGACTCTAGAATGCTTCTCACAAAATGTACACCTGGTGCCAGCTTTATTGGTGTTGAAACTGAATGCTAAGACCTTTCTGTTTCTGTTTTGTTTGTTTTTCATTGCAATTGTTTTATTAGATGAATTGCATTTCATTTATTATAATTTATGTCTATTGTTTAATAGTAATATATGCTTGGAATGGTTTATGATGGGTGGCAGAGAACTGGAACAAGGGTGGGAAAAGACAAAAATAAAAAAGAGATGATTTCTTCCTTCCACCTATGTTGTTCTGTCCTTGACTACCTCCCTCAATGGATTGTCACCTTGTCCTGGTGAGGGGGCTTGCGTGTTCCAATGAATCTGTGGGCACAACCACCAGAGTCATGTACTCCCAGGAGTGGCCACAGGGGAGGATCCAGACCAAGAACAATCCTAAGACCCTAAGACCCTAAGACCCTAAGACCTCAACGGTGGAGCAGGCGGATAACATGGTACATGTTACAATGGCTGTGAAGGCGGAAGAAGGCTGCAACAGACTGAGAAGCCACTGTCGTTGTGTAGTCACACCACTGCTGGAACCTCACTCTATGAAGACTGTGTGTTGACCGGCCCTGCACCGACCTCCACACATTAAAAAAATCACACACAGGCGTCTTCCAAGAAAGATGGAAGACAATCATCCTTGAACTACAAGGGATTGCCTAACTATTGATTGACTACAGTTTGGAGAATACATAAAAATGATTTTAAATAGGGTAATAGGGAAAGTGTAACATACATAATGTGCTTATAGTGAGTTTTATGTACTCTCACAGCTAAACAAGTCAAGGGATTTGTAGACGACTGCAGTGATCTCTGAGATGCTTACTGTGATGTTTCCAATGAAGGCTTATTTATTGGCCAAGTGTTAAAAGTACTTTCATTGATAGATATAGATAGTTTTCTTTTATTTGCAGGCTATATTTTTGAAAACTCAATAGCTGGTCCCTCTTTTCATTTTGCAATTTGAAACAGTAGCACTCTGTCACTTCATATGTTTTGGCTTCTTTCTGTTTTCTGGGCCACAGCAAAATGATTTATCCTGGCAGGGGGACTTTTCACTGCTAGACAGCTCGAGGTATACTGAAATATAATTTTAGATAAGTGACAAAAAGGGCATTTTAATGGTTGGTCTTCAGTCCCATTGTGCTGGCCTTTTGTCACAGGATAAAAGAGGGATGAATATTACTCAAAAATAGCTTGGTTATTCAAAAAAGAAAGAATGAATTGATTTTCTATATAGAAATCAATCCCATAAGGAAAGATAGTAACTGTTAGAGTTGGCAACATTTCCATGTTTATACTCACTCATTGTTAATTTTCATGGTTGCTTATAAAAGTGTAGACATATTTTACATTCATGATGATTTTCTATTTGTTAGTTTTTCCATGACCATTCTCTTCCTGTCCCTCTCTCACGTAAAGCCATTTTTAAACTCTCTGGTTCTTATGTTACATTAATGTTTGATTGTGAGAATGTTTTTATTTTACAAAAGAGATTACTTATTTATTTATTTGCAACACTTCTACCCTGCCTTTCTCAAACCCAAAGAAGGCTCAAGGTGGCTTTACTCATAGGCAACTATTTGATTAAGCTTTTCTTTTTTCTCTGCTGGACATTATAAAATTATTGCAGTTTAACACTATTCAACTGCCATAGCTCAATGCTATAAAATCCTGGGATTTATAGTTTGTTGAGGTACCAACCCTCTTTGAAAGAGAAAGCAAAAGACTTTGTAAAACCAAGACTCCCAGGATTCCATAGCATTGAGCCATGGCAGTTAAAGTGGTGCAAACTACATTAATTCTACAGTGTTGATACACCAAATAAAGGACTCCATAAGTTACAAACGTTTGACTTACAAATGACTCATAGTTAAGAACAGGAGTGAGACACCAGAAGAAAGAGAAATCACACTCCCTGTGTTGGGGTGGGGAGGTAGTTATCTTTAAGCTTCTGCCTAGCTGTTTAGATCACTTTGCTTAGCATATCTAATATTATGGCTTACATTTTCCAATAATAAGCTGATATAAGAATGAGGAAACTGTTTTCTACTTGGTCCAGACCACAGATCCATCAAACCATTGTTGCCTATGATGTTTGGCAATAATTTCAGGGATTCGGGTTTTCACAGGTCTTTCACAGTCCTTCATGGAAAATGGAAATGCTGGGGATTAGACTTGGCCATTTCAGCATGCAAAGCATGTGCTCAACCACTAAGCTATGGCTCCCCAAAGATAAGCATACTGGATGGAGCATAGCTTTCCTGGAAAACAAGAGAGATACTATCTGTGTATTGCAAACCTTCTTTTCATTATAATGCTGTGACAATGTAGCAGTCTTTGCTTAATAGCGAATAGCACACTGGTGATTCCTGCTTTCAGACCATAGCCGAGATTGTCTTTTTTGCCCTTCAAATAAAGTGTTGGCTGAATTTTCCCTGGGCAGAATATCTGTATTTTCTATATTTCAGTGGTGCATAATGAGAAATACAGTACCTCCTTTTTAAACTTGTTCCCTTAAGCTGAGCTGGTCCTAGCAATAGGAAGAGTGAGGTGGTCTCCTCACATGCAGTCATGTCATTCACAATAATTTAATAGCTAGTTTGATCCCACCCACCCCACCCCCCCCCCCCCCACACACACACACACATTTGTAAATGTGTCCCACCAGTTTCCCTTTACCTGTGGCTGTTTGCTTTCTCCCTGCCAGGATCCCAGGAGTTGGCTATTTTGCTTCCCCAGTTCTACTTCTAACCAGTGTTTTCTCCAGAATTCAGAGGTGACAAACTTGTGGCCCTCCCGATGTTTAGGCCTCCAACTCCCAGAAGCCCTAGTCAACCTGTCCAATGACCAGGAATCCTGGGAACTGAAGTCCAAAACACCTAGAGGGCCACAACTTTGATACCACTGCTTCAGATCTTCAGTGGTGCCCAGGCTGGACAGTGGAACCATCATCACATCTCTATCTCTAGCTATCTCCCATAAGTCCAAAGGTTGATATTATTTGCTTATCTCTGATTCTTTTGCTTCTCTATCTTACTGTGGGTTCTAATCTCTTTTTCATTCTTCTCCACTCACTACTCATGGCTCTCCTTGTAATCTCTTGTCTTCTTGTCTTTGTCATCTCTCCCTCTAAATTTGTTCCTCCTCAAAGTACCAAACCATGATCAAACCTGGAAGCATTTGGCAGTCAGTGTTCTCCTTATCTCTCATCATTATCTTCTCCATCAGTCTGTGACTCTTGTTGCTCCTGCCTCATTCTAAGGTTGGTTCCAAAGTGCTACAGAGTCCCCATTGTTAGCTTGCCCTCTCCACATCACAATAATATTTTAAGTGTTCATATTTATTAAGTTTTAATATAGGCAAACTAATTCATTACAGGATAATCAATGTTAAAACAGAAAAAGAAAAGATCTATATCAAGCCCTCCCTTTTCACAGTGGTTAGGGGAGCATAACCACCACAAAAGTGGAAAAACATGAATTAAAAAAAATTGCCCAAGAGAATGTCTCTCTAAGAATCTCTTGGTCCCCTAGGATGATTATATGAGCAACGCCTACCAAAGGTTGGTCACAGAATTGTACTTGAAGCCCTACAGAATCCTAGAAAAGTGTTGTCTCTGGAAATCTCTGGGATATAAACTTGGAGACATCATTAAAACACTAATCTAGTACAATAGGCACAGTACAAATACTCATTAATTAAGGCACAGCAGCAAGTGGATTAGTTAACCCAACAAATTTTAAAATCTGGTTTGAGAAAGTTGTATAAAGTGGCTGAATGATAGCATTGTTCACGTAGCTGATGTGGATCAACAGCGTAATTTGGGAGAGAGGAGCTATACATGGGCTATACAACCTGCACTGCATCTCCTAAGATAGTACTACTCAAAGGAAATCATAATCCATCAGATGTAACTCCACAACACATTGACAATAAACTGTGAAAATATGATAACTATATAGCACAAACATGGTAGGATATTTGGGAGGTTGGGCCTATTCTCTACATCAGATAAGTTAAGAACTGCCCTGAAATTCTTGTTTTTTGGTCCATTACCAGAGAATCAGCTGCTAATCTGATAGTCTTCTGCACATGAAGTGGGAAAGATCACCACTTTGATTTTTTGCCTCAGGCAGATTATCATTTTGGGCTTGTCCGGCCTTTAAGGGTTTTACAGGAATGAAAGAAATAGACAGGAACAGCAGGGACCATTACGTTTTCATTATGAATGCATATCCTTTCATCTGGTAGCAGGCTATGTATGCATTTAGAACCAGTTCAAGGAGATCAGTTGTTAGGGATAAAGAACATCTTATAGCAGGGCCTTCTGTCATTCATCAGGATATTTTCATCTCAGCTTTTCAAGCTATCCCTAATTCCCATTCTTGTACTGGACCACCTGCTTTAGTAAGCTATTTCTGGATTCCACCTCTTTTTTTTGTGTGTGTATAATGGGAACTGTGAAAGTCAATTTCATACCGAGTCTAGAAGCCCAGTCTTGTGGTAATAGTATACGGAAATATGAAGCTTTTCCTGATTCAGTTTTTATTTTATTTTATTGATTGGTTTGATGTCTTGCTTCACAATTAGAACTATCCAAATATTTAGTAAGTACACTAGAGTCTCACTTATCCAACATAAACAGGCTGGCAGAACGTTGGACAAGTGAATATGTTGGATAATAAGGAGGGATTAAGGAAAAGCCTATTAAACATCAAATTATGTTATGATTTTACAAATTAAGTCCCAAAACATCATGTTATACAACAAATTTGACAGAAAAAGTAGTTCAATACGCAGTAATGCTATGTAGTAATTACTGTATTTATGAAAATATCATGATGTATTGAAAACATTGACTACAAAATGCGTTGGATAATCCAGAATGTTGGATAAGTGAGACTCTACTGTATTCACAAAAATATTTTACAATAGTGGAATTTGACTTCTACGGATATTTTAATAGTGCAAGGCTATAGATTCCTGATCAAAATTAAGATAATGTCATACAATACTGTGTAAGAATAATGTCACTGTAACCCCCCTGCTAAATTCCAAAAGAAAAGGTTGTTTATGCTTCATCAGACTTTACATTAGTTTGTATTGAAGTGGAAAATACAGATTTTGGCTTCTGAGAACCTGCAGCAATTGTTATAATAATCCTGTATGATGTATTCTATGTTTGTTTTTTTATCTCTTGATCTTTCCCTTTATTTGGGTGGCATATAACATTTTGCAACTTAAAAAAAAAAGAAGAGATGGTGCCTTCCTGTGTCTATGTACCTCTGGATTCCATGAACCAACTCTGAGCCAACTAGGCTCTGGGCATGGCCCCATGTAAGCCGCCCCGAGTCCCCGTTGGGGAGATGGTGGCGGGGTATAAATAAAGTTTTATTATTATTTTATTATTATTATTATAGGCACTGGCATTTATTTCAACACTGTTGGTGGAACAACATCCTCTACTACATCTGAAGAACAGAAAAGCTTAGGTGGCATAGAACAGTTTGTGTGAGTTTATTTGTTTGGCATCTGTCAGCACCTACAGCCCAAGACAGTTGCTTCACTTAATGATAGTGATGGCCCTATTGCATGTTCCTTTTGTGTTAAATAAATCATGGTTGCAATTCTGCATTGGCTGATGAGGCTATAGAGTTATAGCTGCAATATCTCATAATGCTACCCACCAAACTGAATGGATTTACTTATTTATATTCCATTACTACCCAATTTGCTAAACCCTTGTTAAAAACTACTCCACAGCTAACAAGTCCTCTGATTTTGGAAGCTAAGAAAGGCCAACTCTGTTGGAGATTGCAGATGTTAAATGGAAGCTCTTACATGTGCTTGAGAACCCAAAGTCACTCTGCAGAGTAATGATGCAAAACTCAGAATTGTAGAACAAATAACACAGGAACTTTACTAACTTTGAGAGGTAAACAGAGCAATGGTATTTACAACAGTCCCTCTGATTGCTTACAGAGATCAGTAGTCATAAACAGTCCTTTTAAAGTCCATAAATCTACTTCATTGCCTCAGAAATATCAAGGGCTCAGAGAGCAGGCAGCTATCTTGTCTCCAGGCTGTATCTCTATCAGCATTCACACACTCTCTCTTTGAGGTAAACCTGCTCAAGCCGGTTCTCCAGCAGCATGACAGAAAAAGTATCCAAACAAATTCCCAGCTCTTTGCAGGTTCAGCCAATCAGCTTCCTACACGTAGTTTTCCAATAAACACATACATTGCAGTGTCTTTACAAACCATAACAAACTCTAGTTACTACTTGGATAGAATACTACTAATGAGTATTAGGTACTATAGCCCACAGCTTCTTAAACTGTGGATCTCAATCCCAAATGGGATTTCCTTAGCTCAATGTTGGGATCATGAAAAATTTGACAGCAGTAAAAGGTTTTTCAACACCACCCAATTACATACAACTGTAAACAACAATGTGCAGTAGATTCTGCAGAAAATGCTTCAGCTGTGCTTCACATAAAGGAAAATAATCCTGTTTAGCAAGCCTTGCAAATGCTGATATGTTACCAGTAAATGTTTGTTTTTTATACCTATAAATCTGGAATCACATAAAAATTTCTTAGGCGGAAAGGGGTTGTGAGTGGAAAAGGTTTAAGAAGCCCTTCTATAGACTATATTTCAAATGAAGAAACTTGCAAAACCACCTCTGAGTACTCCTCACCTAAGAAAAGTCTATGAAATATATATTCACCTTAAGTCAGTATGGAGCCCCCGTGGAGTAGTGGGTTAAAGCCTTGTGACTTGAAGGTTGGGCTGCTGATTTGCAAGCTGCCAGGTTCGAATCCCACCCGGGGAGAGCACGGATGAGCTCCCTCTATCAGCTCCAGCTCCATGCGAGGACATGAGAGAAGCCTCCCACAAGGATGGTAAAACATCAAAACATCCGGGCGTCCCCTGGGCAATATCCTTGCAGACAGCCAATTCTCTCACTCCAGAAGCGACTTGCAGTTTCTCAAGTCGCTCCTGACACGAAAAAAACAAAACAAACCTTAAGTCAGTGGGTAACTTGAAGGTGCATACACACACAGTCATTGACAATATCATTGGACTGAAAGATCTCTACCTTGCCTGTTTAGAAACTATTGTGTACAGAATTGATTCTACTTCACTGGTTATGGAGGAGGCATGCATTAATTACAAATACCAGTCACTGATATGAAGGTTTGTACACTAGTTTAAGAGAAATCTATACCCCCTTTCTGTTCCATTTAATGATAGATCAGAAGTCATATACTGAGCTGCAAAGAATGGGAATTTAAAGCCCCATCTTTTTGTGCGGGTTAAAGTCCAACACAGCACAGCATGGCAATTACTTGCATCAAAGCAACTTTCCATGGAGTTTATAATAAAATATTACTATTTTATAAAAAATAAAATAGATCAACATTTTCCTTACTTCACATTATATTCTGGTAAAGTATTATTGTGTGACCTGCAAGGGATCATCCCTTGATGGCAAGAGAGTTGTGACTGTTTCTGAAAAAAGGAATAAACCAAGATATGAACAAAGAACCAGCATGCACACACAAATAGTCTTGCAATGCCCATATTTCAAAATGAGACAAAAACCATAGTAACAAAAAAATCACAAATGGCCAAGGGTGAAATCTGTGCCCTTTGTTCTGATGAGCCAATGTTTACCTTCTGCAGATGCCGTACATTTTGTGTCACACCAGCCCAGTTTATCGCAGGCAAAATTTTTTAAAAAAATCAATATATTTCCTATTCAAATCTTGACATTCTAAGCAGTAGTTTTTGACATCTGTTAATAGACGTGAAGACAGTTGGGCAGATAAGATCAAGTCTAGGGTTATATTTGTCTATGATCTTCAAGCAGCTGATGCCATATGCCATCAAATATTGTATTTTAAAACAATGATGGCAATTCCTCAAACAAAAGGTGTGAAGGAAAAGACAAAAATGTTTTGAGGATAGATGTTTTATATCATAAAAATTGAAATTATAAAGTATTATACAGGTCACAATATATTTGGAAGGAAATAACGAGCTGGCTTTTGTCTCAATCTGAATTAGAATGAGAGAGGCAATGAAGATGATAGCTACAGCAATATACATAAACGAGAAGATCAAATGGCATGGTGGTGAGAAAATAAGTTGATGCTGAGCTTGGAAATATGTATTGTATAAGCTTAGAAACTGACTCTCTCTCTCCCGCCCCCCAAAACAGCTTATATATGAGTTAATGGCAGGTGAACATTTTGTAGATAACCCAGTATTTCAATGGGAAGTGTGAGCCTGCTTTTGATTTATATTAATTAAGTCAAGTTAATTAGGGTTGTTGTTGTTGTTGTTGTTGTTGTGTATCTACAAGCACTTTTAAACTTAGGGCAACCATAACTCTAAAGTTTAGGGCAGGTGCTGAGTAAATGACATTGGAGCATTCAGCCCATGTGCTTTAGTCTGGGAACCCCTGTTCTAAACAAAAAACAACAATAAAATAACAATGAACAAATAACAAATAGTCAATGATAGAATCCTCCTCACAGACACACACATACACACACTGCAAAAATTTAAAATACAAACATTAATGCTTTTCCGTGACATTGTGACAAAGAAATTTTTAGAAGTGTTAATCTTTCACAGTTTTTGCTGAGGGGAGGAAATTTTTCTGTTACCACCACCAGGATACCAGTAGAAACCATCATTGCCAATGTCGAATCAGCGATTTACTGCCTCTCCGAGGAAGAACCAGAGGAAGTAAGAATGGAAACCTCTCCCCAGCAACATAATGAGGAAAAAAAGACAATCAATCAAAGACTTCAACTCAGATCCAGAAATCATCATTCTCCCAGCTGGCAAGGGGAATGCCACAGTAATCGTGGAAACAGAACAGTACAAAGGAAAAATCAGACAACTACTGGATCCCACAATATACAAAAAACTAAAACAAGACCCAACTAACAAAATCACCAGAAAAACTAACACTCTGATCAAGAACTCCTCAATTAACCTTGACATACGCCAACAACTGTGCAAATCGGAAGCCCTCCCACCTAGGCTTTATGGACTCCCAAAAATCCACAAGGACTCTACCCCACTAAGACCCATTGTGAGTGCCATTGGATCCCTGACATACAACCTGGCAAAATTTCTGGCTACACAACTTTTTTTTTTTTCGTGTCAGGAGCAACCGGAGGTGCTTCTGGAGTGAGAAAATTGGCCGTCTGCAAGGACGTTGCCCAGGGGACGCCCGGATGTTTTGATGTTTTACCATCCTTGTGGGAGGCTTCTCTCATGTCCCCGCATGGAGCTGGAGCTGATAGAGGGAGCTCATCCGCGCTCTCCCCGGGTGGGATTCAAACATGGCAACCTTCAGGTCAGCAACCCAACCTTCAAGTCATGAGGCTTTTATCCCCTAGGCCACCGGGGGCTACACAACTACATACCCATATTGGGCTCAGCACGCACGACATCAAGGACTCAACACACTTCATAGAAAAAATCAGCAACCTCAAGCTAAGCACCAAGGACATTCTGATCAGCTTCGATGTGGTGTCCCTATTTACTAAGGTCCTAGTATTTACTATCTCAGAAAACTTCCCAGAAGACATCACACTACCCACTGAATTACTGATAAGTTTATGTTGGTTAAAATTATTCTTCATTTTAAATACAGTGGAACTTCAACTTAAGAGCATTCCAATTTATGAGTGTTTTGAGTTAAGAGCCATTGCTCAGCCCAGGTTTCACTTTGATATACAAGCAGCACTTTGAATTAACAGCTACTGCCAGAGTGAGAGCTAGTGTGAGAGGGAGTGTTAGCATGGGAAGACAGGGCTTTAGGGCTTCAAGGGGAGTAGCCTCCGTACCTCATGCCTTGTACCTTTGTCTGCTTTGGGAGATTGCTGTCCACTTTGCTCTTTTTTCCACTTTGAGAAACTTTGCGTTAGTTGATTTTGTGTGGTTTTTATCCCTGGTATGTTTGGCTTCATGAAGAGAGAGAGAGGGGGGGGGGGGAAGCAGGGAGGCTGGAATGAATACAGAATGAAGAAAATGATGCTTCTGCTTCTTCACTTTGTGCTTTGTGCTTCTTTGCCACAACTTTGGGCTTCTACCATCTCAAAGGTGATTTTTCTTTTTTATTGTTCCATATGAATGTGCAGGTTTTTCCTTGCTGTTTACACTGATCAACACACGTTCTGTTGCCTCAAATATGCTTCCTTGACATAGCTTTGTGCTTCTACCATTTTAAAGTTGATCTTTCTTTTTAATTGTTCTATGTGAATGTGCATGTATACATTTTTTAATATCCATTTTTCTATTTACAAACATGTAACAAAAATGGGGGGACTGGGGGCTAGAACAAATTAATAGTATTTCAATTCATTTCTAGAGGAAAATTTGCATTGAGATAAGAGCAATTTGAGTTCAGAGCTATAGGACCATGTAGGACCATGAACGGGCTCTGTAGGACCATGAACGGGCACTCTGCTTAAAAAGTTTCATGAGCCCTGATTTAGAGGATTTAAATTTATTTGAGAGATTCACTGTTCTGCAGGCAGAAACAATGACCTGAGGACACAGTACCTTTTCTGAATACAGAATTGAGGGTTTTAGAATAACACATGGCTGAATGAATAAGACTTTCACAAGTTGATATTCAATTGAACAATATAAGTGTGCGAGGACATCTGAAAATTCTTACATTTTATTATGGTTCTTGCATCTTCAGATATGTGCACAGCTTTGTTACTAAAGTATATTAAATGTTCATAACAAAGCCACAGAACTATAAATTACTGACATTTTGATACAGACTTTTAGAAAATAAAAGATACAAGATATTTTGTTAAAGTTTTTATTTATTTTAATACTAGCTTATGGACCAGGTGATGCCCACATTAGGTCTTTTGTGATGCTATTTATAGAAATACGAATTGTTTTTTTTTAATATAAATGCTCCCATTAGATGTGTATAAGGTAAGGATGTGTGTGAACTACAACTCATAACATCATGGGTCATTTCCCCCCAAACTTTGCATATATACAAAGTATATGCAAAAAATATTTGTTTTATGTGAAAGTATTAAATAAATGAATATTTTTGCACATATGTGCTTAAGGAGCACTTCAATGACATATATTGCATTAATAACCCATCATATATTCAATCAAGGTTTGGTGATGGGATTTCTCGATAATACTGCACTACCCTTTTCCCTGCAGCCAATGCATGGACCAGCCCAGCTTCTAGCCCTTTAGATGCAACTTAAGTGAACATATTAGGCATACAGAATAGACATGTTGGAGTCAGCCATGTGAACATCAATCCAGTTTATGTTTATTCATTTCTACAGATTTATTATTCCTGCAGTAGGAATAAAATTACTTCTAGTTTTCCCTTTAATTTCAAGGCTTGGTACGTAGTTCCTATTATAGCCTTATAGCTATCATAGATTTATGATAATGAAATGCTTTTTTTTGGTGGGTAAACAGTTTATTAATGATATGTTACATAACAAACACAGCAAATTATAGCAGATAAAGTCAAATAACAATCCTTTTGAAATGTACATGCATATCTACATTAGTCAATCAACTGGTTAATTCTAACATTAAGTACATATTATTATCAGTAATTCAAAACATATAGAATTACTCTTTCTATATGTTATCCACTATTTTCAATCTAGATTTCTACTCATTTTTTAAAGAAATTAATCATAGAATCATAGAATCATAGAATAGTAGAGTTGGAAGAGACCTCAAGGGCCATCTAGTCCAACCCCCCGCTAAGAAGCAGGAAATCGCATTCAAAGCACCCCCGACAGATGGCCATCCAGCCTCTGCTTAAAAGCCTCCAAAGAAGGAGCCTCCACCACGGCCCGGGGGAGAGAGTTCCACTGCCGAACAGCCCTCACAGTGAGGAAGTTCTTCCTGATGTTCAGGTGGAATCTCCTTTCCTGTAGTTTGAAGCCATTGTTCCGTGTCCTAGTCTGCAGGGCAGCAGAAAATAAGCTTGCTCCCTCCTCCCTATGACTTCCCCTCACATATTTGTACATGGCTATCATGTCTCCTCTCAGCCTTCTCTTCTGCAGGCTAAACATGCCCAGCTCTTTAAGCCTCTCCTCATAGGGCTTGTTCTCCAGACCCTTAATCATTTTAGTTGCCCTCCTCTGGACGCTTTCCAGCTTGTCAGCATCTCCCTTCATCTGCGGTGCCCAAAACTGGACACAGTATTCCAGGTGTGGTCTGACCAAGGCAGAATAGAGGGGGAGCATGACTTCCCTGGATCTAGACGTTATTCCCCTATTGATGCAGGCCAAAATCCCATTGGCTTTTTTTTAAATCTAAGAGTTCACCCTAACATTCAAACAAAGACATACAAACTAGGCTTGAGCGATCCATGAAAAAATTGATTCTAAACTCGTTTCAAAAGCTGGGGGCGCCAGCGTTTCGTTTCTGATGTCATTTCCGAATTTTGCCCCCCAAAAAATTCGAAATTAACGAAAATTCGTTATTTTCGAAATTAATTCGTTAATGGCGGAAGCGCATGCGCAGTGGCCAAAAAAAACAGCACGAGGGGAGATTTTACAGGACTCTCCCACCCTCATTTTTTGAGTGATCTTCTTCAAACTTGGTACAGTGGTAGAACACATTTAACACTGATAGCTCACTAAAATTTGGAACGTTTCCCTTATCCTCTGATTTTTGGCGAATTTTCATAGCTTTTATAATAAACCATTTTTTAATAATTGCAGAAATCTGTTCCTGGTTTGAAAGTCTTATTTCCTGTTAAATTGGGTTGTCTTTACTGTGAAAGTCATTGTTCTACTTCAGAAGCTTTGTTTTTGTGGCTGAAACTTTGTTAAATTGGTGTGTGTGTGATATATACTGTGTATATATATATATATATATATATATATATATAGTCCCTGCATATGTGTGTGTGTGTGTGTGTGTGTGTGTATATATAAGTAAAGGTAAAGGTATCCCTTGACGTTAAGTTCAGTCATGTCTGACTCTGGGGGTTGGTGCTCATCTCCATTTCTAAGCCCAAGAGCCAGTGTTGTCCATAGACACCTCCAAGGTCATGTGGCCGGCATGACTACATGGAGTGCCATTACCTTCCCGCCAGAGCGGTACCTATTGATCTACTCACATTGGCATGTTTTCAAGCTGCTAGGTTGGCAGAAGCTGGAGCTAACAGCGGGCACTCACTCTGCTCCCGGGATTTGAACCTGGGACCTTTCGGTCTGCAAGTTCAGCAGCTCAGTGCTTTAACACACTTCGCCATCGGGGCTCATGTATATATAATATACATACACATACACACAATGTGGAGAATATGTGGAAAGGTAGATAGATAGATAAGTTGGGAGCCACAGCGAAGGCACCTTCCTGGGAGCAAGGTCTAATAATAATAATAATAATAATAATAATAATAATAATAATAATAATAAATCCCTTACAATATCCAAGATGGGTACCATTATTGGCAGAGAAAGCCAAGCTGTAGGAGTTGAAATCCAATCATTTATCCTCCCTATAGAATCAATTTTATATGCATTTTTAGCTACAGAAAAGCTAAAATCAGGACAGTAAAAGAACAACACCCAGAAAATGGGAATTCCAGACAGGAAACAATCAGGGCCAGCTAATACCTCCCAACAAAGGATTCCCCCAGGTAGGAAGCAGCCAGGTTTTGAAGCTGCAAGGCTATTCAATGCTAATCAAGGTGACCAATTGCAACATTCACACTTGCCTCCCACAGACAAGAGTTCTTTCTCCCACCCTGGACCTTCCACAGATATATAAACCCACTTGCCTAGCTTCGCACAGACGTCAAAACCTCTGAGTATGTCTGCCACAGATGTGGGTGAAACATCAGGAGAGAATGCTTCTGGCACATGGCCATAGAGCCCGGAATACATACCACAACAGTGTGATCCCGGCCATGAAAGCTTTCGACAACACAACCACAGTATCCATTTAAGTTCATGTAGCGTCGTATGGAGACCTGTATTGGGGGGAGGGAGGGTGCGAATCTGGGCCCCTGGGAGTCGTAGTCCTCCCTCCCTCCCCGGGAGCAGCCGAGGACGGGCCTGGCCCACACCCCCTCGCATCCCGGGCCTCTTCCTCCTCACCGCCGGGCCCCTCTCTGTCTCTCTCGGTCTCTCCATTCCCGGCTCCATCCGCCGCCTTCTCGCCTCACAGAGAGACACCAGGCCTGAGCTGAGGCGAGGCGGCGGCGGCCATTTCCCCCCTCCGTCTTCCTCCTCCTCCTCGGCCTCCTTCCCCCTCGCCCCCTCCCATTGGCTGAGCCCGTGACGCCCCTTTTGCTGAGGGGCAAAAGGAAAGGGCCTGAATGGTGGGAGTTTGGGTGATTTGGAAAAGCTTTTTTTTCCTAACGAAAAAAATGACGAAATAAGAAAAAACGGCCTCTCGCGATTCGAAACCGCGATATCCAGACGTGTGGACAATCAAGGCCGTATATTGCTTCAAAACAAACGAAAGTAACGAATTAATAACGGGTAACGGGGAAATCGAATTATTTGAGCAAGCCTAATACAAACATATTACACACAACAGACCCTGCACGCACCCAAAATCCCTATCCCACACAAAATAAAACCCCTTCCCCACACCCGTGCACCCTTCACCATGACTTCCAACCCTGAAGCACTATGAAGCCTTTAATCCAATTTATCTATCCTTGTTAATAGTAACCCTAAATTCCTAATGGAACTCCTCTATATTACTGACTCTCTATTCAGATATGCTATGGCCAACTTCCATGTTTCTAAAAAATCCTCATTACTTTTGTTCCTTCTATTATTGGTAATTTTGGCCATTAGCATATATTCCCGCATTCTTTCCCTTCAATCCTTTTTAGTTAAACCCTTTTCCCCTTTCCAGTCTTTGGCTATGGTCAATCTTGCTGCAGCAAAGCTATATTGGTATATTTCTTAGTCCTCTTGGTTATTGTTTTCTCTATGTAAACCTAATAGACACAATCCTGGGCTTTTAAAAATCTTATTATGTAGGATTTTATTTGTCTCTTTAATTACCTTGTTCTAAAATGCCTGCATGGTCGCACAAGTCCACCACATATGGATGAAAGTCCCTTTCTGTTACCTACACCTCCAGCAAATACCTTGTTGTGATTTATCTATTTTTGCCAATGTTGCTGGGGTGATGTAACATCTATAAAACATTTTATATTGATTCTCCCTAATTGATCCAGATATTGTGAATTTGAATTCTTTGTTCCATAGGTACTCCCAGTTATCCAATGCTATTGGCCTACCTAGGTCCTTGGCCCAGGATATCATTACTGTCTTGACAGTGTTGTCCTCCATATTGTAACTTAATATGTATTTGTATAATCTGGATATTAACCCTTTGTTTCCCTTTTCCCATATTCTTTCCCGTTCTGATTTTTTAGTTGTGAAACCTACCCTCATATCTTTTTTATATCTTTCATGCAATTGGTGATATCGAAACCAATCATTAATCTCCAATTCTTCCCACCCTTTTAATTTCCACTCTTCATTTTCCCTAATAAGGTATTCTTTATATGTTCTTGTTTCTACGCTTAAGGCTGGTCTTGTAACTGCTTCTAGTGGCCTCAGCCAAAGGGGTGTTTTTGGTTCCAAACCTTTTCTGTATTTTTTCCAAATGTCTAATAATCCCCCTCTAATTATATGTTTATTAAAGTCTTTATTTAATTTGTCTCCATTAAACCACACATATGCGTACCAGCCGTATCTTAATTCATATCTTTCCAAATCTAACAGGGTCTTATTTTCTAATTTTATCCATTCCTTCATCCAGGACAGCGCTGCAGCCTCGCAATAGGTCCTTAGATCGGGTAAGCTTAGCCCCCCTCTTTCTTTATTGTCAATTAAATTTTGGTATGCTATCCTCGGTCTTTTTCCTACCCAAATAAAATTTGTAATCTCTCTTTTCCATTTCTCAAAAAAAAAATTCCTTTAATAATGGGTATATTTTGAAACAGGAATAGCATTTTGGGGAAGTACCATCATCTTTATTACTGCAATTCTGCCCATCCATGTTAGTGGGATTGTTTGCCATCTAGTAAGATCTTTTTTAATGTCTTCCCATGTTTTGACATAATTACCCTGGAATAAATTGATATTTTTGTTTGTGACCCATATACCTAGATATTTTACTTTCGGAATCACCTCACAGTCTGCTGCGGCCTCCAGTTTCTTACAGCTTTTAGCATCTATATTTTTTACTAAAATTTAGATTTTTCCTTGTTTATAATGAATCCTGATATGTCACCATATCTTTGAATAATATCCAATACTTTTTTAATACTTTGTAGTGGGTTAGTTAGGATACAGACTATATCGTCTGCATAAACCCTAATTTTTAGTTCTTGGCCCCTGATTTTTAAACAAGTAATTTCCTTCTCTTCTCTTATTCTGACATTTAAGATTTCTAGACCCATAATAAATAATAGTGGGGACAACGGGCAGCCTTGTCTAGTCCCTTTTTGTATGTCAATGTAATCTGATAGTTGACCATTGATTTTTAACCTTGCTCTTTGATTAGTGTATATAGCCCCTACTGCCCTTTTGAATTGGTGTCCAACTTCATTTTTTTCTCTATTTCTCAAATCTCTATTTGGGTCTTTTTCTGCTACTTCCGGGGTGTTCAATATCAGTCTGATGTTTTGGTTTATTTGTCTTCCTGGGAGAAACCCCACCTGATCTTTATGAATTATCTGTGCTAGAACTTGCTTAATTCTATTTGCCAATATAGTGGCAAATATTTTGTAATCGCAGTTCAGCAATGATATTGGTCTTTAATTTTTAATTAAGTCTAAATCTTTATCCTGTTTAGAGTCTAAAACAATTATGGATTCCTTCCAAGATTCTGGAAGTTCCCCCTTTTTCAAGACCAAATTCATCACTGACACCAACTGTGGTACTAGCTCTTCCTTAAACGTTTTATAGTATAGGGTCGAAAGTCCATCTGCCCCAGGGGACTTATTTACTTTAGCCATATTTATTGTCCTGATTACTTCCTCTGGTGTGATTTGTTTGTCTAAGTCAGCTTTCATTGCTTCTGAAATTTGTTTTAAGTTTGTCTCCTCCACATACTGGGAGATTGTCTTAATCTCCCCCTGAGTTCTTTTGGATAAGTTGGCATAGTATTCTTCAAATAGTTTTTGTATCTGTTGTGAGTCAGTGACAATTTCCCCTTTAATTTTTATCCTCATTATCAATGGCTTTTTCTTTGCAACTTTTATTTGCCAAGCTAATAAATTCCCTGGTTTGTTTGCATTTTCAAAAAAGTTGTATCTATTATACATAACTTTCCTTTCTATTTCACTAGCAATTAGCTGTTCGTATTGTTGGTGCATTTTTTTTAGTTCACCTTGTAATCTCGTCTTTGTACCTTTTTCTTTTTCTATTTCTAATTCCTTTGTCCTGATTTTTGATAACAACTCCAGTTGGGCCTTATTTTTTCCTCTGTACCAGATAGAGTATTGTTGTATTAATAACCCTCTAATTATTGCTTTACCAGCATCCCAGACCATTCCCTCCTTCATTTCTTTTTTTAGCATTGTCCTTAAAGTAATTATTAATTCCAATTCTAATTTTTTCCCTATGTGACTTGATTTTCAAAATATAATCATTCATTCTCCAGGCTCTGTTTCTTTTGTATCCCACTCTTAATTTCATTAATATCGGATTATGGTTGGCTAATACTCTAGGTAATAATTCGATCTTCTCTGTTTTACCCACTAGTTCCCTAGTGCCAAATATCAGGTCAATTCTTGAGGATGTGCCATGTCTATGTGAATAGTATGAATACGCTTTCCTTGTTGGATTGTGGACTCTCCAGATATCATAAAGTTCCCAATACTGAATTTCCCTTAGGAAGGATCCTGGGAGTCGGCCTTCCTTCCTGTCCTTTTTAACTTTACTATCTCTATCCTCTTAGGGCACCATGACTCCTTTGAAATTCCCCATCCATAACATTTCCTTTTCACCATATTCTGCTAATATACGTGTCAATTTTTTATAGAATAGTTTTTGTTTGTTGTTTGGGGCGTACACTCCAACTAATAGTACAGGGTTTTTTTTGTATATATACTTTAATTATTAATATTCTACCATCCTCATCACAGAATATTTTCTCTGGTGCCAGATCTTTTTTTTATATAGAATAGTACTCCATTGGTCTTTTTACTGTTACATGCTGTGAATAAATGGCCCAACCTTTCTCTTTTTAACAGGTGACTATCCTTGTATATCAGATGTGTCTCAACCAAACACACTATGTCTGATTTGATTTTCTGCAAGAAATGAACCACTTTCTTATGTTTATAGCCATTATTTAAACCGTTAATGTTACAAGACATAATTTTAAAATTTTGTACAGACATTTCAATCTACTCAACCCCACCCTCACCTTTTTCCCATCCCAGTCAGCAAAAGAAATATATTTTATTTCCCAATAATCAGTTCATTACTCTTAATGTCCCTTTATTTGTTAGTCTATTCCCCCACTTTTTTCATCTTCTTCCACTTCTTCAACTTCATCTTCTTCTTCTTTTTCTTCATCCGTCTGGGTGCCTTCCTTCTCATTTTCCTCCTGCTCCTTCCGCTTTGGCTCTTTCCTTTCCTGCGGCACCCCTTTACACCCCTTCTGTGCCCCTGGCTCTCATTGCGTGCAAGCTGTTGTTCTCCCCCCGGAAAGTCCTGGGCATATTTCCTTAGGAACTGTTCAACCTTCCCTGCATCTGTAATATAGTGTCTCTTTGACTTATGGTAGAAGGAGACACCCTTTGGGAAGAGCCAATGAAAGGGGGTGCGTTTGTTCTTCAGTTTAACCACCAGCGCATTGAATTATTTCCTTTTTCTAAGAAGCCTTCCCGGGATCTCCTTCATCATTCATATTTTCTTTACCTCAATCACGATTGGGGTTTCATATTGTTTTTTCAGCACTATCTCCTTAAATGTTTTGGCAACAAATTGTATTATACAGTCCCTGGGTAGTTTTTTTTTTTGTCTTGCAAAGGCTGAGCTTATTCTGAAACAAATCAAAATTGAAGCATGAATAATATCCAGATCTTGCTCTTTCAGTAGCCCTGCCAACATATTAGCAATGAAAGAGATGAGACTTTCTCTTTCCAGGCCCTCCTTTCCAGCCCAGTTTCTAGCCCTTTAGATGCAACTTAAGTGAACATATTAGGCATACAGAATAGACATGTTGGAGTCAGCCATGTGAACATCAATCCAGTTTATGTTAATTCACTTCTACAGATTTATTATTTCTGAAGTAGGAATAAAATTACTTCTAGTTTTCCCTTTAATTTCAAGGCTTGGTACGTAGTTCCTATTATAGCCTCATAGCTATCATAGATTTATGATAATGAAATGCTTTCATTTCTTCTCTCTCTCTCTCTCTCTCTCTCTCTCTCTCTCTCTCTCTCACACACACACACACACACACACACACAAAATACACAGACACAAACTCACCACCACGTATAAAATCTTAGGAGAGTCTTACGATCCTAGAAACAATCTTTGACGGATCTTTCATGCTAGTTTAGTTGTTCATCTTTTTCTTTGTTATATTATCTTGAACATCAAATGCTAGGAAATTATCTTTTTCAATCCAATCTTAAACTCAGAATTTCTGGCCCAATCTTGATTCACTTTAGTGTAACCTGCTGCAATGGAGTACTTCAGCAATAGTTTCTTTTCCAAGGAAGTGTGGTGAAATCACTCTCCTGTGATAGCTGTGTGCCACACAAGTACAATGATGGTTGCCTGTCTTGGCTTGATTTGAGATCCCTGAGGCAATATTCTCTTGTATTCATAATCTGTATGCACAATGCCAGCTAGAAAATTTAATTAAATATGAATTTATCTGAATATAGAGCAATAGGAAGCTTCATAAAGAAGACAACATCATATTGAAACAGGGAGTTGTGAGGAGTTGGAAACAGCCAAGTACAGTAAGTATTTTAAAACAATTAGTGAAATGAGAGGCAGATGCCCAATTTGCCTATTCAAACATCATATAATATTAAGTTGTAAAAGGGAAATGTTTCCTGGGAAATACTATTCAGTGGTTTAAAAAACTGCCCACTTAAGAGCAAATCTAAGTACCTCATCCCATAGAGGTCAAGAAGCTTCTTCTCCTTGTTTCTCTGTGCTGTTGACATGCTGCCAGCACAGAGCCCATTGGAGTCCATCATATTACACAGGGCTCCTTCTAATGGAGTTCCACTGGGCTCTGTGCTGGCAGTGCAAAGAAACAGAGCCCAGAGGAGTTGGGTGTACACCCAATTCTTCATAGAGATGCCGAAGAGGAAGCAGGAGGAAGTGGGGGACAGTGGGGAAACATCATGGGAAGAGATCCCATGAACACAATGGTAAGGGAATGCAGCGCAATGCTGTCTCATGGCTTCCCCTGCTGTCCCCTGGCTTCTCAGTCTCAATGTGATGGGGGCCCAAGAAAACTCACAGGAAAATTCCTCCAACAAGTTTTCACAAGGCAATACAAGATACAGTATCCTTACTTGTCCCAGGTATTCTATTATTCCCTTCTGGATTTGAGCTTAAAATAAATACTGCTGTATATGAGAAAAGCAAGCACAGCTAAATGAAACAAAAAGAAACAAGAATTCTGTGAATTATTTTAGAACAGAGACAGAATACAACACTTTCTTTGCCTTGGCCTTTACCCAAAAATAAAAAAAGGGTTCTACTTTGTGAAAATAAAACAAGTGAAGCAATAAAGGAGTTGCAATCTGGAATAAGTAAAGAGGTAGTACAAAAATATTTGGCTATTCTTAATTTAATTCAGATCTTCAGGCCTGGCTAACCTATATCCAAGAATACACAAAGGAATTTGCAGATATAATCTCAGGACCACTGATGATCATATTTGAGAATTCTTGGAGAACAAATGATAATTTTTTTTAATTTCGTGTCAAAAGTAGTGCATAATAAATAAGTTTAAAAGTGATAAAATAAAGGAAATCACAAGCAGCTTAATAGTTTTAGACCAAAAGTGGGCAACAGCAACCGCATTGTCCATGGCTTTGAACAACTCCTCCTCCGTGCATGAGGCAGGAAATTGTGGGCAAGCATACATATGCAGAGTTGTTTGTTTTGCTCCACAGTCACACAAAGTGGAGGGTTCCTCCAGGTAGTGCCACCTTGCCAAGTTGTCTTTTGATCTGCCCACTCCGCTTCTGAGTCTGTTCAGGGACTTCCAAGTTGCCCATTCTTGGTTTGCCCCTGGAGGAAGACCCTCATGGGGGGCCATCCAGTTGAAATTGCCTGGTTTAGCTGCCCAGAGGGACACTCTTGCTGCTGCAGGGGGAACATCAAGAGGAGTGGTGGTTCTCATGAAGCCCTTCCTTGATTTGAGTCTGGTGGGAGGAGGCTGATAGTCATGCAGTGGGTGGCTTTCACAATGTTTGACCTTATTTCTCTCACCGTTAGCGGCAACTTCCTTTCACACGTCAGGAGGGGCAATGCCAGCTAACTTGTAGAGTTTATCAACAGGTGTAGATTTAAGGCATCCTGTGATTATTCTGCATGTTTCGTTTCGTGCTATGTCCACCTGCTTCGCATGGGCAGACTTGTGCCAGACAGGACAGGCGTATTCAGCAGTTGAGAAAGACAAGGCCAGGGCTGATGTTCTTATTAATTGTGGGTCTGCACCCCATGTACTGCCAGTAAGTTTCCACAGGATGTTGTTGCATTCAGCTACTTTGTGCTTGGTGTTCATGCAGTGTTTCATATATGTTAGTGTTCGATCTAAAGTGACACTAAGATATTTAGGATGGAAACAGTGTTCAAGCTCTTGGCCTTCCCAAGTAACTTTCAGTTTACTGTTGGCTTCACGGTTATGTAGGTGGAAAGCACACACTTGTGTCTTGTCAGGGTTAGGCTTCAGATGGTTCTCTTTGTAGTAGCTGCAGCGATCTTTCAAGGCATTAGTGAGTTGGCTTTCAACTGTTTCAAAATCTTTTACTTGTGTTGTTAGACCCAGGTCATCAGCATATATAAAGCTTTTTGTGAGTGGTGGTTGTGGCTGATCATTTGTGAAGATGTTAAACAAGGTCGGTGCAAGAACGCTGCCTTGGGGCAAACCATTCTTTTGTCTCCTCCATCTACTTTTCTGGCCCTGAAACCCCACATAGAAGCTGTGGTTTTCCAAGAGGTTCTGGACAGTTTTTGTAAAGTCAAAGTCCCGGGTGATATCGTAGACTTTATGCAGCATTTTTCTATGTTGCACCATGTCATAGGCTGCCGTAAGGTTCACAAAAACTGTTCCCGTAATGCAGCCTTTCTCATAGCCTTCCTCGATATGCTCAGTCAGATGGAGAATTTGATTCTGTACAGTTTTTCCCTGGTCTGAAACCTGCTTGTTGTGCAATAAGCTTAGGTTCGATGACAGGTCCTAGTTTCCATCCTCTCATAGACTTTATATAGATGGCATAAGAGGGAGATTGGTAGGTAGTTCCTGGCATTGGAAGCATCCTTATCAGGTTTTAAAATGGCAATGATTTTAGTTTTCCTCCATGCTCTGGAAATCTGTTTGTGTGCCAAGCATTGATTGTAGAATTTCAAAAGCCAGTTTTCAGCTTTGGGGCCCAAGTGTTTGATTTGCTCCATCATTAAGTCATCTAGGCGAGGTGCTTTACCAGTCTTACATCGCTTGATGGCTTCTCTGAGTTCTTTCAGGTTTAGAGGGGAAGACAACTGGTGGGTTTCAAGTTCTGGCACCCTGTTGATTTTCATCTTTACTCTGCTGCGGTTGGTTTTCCCTTTCTGAATTAGCTGGTGAGCTATCTGGTCTGGTGTCACATTTGTGTGTCCATGGTTGACCAGAGGGTCACTATCCAGGCGTCTCAGCAATTGCCAGGCTTTTCGGCTACTCTTGGACATGTCAAGGTTCTCAATCAGTTATGTCCAGCGGTCTTTCTTAGCATTAGCTAAGGCTCTAGATAGTTTTTGGCCTACTGCTATAGTCTCATCGCTGTATGGATTCTCTTGAAATAATCTGAGATATTCCTGTAGCTGATTAGTAGGAGCCAGAATGGATTTCTCATAAATAAGGTATGTCAAATTAATCTTAGTTTTTTTAAAATGTGGCCATAAGTCTAGTAGATCTATGGATATAGCATTTCTTGATTTTGCTAAGGCTTTTGATGAGTTCCCTTATTAAATTCTTGCAGACAAGCTGGTAAAATGTGGCTAAGATAGTACTGATATTAAGAGGAATTTTAATTGGTGAACCAAGCTCATTGAGTATTACCAATATTAGTTTTTCTTACAAGGTGCCAAAATGTTAGTTCTGAGCCAGGTGTTTTCAACATCTTTATAAATGGCTTAGATGATGGAATAGAAGATATGCTTATCAAATTTGAAGATCATGTCAAATTAAGAGAGACAGTTAGTATCCCAGAGGACAGGAACAGATTCAAAATGATCCTGACATATTTGAAAGCTGGGACAAAGCTTACAAAATGAACTTCATCAGGAATAAATGTAAAGTTTTATATTTAATTAGGAAATACAAAATGTACAAATATCAGTGATGAACTTTACAGTGTGATGAAGTGGCCAAAGCAATTCTAAAAGATAGAAATAAAGGTTTCCCCTGACATTAAGTCCAGTCGTGACCGACTCTGGGGGATGATGCTCATCTCCATTTCTAAGCTGAAGAGCCAGCGATGTCCATAGACACCTCCAAGGGCATGTGGCCAGCATGACTGCATGGAACACCGCTACCGTCCCGCTGGTCCTATTGATCTACTCACATTTGCATGTTTTCGAACTGCTAGGTTGGCAGGAACTGGGGCTAACAGCGGGTGCTCATACTGCTCCTGGGATTTGAACCTGGGACCTTTTGGTCCGCAAGTTCAGCAGCTCAACGCTTTAACACACTGTTCCACCAGGGGCCCCAAAGCAATTCTAGGCTGCAACAAAAAAAGTATAGTCTTTAGATCAGTGGTTCCCAAACTTTGGTCCTCTAGTATTTTGGACTTCAACTCCCAGAATCCAAGTCATCTTACCAGCTGTTAGGAATTTAGGAGCTGAAGTCCAAAACACCTGGAGGACCAAAGGTTGGGAGCCACTGTTTGATGTAAGTAATAGGTTTTTTTAGCTTGTCTGTAAGCTAAACATTTTTTAGCTTGTCTGTAAGAATTTTTGCAGGAACTCATCAAAAGCTTCAGAAAAAATTCTGTCTTGATCAGACATTACTTGGAATATTATGTCCAGTTCTGAGCACCACTAAACACAAAGGATTTTGATAAGCTGCACCATGTTCAGAATGGTAAAAGATCTTGAAACCATAAGGAGCTTCAGGAGGAGCCGGGTATGTTTAACATGGGGAGGAGAACATTGAAAATGACATAACCATATTTATCTAAAGGCTGATGGATGGAAGACAGAGGAAACTTCTTTTCTGCTGCTCCAAAGTACAAGAAAAGAGTTTGTGATTCAAAGAAAAGCGTTTCCATCTACACACTAGGAAATATTTTTGATTGTAAGAGCGTAGACTATTTCAGCAGGTAATAGATTCTCCTTCCTTGGAGGTTTTCATTGAGAGGTTGGATGGTTTTCTCTTTGGATGGCATAAGGACTTCAATTATGCATGGCAAGGGTTGGAAAAGTTTGCCTTTGCTGTCACTTCTGATTCTATGATTCTATGCACATTTAAGAAACAGAGATGGACTAGATAGACTGATTTGCTGGAAGCCAGAATTCTCAGAAAGCACTGGGAAAACATTCTGATGTTTCTTTCCAAAGTTTGAAAGTGCAGCAGAAATGTGTCTTTTCGTAGCATTCTCTTGGAATGATAGTAACAAGCATGGACTATGGCTGGCAATTGTAGAAGAGGTACCATCTTTTTCATTTTCAAATAAAGTTATCCTGGAAAAGGAAAGTTACTGTTGTCAGACAGGAACTAAACAACATGTTTTCTTGAAGAAATAAAGTTGTATTTTTTCCAAATAGAGAAGATACTCAGCAAAGAAAAAGCAGCAGTCAATTTCTCTGGTAACATTTTTCAGAACAATCAACAATAGCTGTATTTAGAGAGAAGAGTTCATGTGAAAGAAATTCTGTGTGTGAGCTTGCAAAGCATCAAGATTTTTTAGCTCATGTAGTTTCACAGTAATCAACAAGACTGCAATGAAAGTTTCATCAAGAATAAGGAGCTAGCATTAAAGAACTTCTGCATATATGTCTCAAAAGCAAAGCAGATGGCTTTGCAGTACATGTAGTTTTTGCATGATCAACAACAGTTTCAGCTGAAGTTTCATCAAGATAAAACGTGTGTGTGTGTATTAGAGGTGTGCCTTTTGTTTGTTTGCTTCATAATTCAGGTCAAATTTATTAAATTTTGTATGTAAGAGGCGTTACCCAATACGTGGACTTAGGAATCAAAACCTACTACTGTAGGGAAAAGGTTCAGAAGGCCAAAGGGCAAAATGGGCTCAGGCTTGCCAGGGAAATTAAAAACAATAAAAAGGGCTTCTTTGCTTACATCGATAGAAAAAGGAAGAACAAGAAGGAGATAGGGCCTCTGCAAGGAGATGATGGGGTAATGCTGACAGGGGATAGGGAAAAGACAGAAATACTTAATGCTTTCTTTGCCTCCATTTTCTCAGAAAAAGATAGCCGTCCTCAACCTCAGCAACATGAAGTGGAAGAAGGACTGAGAGAAATCCAACCTCAAATAGGGAAACAAGTCATCCAGGAATACCTGGCAGCTCTAAATTCAAGTACCCAGGGCCAGTTCAACTACATCCAAGATTATTGAAGGAACTAGTAGAAGTCATTTCTCCCATCATCGGAGGTCACAACGACCATCCCAATGCGACTTACTTTATATACCTGGTCCTAGAGAAGTGCACTTGGAAAGGACCAGACGCAGAGCTTTTTCTATTTCTGCCCCTGCCTTATGGAATGCCTTGCCGCCCTATATGAGAGCCATGCGTGAGTTAGGGCCTTTTACCCTAGCACTCAAGACCTGGCTCTTTACTAGAGCTTTTGATCTATGTTAATTTTATCAATATTTGTATGTGTTTTTATCCTTTACAATTTTATCTTGTAAATCGCCTAGAACATCTTGGATGGAGGGCGATTAATAAGTAATCAAATGATGATGATGATGATGGTGATGATGATGATTATGATGATTATGATGATGATTTCGGAACCACTGGCAATCATCTTTGAAAGTTCCTGGAGAACAGGAGAAATCTCAGCAGATTGGAGAACAAATGTGTTCCCGATCTTCAAGAAGGGAAAAAAGGAAGACCCAAACAATTACAGTCCAGTCAGCCTGGCATCTATATCAGGCAAGATTCTGGAAAAGATGGTTCAGCAAATGGTCTGCAAACACTTAAGAAGGAATGCAGTCATTGCTAATAGTCAACACGAATTTATCAAAAACAACACATGCCAGACTAATCTGATCTCTTTTTCGATACAGTTACAAGCTGGGTAAATGCAGGGAACACCATAGATGTAACATATCTCTATTTCAGTAAGGCCTTTGACAAGGTCCCCCATGACCTTCTGGCAATCAAACTAGCCAAATGTGGGCTAGGCAAAACAACAGGTAGGTCAATCTGTAATTGACTAAGTGAATGAACCCCAAGGGTGAAAAGAAGTGACAAGTGGAGTGACGCAGGATTCTGTCCTGGGCCCGGTTCTGTTCAACATCTTTATTAATGACTTAGATGAAGGGCATGATCATCAAGTTTGCAGATTACACCAAACTGGGAGGGATAGCCAATACTCCAGAAGACAGGAGCAGAATTCAAAACAATCTTAACAGATTAGAGAGATGGGCCAAAACTAACAAAATGAAGTTCAACAGGGACAAATGCAGAAAAAATGAATTGTAAAGGCACAGAATGGGGGACGCATGGCTCAACAGCAGTATGTGGACAACAAGTGAAACATGAGCCAAAAATGTCATGTGTTGGCTAAAAAAGCCAATAGGAGTTTGGCCTGCATAAATAGGAATATAGTGTTTAGATGCAGGGAAGTCAAGCTACCCCTCTATTCTGCCTTGGTCAGACCACACCTGGAATACTGTGCCCAATTCTGTGCACCACAATTGAAGGGAGATGTTGACAAGCTGGAATATGTCCAGAGGAGGGTGACTAAAATGATCAAGGGTCTGGAGAACAAGCCCTATGAGGAACTGCTTAAAGAGCTGGCCATGTTTAGCCTGTAGAAGAGAAGGTTGAGAGAAGACATGATGGCCATGTATAATGGCTCCTTCCTTGGCTCCTTCCTTGGAGGCTTTTAAGCAGAGGCTGAATGGCCATCTGTCGGGGGTGCATTGAATGTGATTTTCCTGCTTCTTGGCAGGGGGTTGGACTGGCTGGCACACAAGGTTTCCTCCAACTCTATGATTCTATGATTCCATGCCTTTTCATTTTAGTTTTGTAAATCTTGGAAGGTTCCCAAAGTCAGTTTTCAGCGCAAGGAAGCAAAGCAATGCCAAAAGATGCAGTGAGTATTTCAAACTGTGTATATAAGGATTGTTTTCTGCAGCTTATATTAAACAATGCACAGCTAGCCATCAATTAAACAATAGATGACCAGGCTTATGCTGTCCTGCTACCCAGAGAGGAAGAAAAACTCACTCACAGTACAGCTCTTTTCTGCCCTTCCTCTTTTGTTATCCTCCAGGAGTAGCACCTTACCTTTAACAGTTTCTTTAAAAAACAGAAATGGATTTTGGACTAACTTCATTTTGTCCTGTTGAATTTTTAACTCTGCATACAGGAGGCAGAAAATGGTCATGGTTTGCAAAGGCACTGTGCTGTGTGTGTTAACTGGAAAATGAAGTGCATGAAGCCGATTGAGTGAGCCTGCAAAGAGCTGGGGATTGATTTGATACTGTTTCTGTTCTGCTGCTGTAGAACCAGTTTGGACAAGTTTTTCAGGGTTGACTGAGTACTGCTGGAGAAGAGAGTTGTATTCTCAGAGAGAAGCCTTGCTATTTTGAGGCCTGTTTGCTGCTGAAAAAAAGAGGGTGAAGAACCAAGACTGTAGTGCAAATATTACTGGGTTTTTTTGATCTCTTGGAATCAAGAGATCAAGTTCCTGTATTTTTGTTCTGCAAACCTGAGTGGCATGTTATTGTTCTGCGGGTGACTCTGGATTGCGGTCACACATAAGAGCTTCCATTTATCATCATTAATCCACAATAAAAATTAGCTAAGCCCTACCCTAACAGATAAGGTAATGTATCTCAGAAAGCTTATATCATTCTTACTGTGCTCTGTCAGTCCATAATTTTATGGGCCTGGATAAACCCATAACTTTATGTCTGCCTTTTACTATGGAGTTTGGTGACAATCAGGCTGTAGTTCAACCCCCCCCCCCCCCTGAAATTTTTCAGGTAAAAAAACAAACCCTGGTTTACTCAAGAATTTTAACTGGTTAACCAAATCCCCATGCTAAGTCTATGAGAAGCAAAATATTAAGAGTCCCTCCAGGCACTATCTCAAGCAGATATTAACTGGTCTGTAGCCAGAGGGGGGGATTAGGGGTTCAAGCCCCCCCCCCAATTTTCAAAACCCTCCCCGAATTTTTTTTTCTGGCTACGGCCCTGGTGGCAATTGCTGGGTACAGCACTATTTTCATTAACCATCTGGTACTTTTGTGAATATTCATGCTTACAGCAATATTTTATAAATAGCATTAAAATTATGTGGAATGAAAAATGTCATTTATGAGTCAAAATCTATATATAGAAACTACAACCACTGAGTTACTGTTAGGAAGTTTAAATTAAGTAAGTCAAAATATGGCAAGCCTTATATGAAGTCTATAGTGGGACATAATAAAACACAATTTTACATCAATGTATAATTATTAGATTTTCCCACCCTAGCACCATTTTCTAAGTGTGACAAATTTCCTGAGAGAAAAAATGATTCTGATCTGCTGATATTTAGAATAAACATAGTGAATTATTATAAGATAAAAACTGACATCATTAAAAAGTGTTATTAATACTATGGTAAATGCTTTATGCAAGCAGAATATTGAATGATTTCCTCCAACTTTTCTTGATTTTAATAGATTTCCATAAGTAGAGTTAAAACTCTGAAAATCATTCTTCATATTTTATTAGAAGAGACAACGAACATACTTTAATGGTTATGTCTGAGTATCTGATGTGTCTTTGTATTTTCAGGGTTGACATATTAACACGAATATTTGAATTGTTGATGTGCTTATAACCCCCCCCCCCCCCCAATAAAACCAGTATCCCCAGCCAACTGTTACAACCTGTATTCCCTCCACATGAATTCATTTCACATGTTGCAGATTACTGTTTTGTGAAAATTTTGCAGGGCCATTATTTCTATTATGTACAATGAGTTATTCCGGAAGGTTTTTGTGACAGGTAATTCATTGCACAAGCAGAGAGCAAACTAGAAAAAAATTGCCAATCGATGTTGGTTTGTTTTTCCAAGTCATTTTTATTTTTTATTTAAGTTACAGGTATTAGGTTCTGTGCTTGTTCATTAGCTTTACTTCAGACCATAGTTATAAATCCTAATGTTAGCCTTTTTATTCTTTTGTAGCAAAAACAAGGAAGAGTTCTAGCACCTCAGAGACTAAGAAGTATTTTGTGGCATAAATTATTGCCAATAAAATAACCCAGCTTGAAAGAAAATACCAAATTTTAGAACAAAGATTACTTCAGCTCAGACAATTGCAGATGTACATAAAGGCTGTAGCAAATTGTGTAAATGCTGCAGTCACAGGTTATCACAAACCAGGCTAGTCAATCCTGCTCAGAGATGTCTGCTCTTTACTGGTATCAGCTCTTTAGTGTTTCAGGCAGGAATCTTTCCAAAGGCAAAAACTTGGATGCGGTGCCATATGCACTGAGCTGCAACACTTCCTCAATAAGATAGCTCTGATTAGATATAATCATTAGGCTTGTCCGATTGATGGAAAAAAAGTTTTAATTCTCGTTTCTAAAGTAGGGGGTGCCGGCGCTTCGATATAGAAAGTATTTCCGAATTTTTCACCCAAAAATTTCGGATATTTCCGAAAATTCGTAATGATTCTTAATGTTTCTAAAATGGCAGACGCGCATGCGCAATCGCAAAAAAAAAGGAAATTGGGGGGGACTTTTACAGGGCTCTCCCGCCCTCATTTCTTGAGCTATCCTCATTAAATTTGGTACAGTGGGAGATCACATTCAACACTCTTTGCTCAACAAATTGCAGAACGTTTCCTGTCTCCTATGATTTTTGGCGAATTTTCATAACTTTTTATAATACACTATTTTTCAATATTTGAAGAAACCTGTTCCTGGTTTGAAAGTCTTATTTCTTGTTCAATTGGGTTCTTATCACTGTAAAAGTCCCTCTTCTACTTGTGTAGACTTTGGATTAGAAACGCAGCACACGTCAAGCAATGCCTTGGCAGGAGTGCCACTGTCCTTTGGAAACTATAAATTGCCTTTGAACCTTTTGATCAATGGTGCCACTGGCTGACCTTGTGATTGCAAAAATGAAACTCTGGCTGAGGACTTTGGATTAGAAATGCAGCACACACCAAGCAATGCCTTGACATGATTGGCAATGTCCTTTGGAAACTATAAATTGCTGTGGACCCTCTATTGAATCAAATCAATGTCTGACTTTGTGATTGCAAAAATAAAACTCAGCCCAAGGCTTGGGATTAGAAATGGAGGGTGAGGGAAGCAATGCCTTGGCAGAAATGCACACGTCCTTTGGAAACTACTACTTCCAGTGAGTGTACCCTTTAAGGTTTAAAAAGAACGGCTGATTGCTGAAATAAAATAAAAGGCAGAGGTCTTTAGAAACGGAGCGTCAGGAAAGCAATGCCTTGGCGCCCACATCCTTTTAAAAATAAAAATTGCCTAAAGCCTCAGCAAGGACTCTGCAAGATCCCACAAGCCCCAAGCCAATTTCCCAAAAAATACACACAATATTGAGCCAGCCCTAACCCAGACCCAACAGACAGAACACTTCGTCCTCTCTCCCCTCAATGCAGGCAGCTTGATCTAGCGCAGCGCGAACCACCCTCTCTGCTCATAACCCAGCCCAGAATGGCTTGCCTGGGTTAGGGAGGGGTTTTTTATAGAGATCTTCCACATGGACGTGGAGGACGCTATCCCCCACCTTTTCCAGCCATCGTGGAAGTCTCTGATTGGCCAGGGAGCGGCAGCCATTTTAGGCTGTGCTAGGCTCCCATTCAAGTTAGGTTGCAGAAACAAAAAAAAATTATTATTTTTTTTAAAAAAATATATAAAAATTTTTTTTGGGGGGGGGGGAATTTAACGAAACATTAAGACACAAGTAGAGAATGGGCCAACGATGGTTCGAATTACATTGCCAGTTGCACCCAGGGAAAACGTCTCAATACTCGGTTCAAAAAGCGAGAACAATCCGAAATCATTCCGAATTAAGAATCATTACGAAATTTTGGACAACCCTAATAATCATATCTCCAAGTGCAGCTTAATTGTACAATGCGCACTACAGCTCAGCTACAAGACACAACCTGTTTCTAAGCAAGGACATGTCCAAAACACATATCCCTGTTATGGGCACATTTCATATCCATATATAAGAATAATAAAATCAACATTCTAAACCAAAGCAAGAATACATTAATGACTACTGTGATTTATTTGATTGAGTTATCGTACAAATGGGTTTTGATGAAGAAATGACTATACAAAAAGGATGCTGTATTTTAGTGATAACATAGTTTATGACGCTTGATGAAATAATAGCATTTAACTTTTAAATGTGTAGATTGGATCTACTGTATATACTCGTGTATAAGTTGATCTCATGCATAAGTTGAGGACAGGTTTGGGGACCAACATTATGAATTTTGATATGACCTGTAGATAAGACAATGGTTATTATGCAGAGAGTAAAAGCACTAATGCCAACCCAGGGTGCCAGTTACCCCATGCTGCCGCCACTGCTATCACCACCACTGCCAACCCAGCATTCAAAAAGGCCAGAAGCAGTGACATGGTGGAGATAGTAGAATGGAATGGTGCTTCTTTTATGTTCTCCCATGATGGATTTAGTTTTGCCTTTTGTCACTGTATCCAGAGAAGGGGATGGTTCCCATTTTGATAATATTTAAGGTACTATACACACACATTGGCCTGTGAATAAGTCAGCCCAGGTTTTGGGAGTTGATATTTTGGCTAACATTTCTAGAAATATACATGAATATATAGGTTACATTATTAAACTATACAAGATCTGCAAAGTGATCTTCTTCTACACAGCCATGTCATAGCTAAGCTACTTTCCCCCACTAAGCCATATAGTTTGTCACCATCTAGCCATCAGTTATTAAGATAATATTTTAACCTACAAGTACCATAACTCATTGGGAGGATATAATTTAGGTTCGCCTCTAAGTCTTCTTTCTTCTTTATAACTGATCCCTGTGATCCAAAAAGAAAGATCCTTTCATCCTAAGGTACCATTGGGTTCTCTATAGAATATATCAATTTTGACTGCCCATTGCTATCTACCCCCTAAAGACAAAACTCCCAGGGCCTTCTTCATGAAGTATAGAAAAAAGGATGCCTCTTTCTGTGAGACCAAAAAAGGAAAAGAATTCCTTTTTGTTAAAGTGGCATGCTGTAGCCTTGTCCTGACCATGATGATATGTGGATGAGTAGGCTGTGCAGACAGCCAGTCATGTGGCTCAATATGGGCAGTGTAGACCTATGAAACCTCCAAAGTATATTCCCAAGGCTCTAGCTTCACAAAGGCTAGCATTGTGATGCAATACTTTCCAGGCTTTATTCTAAAAAGGAGCACAGAGGTAAACTGTTCCATAGCCACCTGGACAAATCATACAGTGTGGGGATGAAATAGCTTTGTGGCGAGCCACAGGCTATGAATTCTGAATTCTCTAGAAATTATTTCCTGAATTCTCCTGTAAAAGGATTAGAAAACGGCAAAAGAAACCCTCACTCCGGGACCTTCCATTGTCAAAATGTTAGAATAGATAAAATTACTTATAGTGAACAAAGTATACGGTATGGCAAAATAGTACTGATATGAGATTATTTGCATCAAAGATAAAGTTAAGCTACCTGAGACTTTAAACTAGGGCAGAGGCAGACAGCTGTATAGGGGCTAAGAAACACCTCTGTAGACCACATTCCCCTCATTTTGCCACCAGAAAACACAGTTTTGCCATACCCCAAGCCAAATGGCATTTGAAAGTGATTTCCAGTGGGGGGTTTTTAAAAATGTGGCTGCCATGGATTATTTTTCTTCCCAAGGAAAGAGTGTAAATATGGTGAATTGTACACAAAGAACAACAGTTCTACCTGTGCCGTGTCTTTTGTCCAAGGTACACAACACATAATTGCTATATTATGTGTTACCACTAATTAAATAAATGAAACATTCATAAGCACTGATTTAACAAAGTTCCATTTTCTTTTAATGTTTACTTAAAAGCTTATTATTCAAACACAAATAGTTTGGTTAAATCTCAGCTGGAATACTGTGTCCAATTCTGGGCACCACAGTTCAAAAGACATATTGACAAGCTGGAAGGTATCCAGAGGAGGGCAACAAAAATGTTCAAAGGTCAGGAGACCATGCTCTATGAGGAGCATCTTAAAGAACTGGGCATGTTCAGTCTATAGGAGAGAAGGTTGAGAGGAGACATGATAGCTATATATAAATATGTGAAAGGGTGTCATAAAGAGGAGGGAGTAGACTTGTTTTCTGCTGTTTTTGAAACTAGGACTAGAAACAATGGGTTCAAATTACAGGAAAGAAGATTTCATTTAAACATTAGGAAGAACTTCCTGATCGTATGAGCTGTTCAATAGTGGAACCCTCTGCCGCAAAATGTGGTGGAAGCTCTTTCTTTGGAAACTTTTAAATAGCGGCTGAATGACCATCTACCAGGGATACTTTGATTGTGCATTTCCTGCATGGGGGTAGGATTAGATGTCCCATGTGGTCTCTTCCAATTCTATGATTCCATGAGTTTCTCCAATTACTTTAAAACAGCTTACTTAAAACAGCCCAGTTCCTTACAATCAGTCATATTGTTGGATGGCAAACATTGTATACTATCGTTTTAAAAAATTTAAACTTACCAGAAAAGATTTCCGCTGTTTCTACTTCAAGTCAATTTTGATGCTTTTATAAGAAACTCCTGAAATAGGTGCACATAATGGAAGCACTGACACAGCCTTAACTACAGCTACTAGTAAAGCTACTTTGATTATAATTCCAATAGGCTGATTATAGTTGGAGCAAGAAAAATTGATTTCAGCCATGAAAGTCATTAAGTTCCTGTTCCTCACTGATGTAGTTTACTGGAGCGGGTCTGAAGATGAGATGCCTTCCCCCACAGATCATATTATAGAACTGGAAAATGACTTTCTTTGGGAACTTTTTTTTAAAAAGGAAATATTAGTCAAGGACAGTATTGCAATTAAGCTACCAGACTGTCTTGCACTCTCATTTCAACTGATCTCTCTTAGAAAGCTGGGCTTCTTGATATGATCTTTACCATTATGTAACAACCTAAAATTTGCATTGCAAATGCTGATCCAGACTGTGCCAGCCTTACAGAAAATTTCCAATATAATATTTATATCAAGATCATCTGACTATTTCAAAGCCTGGCTGCAGTCTTTGTCTACTTTATAAATGAACTAAAGTGGGAGGAAGGATGCACCTAGTCCTGTCATAATAGATGTTATGAGTATCAGGAATCTGTAACAGGGAGAATCCTAAATGAGTGAAAATTTTCACAGTTTAGAACATACTTTGCACAAAAAATATATTTGGGGCAAAAGAGTTTGTACTGCAGAAAATGAGTTTCCTGCATAGAAAATGATATGTTCTACCACAAGAATAACATTTCTGTGCAGAAAATGTTGTCTTATTTGGAGAAAAATTGTTTTCTAAGGAGAATTGTTTTCTAAGGAGAATCTAAGGAGAAATTACATCCCTGCCTAGTCTTTCTATCTAGCTTTATTGTTTATCCCAACGTGCTTCTAAACAATACCACTTTAACTAGAAAAATCACATTAACTCAAGCACATTCATTTGCTGCCCTCTGCCTTCAAACTTAATGTCAGATACTAAATATTATATTGGGTTTTTTCCCTTTTTATTTCTTTGACCTGAGATCACCAATATCAAACAGATTTTCAGGTGTTTAAAGTTTATTCTCTTTGGCAAGCAGGGCAAAGCAAAAGCACAAGATTAGTTCATTGGTGCTTAGTTGGCAAGTATTGCCTTCCTTCCTATCCCCCTCACACCTTATTTCTCTCCAATTGCTTGTGCATTTCTGTGTATTTCAACTTTGATCTGCTAACGCTCACCTGCTATGCTGTGATTACATGGATGAACTGCAAAGAGGCCTCCTCAGCTGAATTGTCAAGTTAAGGGTATAATGCTTCTATTCAAGAACAAATACTTCAATTTAAAATTCACCAGAGTGCTGACTCTCTGTACAGTGGTGGTGTTATTTTTGTAAATGGTTGCAAAGGACCATTTGGTGATCTCTATGGGGGGAAAAGGTCTACTTTAATTCAGTATACTATTTTGCCAATTCCTTTCCCATGACACCATCTGCCCCTTCTCAGCAGAAGGAATTACAATTGAAAGTTGCCTTGAAGCCACCACATTATGGCTGAAGTTAAAAAAACAATGGGGAACAGCTGGTAGCAGCTGGAAGGAAGAATATCCCACAGACCATGATAACAGGGCAGGACCTCCAGTTATCAAAGTAGATCCTGTATTTTTTACAAGCAGGATAGTAGAGCAAAGAGCAGCACAGAAGGTACAGACAAGAGGGACATTGTGAACTAGAAATAATATAAATAGTAAAGTTAAAGGTCTTCCCCTGACATTAAGTCTAGTTGTGTTCGACTCTGGGGGTTGGTGCTCCTCTCCATTTCTAAGCCGAAGAGCCGGCGGCGTCCGTAGACACCTCCAAGGTCATGTGGCTGGTATGACTGCATGGAGCACCATTATATACAAACATATTCTGTATTCTAAAAATCAAAAAATTGAAGATAACTGATGGGTTAATAGTAATTCTAAATCAGAAGAGTAATGTATATAATTTCAATTATGTGGAATATATATACACACACACAGTATCTATGTAGATGATAGATTAATATAACAACTATTTCCATATGTATTACTAACCTATTAACAAAAGAAATTAGCTTTGGGATATGTACATGGATAGATATTGAAACTAGTGGAAAATAGAGTATGCAGGCTTGGAGGAGAAGACAAGAAAAAGATGAGCAATATAAGAAGACAGAAGATTAACACGAACACCAGATGACAAGAATCTACTTGCTCTTGATACAGAAGAAAATTGTAGATTAAATTTCTTTATATGTTAGAGAATATGTATAACAATACCTTCCCTCCCTTTCCACATCCCTGGCAATACAATAGACCCCTGTGTTGACTCTGTCACCTATATATCAAAACTCTGTAACCTATATATCATACTTTACTTCCCCCCCCCACACACACACATACTTCTTTTATGTTATAAAATGGTGAAAATGAAATTAAAAACTTGTAAAACAAAAAAGAGGGACATTATTATTTATTTTATTTTATTTATTAAACTTATATACCGCTACTCCCAGTTTGGTTCGGAGCGGTTTACAGAAATAGATTAAAACAAGACACTTTGCTTTAAAATAACAATAAAAACAATAAAAACAACAATAAAAGCAACAATAAAAACAGACATAGCCCCGAGTTTTTCACCCATTGAAAGCTTGTCGGAAGAGCAAGGTTTTGCAGGCTTTCTAAAAGGCAAGTAAGTCTCGGGTGGTTCGAGTTTCAACTGGCAAGGCATTCCGTAATTGAGGGGCTACAATCGAGAAGGCCCTCTGCCTAGTAGAAGACAAATGATAAGTCCGTATGTTAGGGACTTCAAAATTTTGGTCTTCGGACCGAAGTAATCTCTGGGGTTGGTAGGGGGATAAGCGGGCCCTCAGGTACACTGGTCCCAGACCATGTAAGGCCTTGAAAGTTAGAACCAGTATCTTGAAAGTAATTCGGTACTCAATCGGTAGCCAGTGCAGCTGTTGTAGAATTGGGGTGATACGCCACCTCGCCGGCACCCCGGCAAGAAGATGAGCCACCGCGTTTTGCACCAGCTTCAGTTTCCGGATCACTGACAGGGGAAGGCCAATGTAGAGGACGTTGCAGTAGTCGAGCCTCAAGATGACCGTCGCCTGGATCACCGTCACCAGGTCGTTCCTAGATAGGTAGGGAGCCAGTCGCCTAGCCTGTCGTAGATGGAAAAACGCAGATCTGCTCACAGCAGAGACCTGGGCCTCCATTGTGAGCAGAGGGTCCAATAAGACACCAAGACTTTTTACAGAAGATGACGGATGTAGTGTCTCACCATCCAGGGTAGGCAGCTGGATCTCCCTCCTACCCGGATGGCCCAGCCAAAGGATCTCCGTCTTCGCTGGATTCACCCTCAACCTGCTGGCACGCAACCATCCAGTAACGGCCTCAAGGCACTGATGGAAACTATCGGGTATGGAGTCCGGCTGGCCCTCCATCCTCAGAATGAGCTGAGTGTCATCAGCGTTCTGGTGGCACTCGAGCCCAAAGCTCCACACCAGTCGGGCAAGCGGTCGCATATAGATGTTAAATAATAGAGGAGAGAGAATAGCTCCCTGTGGGACCCCATAAGTTAGCGGAGACCACTCGGAAACCATCCCTCCCCTCACCACACGCTGTCCCCGATTCTGGAGGAAGGAGGACACCCATTTCAGGGGCATCTCCCTAACCCCCGTCATGGTTAGGTGGTGGGTCAATAGATTGTGGTCGACCGTATCAAATGCTGCTGTGAGATCCAATAACACGAGCAGCGCTGATCCGCCTTGATCCCTCTGGCAGCGAAGTTGGTCTGTGATGGCGACCAGTACAGTCTCCGTCCCGTGCCCCCTACGGAAGCTGGACTGGAAGGGATCAAGTCCGGCTGTGTCATTGAGGAAGTGCTGCAACTGTTCCACTGCTGCCCTCTCAACCACCTTGCCCAGAAAGGGAAGGTTCGAGACTGGGTGGTAGCTAGCAGGAACCGAACGATCTAAGTCTGGTTTCTTCAGCAGCGGAGATATTCTTTTAAACCCTCTGGAAAAACTCCTTGCTCAAGGGAGCTATTTATTATATTCAACAGAGGTTCACGTAATCCATCTAGGCAGGATTTTACTAGCCAGGAGGGACACGGATCGAGGGAGCAGGTGGTCGGCCTAGCTGCAGTCATGATCCTGTCGACAACCTCTGCATCCAGCGGGGTAAACCGGTAGAGGATGGTCCCGGCGAGTGGCCACGGAGTCTCAAGTTCACTTACTGTATCCATCTTGGCAGGGAGTTCCCGGCAAAGAAGTGAGATCTTGTCTGTAAAATAGCTCTGGAAAACCTCAGCAGAAGGAGCCAGATCATTATTGTTTGGAATAGAAGGGACTTTTGTCAGGGATCTAATGATCTTAAATAATTGTGCTGGGTGTGAGCTCGCAGACGCTATCAAGGAAGAATAATACGACTTTTTGCCTCGGTGATAGCCTGCTCATAAGACTCTCTGAACTTCTTATAAGCTGATTCTGATTCCTCGTCACGGCGTTCCCACCACACGACCTCTAGCAGTCTCTTCTCCCATTTCATCACACGGAGCTCCTCAGTAAACCAAGGAGACCGATTCTTACGGGGTCGGAGAAGGCGTCTAGGGGCGACGCCATTAGACATTTCATATGAGAAAATGGGAGCCACGTCCAGATCTGGGAGCTCTGTTCAGACATTTAAAAGCAATTAAAGTGTCCCCTACAACCTCATTAGACAGGGTTTTTTCCCTATCCTAGCATGCTTCTGGCAAAGGCCACCATATGACACAGGGCTATGCCGTGGATGTAGCATACCTGGATTTCAATAAGGCCTTCGACAAGGTCCCCCATGACCTTCTGGCAAACAAGTTAGTCAAATGTGGGCTAGGCAAAACTAGGCAAAAATTTAAACGTATAGCCAACTTCTGTAGGGAAAAGGTTCACAAGGCTAAAGCGCAAAATGAGCTCAGGCATGCCAGGGACATAAAAAACAAAAAAAAATGTCTTTTTTGCTTACGTTGGTAGAAAAAGGAAGAACAAGGAGGCGATAGGGCCACTGCAAGGAGAAGATGGGGTAATGGTAACAAGGGCCAGGGAAAAGGCAGAACTACTTAATGCCTTCTCTGCCTCGGTCTTCTCACAAAAAGAAAGCTATCTTCAACCTCAGCAACCTGGAATGGACGAAGGATTGTGGAAAATCCAACCCCAAATAGGGAAACAAGTTGTCCAGGAACACCTGGCCTCTCTAAACGAATTCAAGTCCCCAGGGCCAGATTAGCTACATCCAAGAGTATTGAAGGAACTAGCGGAAGTTATTTCAGAACCACTGGCAATCATCTTCGAGAGTTCTTGGAGAACAGGAGAAGTCCCAGCAGATTGGAGGAGGGCGAATGTGGTCCCTATCTTCAAGAAGGGAAAAAAGAATGACCCAAACAATTACCGTCCGGCCAGCCTCACATCGATACCAGGCAAGATTCTGGAAAAGATCATTAAGGAAGTGGTCTGCAAACACTTAGAAAGAACTGCGGTCGTGGCTAATAGTCAACACGGATTTACCAAAAACAAGTCATGCCAGACTAATCTGATCTCTTTTTTCGATAGAGTTAGGAGTTGGGTCGATACAGGGAATGCTGTGGATGTAGCCTACCTGGATTTCAGTAAGGCCTTTGACAAAGTCCCCCACGACCTTCTGGCAAACAAACTAGAAAAATGTGGGCTAGACAAAACTATGGTTAGGTGGATCTGTAATTGGCTAAGCGAACGAACCCAAAGGGTGCTCACCAATGCGTCGTCTTCATCATGGAAAGAAGTGACAAGTGGAGTGCCGTAGGGCTCCGTCCTGGGCCCGGTTCTGTTCAACATCTTTATTAATGACTTAGACGAAGGGTTAGAAGGCACGATCATCAAGTTTGCAGACGACACCAAACTGGGAGGGATAGCTAACACTCCAGAAGACAGGAGCAGAATTCAAAATGATCTTGACAAACTAGAGAGATGGGCCAAAACTAACAAAATGAAGTTCAACAGGGACAAATGCAAGATACTTCACTTCGGCAGAAAAAAATGGAAATCAAAGATACAGAATGGGGGATGCCTGGCTTGATAGCAGTGTGTGCAAAAAAGACCTTGGAGTCCTCGTGGACAACAAGTTAAACATGAGCCAACAATGTGATGTGGCAGCTAAAAAAGCCAATGGAATTCTGGCCTGCATAAATAGGGGAATAGCGTCTAGATCCAGGGAAGTCATGCTACCCCTCTATTCTGCCTTGGTCAGAACACACCTGGAATACTGTGTCCAATTTTGGGCACCACAGTTGAAGGGAGATGTTGACAAGCTGGAAAGCGTCCAGAGGAGGGCGACTAAAATGATTAAGGGTCTGGAGAACAAGCCCTATGAGGAGAGGCTTAAAGAGCTGGGCATGTTTATCCTGCAGAAGAGAAGGCTGAGAGGAGACATGATAGCCATGTACAAATACGTGAAGGGAAGTCATAGGGAGGAGGGAGCAAGCTTGTTTTCTGCTGCCCTGCAGACTAGGACACGGAACAATGGCTTCAAACTACAGGAAAGGAGATTCCACTTGAACATCAGGAAGAACTTCCTTACGGTGAGGGCTGTTCGACAGTGGAACTCTCTCCCCCGGACTGTGGTGGAGGCTCCTTTTTTGGAGGCTTTTAAGCAAAGGCTGGATGGCCATCTGTCGGAGGTGCTTTGAATGCGATTTCCAGCTTCTTAGCGGGGGGTTGGACTAGATGGCCCATGAGGTCTCTTCCAACTATACTATTCTATGATTCTATGATTCTAGGAACCCTGAGGATACAGGTGACTATCTGTATCCTCATTGAAGAAGCTGCAGACAGCACAGGAGGAAGCCAGGAACAGCTGGGAAATGTCATGGGATGGCTGCCCACGACCAACCACAGTAAGTGGACAAAACTGAGCACTACCCCATGGTTTTCTCATGGTCCCCTGCTGTCCCCAGGATCTTGACTTTCATGTGATGAGGACCCTAGAAAATGAGGGAATTAAATTGAAGGTTCAACTTCCTTCTCTAATGATTTTGAATGTATCTACGCTGTAACATTAATGTAATATCACACCATTTTAACTGCTAAGGCTCAATGCTATGGAGTCCTGGGAGCTGAGGTCTGATGAGTCACCAGCATCCTTTTTTGGCAGAGAAGGCTAAAGGCTTTATAGAACTACAACTCAAAGAAGAAGAAGAAGCAGCTTCTCTTTGTAGCTTGGGAGAGATAAAACATAGCACACACACACACAAACACACACATACACATATATTTATATCTCAAGATACTCAAAGGTTAAAACTCCCATGGTCAAGTGACATTAGACTGCATAAATTCTCCAATGTAGATGTACTCTTTGTTTTGGAACACCTTCCATAATGAAAAGTGAGAGAACTATTACCCTTAACCAATATTATTTGCCTTTCCTTTCCTAGGAATAGTTTCAAGGGCCGGCACAGTTTCAAGGGCATCCTTAATTGGCTCTGGCTCGGATATGTCAACATGAGGCATCTGGAAAGGAGTTGAATCTTGCTGACGTGGGGAAAAAACCAAGTCTTCTTCGTCCTGGACATTAATGGCCACAGGGTCAGGGGCCAAAGAAGCCCTAGGAATCACACATATATTACCATATACATTTATCCCTCTTCATCTCTTGAACCGTGTCCCATAACCTGTCATAGCCAAATGTTGTAGTTCTGCTACTATGAAGGACAATACAAAGGGAATTATTATGGCAGAATGACACAAAGTATTTTTAAAGTTTCAAATCATTTAAGACAGAAGAACTAGCAACAGTCTTGCAGGAATTAAAACCATTGTTTTAGTTAAAATAAAATTAATATGCCATCACACCCGGGTATCTATGATAAACTAAGATGTGCTGCTTTCTTTGCCCGGGAGAACTGCGGGGCCTTACTTCGAAGCTCAGGAATCCCAGTAACCAAGGCCACTTCAAGTTGAACATCAACTGGGGCCGGGCTGTGGCGCAGCTGTTGAGCAGCTGCCTTAAATCACTCTGACCATGAGGTCATGAGTTCAAGGCCAGCCCGTGGCGGGGTGAGCATCCGTCAATTAAAAATAAAAAATAGCCCCTGCTCGTTGCTGACCTAGCAACCCGAAAGATAGTTGCATCTATCAAGTAGGAGATAAGGTACCACTTATAAGTGGGGAGGCAAGATTAACTAATTTACGACCTGGAATGAGGAAGTGCCGTCAGTGTGGATGATGAAGCAGCTGCTCCCCCCTGTGGCCAGAATCAAACATCCCCTCAGAAGAACGTTAACTTGCCTCTGTGTGTGTCTCTCAGTCTCTGTTCGATGTGTTTATGGGCATTGAATGTTTGCCCTATGTGTGTTATAATGTGATCCGCCCTGAGTCCCCTTCGGGGTGAGAAGGGCGGAATATAAATACTGTAAATAAATAAATAAGATTTTTATTTTCTCAAAGTCCTTGACAGACTTGGCACACGTGAACAGTCATCTTATAAAATCATGCAGATGTTTCTTTCTTGCTTTTCCCTTAGCTACTGGGTTAACTTCCTCCAAAGGCGAAGAGATCCTGAGATGCTCTCTACCCTAGCCCTCAGCTGCTATATTAGAAAGAGCAGATCTTTCCCTATCTAAGCTCAAAGCTAGCTTGGAGACAAAGTAGTTGGAGCTTCTTTCAATGGCAGAGAAATCCTGAGATATTCTCTGCCCCAGTGCTGAGTTGCTATATTAGAAAGAGCAGATCTTTCCCTATCTAAGCTCAGCACCAGTTTCAAAGGCAAGAGGTCAGTACTTACGATGGTTTGTCTGAGCTGATCTGGCTTGGCCACACAAGCACATCTGAGTTCTTTTCTCTTCTGTAAAAAGCAAAAGAGGCTTCTCAAAATGGAGATTTCATCCCCAGGAAAAGGGGCAGTCTCAAGAACAAAAAGATACTTTGCAAGCCTGCAGCAGCAGAGGCTTTGCAGAATGGTTACAAATCTCTGCTAATGGCTAACTGTCAGAGTGCTGCTGAGTCTGCAGCAACCCTGGAAAAAATACAAAAAGGGTGCTATTCCCTACAACCATGGGAAAATGCAAATCAAACCCCTGGAAGACAGAACAATTAATACAATTTAAATGCATTTTAAAACACCTTTTTTGGGGAGAGTTCCACAGTTTGGGAGCAGCCACCAAAACTGCCATCTCCCATGTTCCCACCAAACATGCTTGAGCAGGTGGTGGGAAAGAGAGTTAAGTTACATCAAATTCTGGGACTGGAACTGGATTTTATTGAGTTGTTCAGGCACTCTACCCCTGACCAGTAGTGGTGGTGGGAGTACAGTCCAGACCATTCCGTTGGGCTAAATCCAGTTTGCCCCCACTTTTGGTCACCTTTACCTGATCTGTCATCCCTGTTGCCATGGCAGCTGGAAGATGTTTCCTGGCTATCACAGAGCACTGTTGCTGACATCACCAAAGGTGTCACATGACCAAAAAAGGGGGTGATCATCCATGATAGGCATGCTTGTTTTCTTCCAAGATTTTGCAATTAGGACCCAATCTGCAATATCTAAACATGGATGCTCTTTTCCTTCCAGTAAAATAAAACAAAACAGATTGACTAGCCAACTCTAAAAAAAAAACTTATGGTTTTTCAGGTAATATTCCCATTATGATCTCCATAATAAAACATAAGCAACATAATGTTGCTTATGCTTTATGTTTAATGATGTCAATGATCTTAACTTATAGTTATATATTATTGTTTGATCTTATGATTTGGTTTTCACTTGTATGTTTGGCATTGAATTTTGCCATTAATATGTTGTAAACTGCTTTGAGTCCCCCCCCCCAGAAGTGAGAAAGGCAGTATATAACCATCATTGTAGCACCTTACACTGAGTATACTACTGCTCCCAGTTAGAATACCAATATGTCCTTAAAGGAGATAGAAGTAGGAGACAGCGGTAACAAGATCCTCACGTGTGAAAGTGAGTCTACCATTATGGTAGACCATGTAGGGAGAGGGTATGTGTCTAGCAGCTGGGGGGCCCCCATCGAGGTGATCCAGGGGAGGGGGAGATACGGGAAAGGGAGGCATAATCTAATTCGGCCTAGGGTGAGCAACAGAGTGCTTGTAGATTTAAAACGGCCTCCTGACACAGTAAACTTGGGTGCCCAAGTTGGCGGGCCCTCTGATCTGAAGGTGGTGCTGCTGAACGCCAGGTCTGTCAATGGTAAAGCTGCAAGGATCTTATCCTGGATGAGCAGGCAGACCTGGCGTGCATAACGGAGACCTGGTTGGATGAAGCTGGGGGGGCAATCTCACCCAGCTTTGTCCACCAGGGTAAGCCGTGCAGCATCAACCAAGATCTGGAGGGAGGGGAGGAGGGGTTACAGTGGTCTATAAGGAGTCCATCCCCCGACCAGGTGCCCCATCCCGCAGTCTACCTTGTTTGAGTGTGCTCATCTGAGAGTAGGGGGCCGGGACAGTTTAGGGATTCTGCTAGTGTACTGACCACCCCACTGCACTACAGTCTCCCTGCCTGAGCTAGCAGGGATGGTCTCTGGCCTGGCGCTGGAGTCCCAACAGCTCATTGTCCTGGGGGACTTCAATGTCCATGCCGAGACCACTCCTTCTGGTGCAGCTCAGGACTTCATGGCCGCCATGGCAACCATGGGGCTGTCCAAACTAGTATCTGGCCCTACCCACAGAGCAGGGCACACACTTGACTTGGTTTTCTGCCAGGGATGGGAGGAAGGTGGTGGTGTGGAGGAGCTCACCATCGCTCCTTTGCCATGGACCGACCATCACCTGATCAGGTTTAGAATCACTGCGCCCCCCAACCTCCGCAGGGGTGGAGGACCCAAAATGGTCCGCCCCAGGAGGCTTATGGATCCGGATGGATTCCTGATGGCTCTTGGGGAATTTCCCGCCACCTTGGCTGGTGATTCTGTCGATGCTCTGGTCGCCCTCTGGAACAAGGAGGTGACTAGGGCAATAGACACGATCGCTCCGGAACGTCCCCTCTCGAGTACCTGAGCTAAACCATCTCCTTGGTTCACTGAGGAGCTGGCAGCGATGAAGCGAAAGAAGAGGGAACTAGAGGGTGTGTGGCATTCGAAGCCGAGCGAGCCAAACCGAACACGGCTATGTCTCTATCTCAGGGCATATGCCGCGGCAATAGATGCTGCAAAGAATGTTTTCTTTGCAGCTAATATTGCGTCCGCAAAGAACCGTCCGGCGGAGCTGTTCCGAGTTGTCAGAGGTTTGTTATATCCCGCCCCCCAAGATGGGATCCCTGACAACTCGGCAGCCCGCTGTGAAGCATTTGCTCAGTTCTTTGCGGACAAAGTCGCTTTGATCCATTCTAGCTTTGACACCATATTAACGGCAGTCTCCGAGGATGTAGCAAGAGCACCTGCTTGTCCCATTTTGATGGATTCGTTTCAATTGGTTCAGCCTGAGGACGTGGACAAGGTGCTTGGAGAGGTGAGGGCTACCACATGCATCTTAGACCCCTGCCCATCCTGGCTGGTGAGAGAAGCCAGAGGGGGGTTGGCCGAGTGGGTGAAGGTGGTGGTGAATGCCTCCCTTCGGGATGGCATATTTCCAGCGAGCCTCAAATTGGCTGTGATCAAACCGCTGTTGAAGAAGCCATCACTGGACCCCACTCAATTGGAGAACTTTCGGCCTATTTCCAATCTCCCCTTTTTGGGCAAGGTCGTGGAACGTGGTGGCCGCACAACTCCAGGCATTCTTGGTAGATACCGATTATCTGGATCTGGCACAGTCTGGCTTCAGGCCGGGGCATGGTACCGAGACAGCCTTGGTCGCCTTAGTCGATGATCTACGCCGCGAGCTGGACAGGGGGAGTGTGTCCCTGCTGGTTCTGCTGGACCTCTCAGCGGCCTTCGATACTGTCAATCACGGTATCCTTCTGGGGCGCCTTGCCGGGATGGGGCTCGGAGGTACTGTTTTGCAGTGGCTCCGGTCCTTCCTGGAAGGTCGGTCCCAGATGGTGTCCTTGGGGGACACCTGCTCGGCCCCACAACCATTGACTTGTGGGGTCCCGCAGGGTTCAGTACTGTCCCCCATGTTGTTTAACATCTACATGAAGCCGCTGGGAGAGATCATCCGGAGTTTCGGGGTGAGGTGTCATCTGTACGCAGATGATGTCCAGCTCTGTCACTCCTTTCCACCTGTCACTAAGGAGGCTGTTCAGGTCCTGAACCGGTGTCTGGCCGCTGTATCGGACTGGATGAGGGCGAACAAATTGAAACTTAATCCAGACAAGACAGAGGTCCTCCTGGTCAGTCGCAGGGCTGAACAGGGAATAGGGTTACAGCCTGTGCTGGACGGGGTCGCACTCCCCCTGAAGACGCAGGTTCGCAGTCTGCGGGTTCTCCTGGACTCATCGCTGAGCCTGGAACCCCAGGTCTTGGCGGTAGCCAGGGGAGCCTTCGCACAACTAAGACTTGTGCGCTAGCTGCGCCCGTTCCTTGGGAGGTCTGACTTGGCCACGGTGGTCCATGCTCTGGTTACATCCCGTTTGGACTACTGCAACGCTCTCTACGTGGGGTTGCCTCTGAAGACGGCCCGGAAGCTCCAACTAGTACAATGGGCGGCAGCCAGATTAATAACTGGGGCGGCTTACAGGGAGCATACCACCCCCTTGTTAAGCCAGCTCCACTGGCTGCCGATATGCTACCGAGCCCAATTCAAAGTGCTGGTTTTGACCTATAAAGCCCTAAACGGTTCTGGCCCAATCTACTTGTCCGAACGTATCTCCTCCTATGAGCCAGGAAGATCCCTGAGGTCATCTGGAGAGGCCCTGCTCTCAGTCCCGCCTGCCTCACAGGCGCGGCTGGTGGGAATGAGGGACAGGGCCTTCTCGGTGGTGGCTCCCCGGCTATGGAACACCCTCCCCAGAGATATACGGTAAGCCCCAACCCTTTTGAATTTTAGAAAAGCCTTAAAAACATGGCTTTGTGCCCAGGCTTTTAATGAATAAATGATAAAGTGACCCAGATTGTTATATGGATAAAGTTGGAGGATATTGGACGAACGGATTTTAAACACGTTTTATGTTTTATATTTTATACTGTATTTAATTGGTTGTATTTTTATATGTTGTTGTTTTTAATGATGTATCGGCATCGAATTGTTGCCAATTGTACGCCGCCCTGAGTCCCTCCAGGTGAGAAGGGTGGGATAGAAATATTTGAAATAAATAAAATAAAATAAAATAAATACAGCAAATAAATAAACAAGCATTGTCTGGAGCTATGGAAATAATGGCAGAATCCAGTGATGCATAAATAGAAACCCTCTTGTGCAACAGAAATTTTTATCTCTTTTCCTCCAGCTTGAAATATTGCAGCCTGATAAAATACAAAAAAAAATGGGTTTGTAGTAAGCCACAAACTTGGAAAAAAGGTTTTCAATGGACTGCGTTTGTGGTATGCCCTCCCAGATGAATATTTTAGTTAGATATCGTAGTTAGTTCCTATTGTTTAGGGCACTATGGGTTATGGCGTTCTGTTGAAGTATTCATGAGGAATCTGCTTCAGCAAGGCACTTACTGGAGTGGCAGCAATGAGAAGAAGCAAGCTGGTGTGGATAGTGATGTACAGGGAAGAAGCAGCATGAAAATGGCACTCGTTTCCCAGCCTGACTGCAACACAAGATAAAAAAATTTCCAGAGCTGATGGAGTGAGTGGAAAGAAGGGGAAGAGAAAGAGTTCGAAAGGGAAGAATGGAATAAGACTGAGGGATAATAGTGGCAGGCAGAGGTGGTCACATCAAGGAGGACAAGAGACACAGGAATCAGAGTTGGCCTGAGTGCTGCATGAGACATGATAGACCAATAGAGCTGAGCAAGCAAAGAGGTGTAGGAGGAGGTATAGAAATCTGTCCCATTTATCCCGAGAAAGAAGAAGAATGTGAAAGGTATGGGAGAGGAAGACACTGAACAAACTTGCAGTTTCTAACATCTGTGAACATGCTAGAACACTGCAGAAGTCTCCGAGGAAGCCTCACATTTGATTCCATTAGGTAGAGGATGGAGATGTGGATTACTATGGGGCAAAAAGCATGAGTGGAATTGTTGAGAAAAGATTAATTTTACCAAAGTATGTCTGAAGCAGCAGGACTGGGGGAACCATAATTTTTTTAAAAAAAAAAACTTGTAAAGATCTTTGATCCTGCTATTAATAGAGGATAACAAACTGATGTATATTGTACTGTACAATTATATGCAACACCAACCTGGTGAAAGAACCAAAGAATTGGCATGAATATAGTTACCTGTAGCCTAGATCTCAAGAAGTGGTCACTAGATGAGGGCAGTTAAAACTCATGACTCCATGATGATGACTCTTGCATTGTCATTGACCTGATGAAGTACTCTACACTTAAGTTGGGTTTATTGATATAAGAGAATGCATCTTGGAAAACTCTTACTAGTTTTGAGCACTGTGTATGGCAGACTTGCCTTGTTGGCCATTGATCACAATAAATAATTGAAAACCACAATGCTATTGCTTTGTTGATGGATATGGATGCCCTATTTGTGTATATGTGTTTGTGTGTGTGTGTGTGGGGGGGGGGGGAGGCTATCCCAAGAATTGAAAGAATAGTTTCAAGCTGCAGACATCAATGGGGCACATAGGAACAGAAAGATTAGTTCTGTTTTGAAGATTCATATATCAGTGAATAGGTTTGTTTGGTTGCATGCTCCAATGATAATAATCTCAATCAACATCGAAGGTATGTCAGCTGCCAAAGAACAACTGCTTTATGAACTGTGCCAGTATAAGAAATGTGGCATGTTGTGTGTCCAAGAAACACACAGGAATAAACAAAAATATGACCAAAAGTCCCAGGAATTATCTCAGTGGTGGAAAAACTACATGCACAGTGTTGAAGTGCTATCTTTGTAAAACTGTGTGGGGAAACGCTTTTCTCCCTTCCAAAATAAATTTGGGATTTGTGTGGGTGGGGTCAGCAAAAGAGCGCAAAAGAGCGCTCACCGACCAGGTCATTCCTTCGAAAATGCTAACCCGCCCACCTGCCACCTCTATAGTGTACTTTACAAGAGTCACCAATGGGGCCAGGTAGAAATCCCCCCCCCACCTTCTGGAGGGGGGCAGTTCACCTACCCTACATTGTTTAATTCATGGCAAATGGTCTTAAATAGGCTTCATGTGTATATAAGGGTGATAGGTACACATCAGTGTGCACCACAGTAGAAGGGAAGTTGATGTTGATTTCTCCACCCATTTACTTGATGGGTCCTCTTGAGAGCAACATGTTGGTTGCATTCAGGGACTGTGGTGTCTCACCATTATTTGGGGGTGAGTTGGTCTTGGAGGGCCACTGCCTCATTTTATTGCATAACAAATTCAAGTGTAAGTTCAAGTTCAAATTTACGTACAAGTTCAAGTTAATGCCCTTACATTTGGTTGGTAGATCACACAGAGATTGATTGGTAATATATAATAAAGTATCCCATAGTTAACCCACAACATTATGTTGTTTTGTGATTTCACTGGCAGGAGAACAAAGGCAGATTAGATAGTGCATCAACTTCTGAAGAATGAATGAATACGTAGTCCTGCCATGAAATAGCTGCCTGGGGATGCTTTACACTTACACAGTGCTTGTCTATAACCAATGGAACTTACATGTCTATGATAATAATCTCTCTGTGTGTATGTTCTCTTGTATGAAAATACATTTCAAAGTAAATGTTCATATTCTAGAAATATTTTCCTTTTACTTGATGTGATCACTGATTAGTCATTTTCTGTTCTAAAAAATACCGAAAGAAGGGAATTATTAATCCTTGTATTTATGAAATGAATTCTGTATATGCCACTATTTTATAATTTTACTGAAATCTCTTACCTTGTCCATCTTCTATTCTATATGAAGTGCAACATTAGATTTAGTCATATATTTGTTTTTTTTTCTTTTCAGCAATATGCTATTGCTTCATATTGCTTCCCTTTTATCTTTTCCCAGCCAGATTTAAGAGGACAAAGGGATTTTTTCTTCCAAACTTTTCATTGATAAATACTTTCAATTATTCTGCCTATGAAACAACAGAAAGCAGTGAGAAGAGCATCTGGTGATGGATACTTTGACTAAGTCTGACATTGATACTAAAATATTTAATAAAATTGAGATTCTGGCAATGCTTTTACAGCCATAAAACTTCCTCCTGCTCTACAAAATCAGTAGAGGCCGTTCAAATATATCTTGCAGCTATACTGTATAAATTTCCAGTGGTATTTAATGTATAAGAGCAGAGACAATTGAGGATCAATGTCTTATCTATACTTGTGAAAATGGTCTTTCCCCAATGGGCAATGCTTTCTGTAAGGAGTCAGCAAAGTGCAGCCCTGGGCCTGAAGGCTTGTCTTTGTGGCTCTTGACACACTCAGGATCCCTATGCTGACCTTTTTCTAGGTGAAGAATGAGAGTGAATTGTTGCTCCCAGAAGCTTTCAGGAGGAACTAAGTATTTTCCAAACAAGTTTCAAGGCTTCCCTGTACTGTTTCAAAAAATCCACATTTTTGTGAACCAGAAAAAAACTTCAAGCAAACTGGGGTTTTTAGGTTTAAGTTTTGGTAGTTCATGTAGCCCCTAGAGCAGGCATGGGCAAACTTTGGCCCTCCAGGTGTTTTTGGACTTCAATTTCCACAATTCCTAACAGTCAGTAGGCTGTTAGGAATTGTGGGAGTTAAAGGACAAAACACCTGGAGGGCCAAAATTTGCCCATGCCTGCCTTAGAGGGTTCTAAGACAGAAAGATGGTCACTAGACTTCGTGCGATTGCCTACCATTGCTCTATGCAGTAACTTCATGCAGGGAAAGTGCTGCTTGAGAAGTTCAGGCGACTCAGAATTCAATTTGGTTGCACCTGAAGCACCTCTGAAAACTCCTAATGCACCCACAGTTTCTCAAAAAAATGGAACGGAAAATTTTCAAGTTGTTTTTCACCAGAATTCAGCCTAAAATGTTTTCAATCCTCCCACAAATGTGGTGATTCAATTTACCCCCAACTTCCCCCAGTGCTCATAATTGGTTAAAATTGCCCCATATTGGTATCCAGAAGTGCTATTGTATAATTTCCAATGTGCCCAATACATACAGGTGTGGCTTGTAGGGATGCAGTCATAACTCTGAAAATTGCTATATCATTATCCATCCCTGATGCACAGCATGCAGACTGGCCTCAATATTATGATTGAAAACAAGAAGTGCTGCTAGGAGCACCTACTGTAAAAATTCAGATCAGTGTAAGCATTTCTTTCTATCAAGTATAGGTAACTGTGATGGGTATATCAAACTGTACAGCTGCCTTGCCACCTATGTAAAAGGTGCATTTCTATTGCTAGAGGCCATCTGTAAAGGGAGAAAACTTTTTTTATGGGCAGAAGCAGAACAGTTTAGTGAAGATCCTCAAACCTATCTTTTTGAGACGGCTGCATAAGACTTATGGCCACACCTTGATCAGTTTTAGAGCAGCCAACAAAATGAAGGGGTACACTAGTATTTGCAGGATATTAGTATTGGAAGGCAGAGGAACCCTGAGAAGAGTGGCATCCATCTTTATTGTGTACTGCTTTTCACTGTATTTTGAGGAAGCAAACGGAAACATATACTAGCCATTTCTCATGTCCTGAATGAAGAAAACTTGCAACATTCAGCTAGTGTCACTTTCTTGCTTTTGTTAGTTATATAGACCCATCGAATCAGAGAGCTAGTATGGTTAGAATATTTGCTTATATGCATCTTATCCATATGTAGCACAATTTGCTTCCTGTGAATATTGGAAATAATGGTGTTCACCTAGAACAGTCATTACCAACTCATTAAATATTCCATGAAATAAAAGTGGGTAGCAAGGAAAGTTTGTGTTGACTGACAAACTCTTTTCACAAACTACGTGCCACTTACATATTGAATATGAAAATATAAAAACTCAAAACTTTCTAGATGATGAACATACTTCATGTTCAGGTCAATCCTGTCTGTAAATTTTAGAATAGCTAATCTCTACTTGTCATCACATGAGTTGGTGCTAGAAAGCAACTCAGTCAATGGATCCTTGAAGAATAATGCCAGGGACAAGGAAAGATGGATCATTGCTGCTTGTTCCCTTTTTCATATTATAATTACAGGAATTGTTTAAAGTGTTACCGCCTACTGTAATTATAGGCACTAAACTTCATTCTCCATTCAGCAAGGGAGAGACAATGCAAAACCATTTATAGGTTTGCTCCTGATGTATTGTTTTAAATGTCATCTGGCAATAACTCTCCCTCTTTATAAACGGCTCATGGACATTTTTCAGCTTGACTCATATACAACAATGTGTCTCTCCTTGTCCTCCCTCCTCCGCCTGTCTTTTCTAATTCATTTTTTAGTTTCTTCTGTGCCAGTTCTGTAATCTTTTATTGCAGGCACTTCTTCTGCGTATGCTGTAGTCTAAAACAAAGTAAGCCTTTTGATGACAGTTCCTCCTAAAACATTGTCTTCTTTAAATTCTCTTACTCCAACATTTTCACTGTTTTTCATTGAGTTGGATCCTCCTAATTTAGCCATAATTGAGAGTAGACTCATGAAAATCAATGGGACTAAAGTTAGTTCCATTGGAAATTGTTCCTCTACATAAAGTATATAGCTAAGCCTGGATCTAACTGATTGTTTTCTCTTATAATGAAACTACACAGGACTAAAATATGCCTGGATGATTTGGAACCAATGAGCATTTTGAAGCATTAAGGATTTTATTGCATGAACCCACTATTGTACAACAGTCATATTATTGAGAGCAGATGCATATCATGTGGAACACCTCAATATTGCACCTATTCATTAGCACATTTCCACCAGTTTTCTAATGCATGATCCCATGACTGTACTTTGGCATATCTTCATAATTCCACATTCCCAAATGCAGTCTTTTAAACAAAAAGACAAGTTTTAGGCCTGTGCAATCAATGAAAAAATATTTCAATGCTTATTACTAATTGGGGGGGGGGGGTGTTTCTAAAGTGTTTCTAAAATATCATAAGGAATCCATATCATACCTATAACAATATAATGCATTTTTGTTACTTTTTGTTATGTAATTGCACAAGTGGAGAGGCTTCCAGGTCTCATTTCTCCCTCATTTTAGAGCTATTGGGATAAAACTTGCTACAATGGTAGAGCATATTTACAAAAGGAAAACTAAGAATTTCAAAGCAGGACAGGTTTACAAATAACTCCCAAAATTAAGTATCTCAGAATTTGGGTAACCTCTAAAAATTCACAACTCCTAACAAATAATTACAAGAAATTATGGAAAGAAATAAAAAGAGACTTGGAGAAATGGAGAAGCCTTGACCTCTCTTTATTAGGAAGGATCTCCTTAGTGAAAATGAAAATTCTAGCAAAAATACTATATTTGTTTCAAAACTTTATTTTATTACCATATTTATATCCCGCCCTTCTCACCTAACAGGGGACTCAGGGCGGCTTACAATAAAACACATATATAAAAATTGTACAATGCACTATAAAACAGTTAAAAATAATTAATTTACATTCAACATTCATAAAACATATTCTAAAATACAGATGGGCGTGTTCAATTTTAAAGGACTGGGTCTGCCGATTGAGTTCCAGCGTACATAATAATAATTAACGCTGCTAATTGTTATTCGAAAGCCTGGCCCCACAACCAAATTTAAACCTTCCTACGGAAGGATAGGAGGGAGGGAGCCTGCCTGACTTCACTGGGGAGGGCGTTCCATAGGCGGGGAGCCACTACTGAAAAAGGCCTGTCTCTTGTCCCCACCAGCCGCACCTGTGAGGCTGATGGGACCGCAAGCAAGGCCTCATCTGATGACCTTAAGCTTCGAGGTGGGTCGTAGCGGGAGGCACGTTCGGACAGATAAGCTGGGCCAGAACCATTTAGAGCTTTATAGGCTAAAGCCAGCACCTTGAATTGTGCTCGGTAGCTAATCGGCAGCCAGTGGAGCTGGTGTAACAGAGGAGTGGTACGCTCCCTGTACGCTGCTCCAGTTATTAACCTGGCAGCCTCCCGTTGGACTAATTGAAGCTTCCAAACAGTCTTCAAAGGCAGCCCCACATAGAGTGCGTTGCAGTAGTCTAAATGGGATGTAATGAGAGCGTGGACCACCGTGGGCAAGTCCGGCTTCCCAAGGTACAGTCGCATCTGGCCCACAAGTTTTAACTGTGTGAAGGCTCCCCTAGCCACCGCCAAGACCTGGGGCTCCAGGCTCAACGATGAGTTTAGGATAACCCCCAGACTGCGAACCTATGCCTTCAGGGGGAGTGTGACCCCATCCAGCACAGGCTGTAACCCTATACCCTGTTCAGCCTTCCTACTGACCAGGAGGACCTCTGTCTTGTCTGGATTCAATTTCAATTTGTTCGCCCTCATCCAGTCCGACACAGCAGCCAAGCACTGGTTCTGGGCCTGAACAGCCTCCTTAGTGACAGGTGGGAAGGAGTGACAGAGCTGGACATCATCTGCGTACAGATGACACCTCACCCCGAAACTCCTGTTGATCTCTCCCAGCGGCTTCATGTAGATGTTAAACAACATGGGAGACAATACAGAGCCCTGCGGGACCCCACAAGTCAACGGTTGTGGGGGCGAGCAGGGGTCCCCCAATGACACCATCTGGGACCGACCCTCCAGGAATGAGTACTACAGAATAGTACCTCCAAGTCCCATTCCCGCGAGGCATCCCAGAAGGATACTGTGATCAACGGTTTTGTCAATGTCTATTGTTTCCAAGTGCCGGCTGAGATCTTTTGGCACGGCACCCAGTGTGCCCATCACCACCGGGACCACTTGCACTGGTTTCTGCCAGAGTCTTTGAAGTTCAGTCTTGAGGTCCTGATAGCGGCTGAGTTTTTCCTGTTGTTTTTTGTCAATGCGACTGTCACTTGGGATGGCAACATCAATGATCCAAACCTTTTTCTTTTCCACAACTGTGATGTCTGGTGTGTTGTGTTCCAGCACTTTGTCAGTCTGGATTTGGAAGTCCCACAGTATCTTTCCGTGCTCATTTTCCAATACTTTTGCAGGTTTGTGGTCCCACCAGTTCTTTGCTGCTGGGAGGTGGTACTTGAGGCATAAGTTGCAATGAATCATTTGGGCCACATAGTTGTGCCTCTGTTTGTAGTCTGTCTGTGCAATTTTCTTACAGCAGCTGAGGATATGATCAATGGTTTTGTCGGTTTCCTTGCACAGTCTGCATTTTGGGTCATCAGCTGATTTTTCAATCTTGGCCTTAATTGCATTTGTCCTGATGGCTTGCTCCTGGGTTGCAAGGATCAGACCTTCTGTCTCCTTCTTCAGGGTCCTATTCGTGAGCCATAGCCAGGTATTCTCCTTATCAGCTTTTTCTTCAATTTTGTCAAGGAACGTTCCATGCAATGTTTTGTTGTGCCAGCTGTCAGCTCTAGTTTATAGTGCGGTTTCCTTGTACTGGTTTTTTGTCTGCTGTGCTTTGAGGAGTTTCCGATTTTTGACTTCAATCAAAGCAGGTTCTTCAATTTGCTTTACATATTCTACCAGGGCATATTCTTCTTCTTTGACTGCTTGCTTTACTTGCTAAAGTCCTCTGCCTCCTGATCTTCGAGGTAGATATAGCCGGTCAACATCACAGCAAGGGTGCAGTGAATGATGAATGGTCATGAGTTTTCTTGTTTTTCTGTCCAAATTGTCCAGTTCCACTTGTGTCCAATCTTTAATGCCAGCAGTATATCTTATGACAGGTATCGCCCAGGTGTTTATGGCCTTGATAGTGTTGCCTCCATTGAGCTTGCTTTTGAGAATTTTTCTGACCCTTTGTGTGTATTCTTTACTGACCACAGTTTTCACATGTTCATGCTTCATGTTGTCCAGCTATAAGATGCCCAGATATTTATAGACCTCTGGCTGGTGACACTTTATTGTTTGGCTATTAGGCATATTTATGCCCTCACTTTCAATGATTTTTCCCTTCTTCAATGCCACTGTCGCACATTTGTCCAAGCCAAACTCCATGCTGATATCAGTGCTAAAAATTCGGACAGTGTTAGTCAGAGACTGGATTTCAGTTTCCGTTTTCCCATACAGCTTCAGGTCATCCATGTACATCGGATGTGAAATTTTGTGAGATTTCTTAGATGTTTGATAGCTGAGATTTGTTTTTGTAAGATTGTTGACAGAGGGATCATGGCAATAATGAAAAGCAGAAGGGACAATGAGTCTCCCTGGAAAATTCCTCTTCCATAGCTTTCATTTCCAACAAACAGTTCAGTTTTCCAGTGCTCCATCATGTTTTCAATAAAGGTGCCAACGATTTTACTAATCCTGATGGCGTCCAGGCATTTGATGATCCAGCTGTGTGGGAGTGAGTCAAAGGCCTTTTTATAGTCAATCCACGTCATGTGAAGATTAACTTTTCGGCTTTTACAGTTCTCCAGAATCATTTTGTCAATTAATAACTGGTCTTTTCTGCCTCTGCTTTTCCGTTTGTTGCCTTTCTGTTCATCTGGCAAGATGTTTTTTTCTTCAAGATAGTCTTGAATTTTGTCAGCTATGGTGCCAGTCAGTAGTTTAAACGTAGTGGGCAGACACGTTATTGGCCTGTAGTTTCCTGGTGCTGCTTCTTTTGCTGGATCCTTTTGTATCAGGTATGTTCTTCCAGTTGTTAGCCATTCACTGATACTTCCTTTCCACAGCATCTCATTGAATTGTTGGGCCATTTTTCCATGTAAACTAATGTTTGAGCCAAAATCCATGAAGTTGATCACTACCAGACAATGTCCAGTTCTTGACTTTTTGCACTCGTTTGCTGATCATTTCAGTTGTTATTTCCATCTGTTCTATTTTGTTCTGTAAGAATTTTCCTTCAAACTCCTTTATCCACCCAGCATTTTTGTTGTAGTTCTTATTATTTTCCCAAAGCTCTTTCCAGAACTTCGTTGTTGCAGTTTTCTCTGGCTTTATGGTTACTGTGTCTGTTGTTTGGTTCAAACTCTGGTAGAACCATCTTTGGTCTGATTGAAACAGTTGATTTTGTCTGTACTGGATGATTCTGGCATCATATCTTTGAATTTTTCTGGCTGTTGCTGTAATTTGTTCTTTCACAATATCCAAAGCTTCTTCAATTTTTCTGGTGTTCAGCCAGTACTTTCTGATCAGATAGTGCTTGATTTTGTCATTCTTCAGTTTCTTCTTTTTCATATTTTTCAGGTTACTTGCATCTGATCTAGGTTTCTTGACTTTCAACTCTAGCCTGACCTTCCATTTTGGTTTTCCAGTCAATTTTCTTTGGGGCTGCTTCGGTTGTAGGAGCCCAAGCTCTTCTGTTACTATCATTGCTGCTCTGTAGGCATACTGGTTTGTTTGTTCAGTTGATGTTATCTGGACAGTGGAGAGTACTGTATTCACATCTTTCATGAGAGGCGCCAGGTGTCTCTTGGGCCCTGTTTTTAGAGTTAGGGGCCACTTTCTTATTGCATTTACTGCAGCATGAGCCACGATCTTATCCTTGAGCTCTTGTTGTCTTGCTGTCAAGGTTCCTGGTGGTTCAACAGGTGTTTCAAGTGCTGGTTCTTCAAATTCTTGCAAAAGCTCCAGACTTTCTTCTGGTTCAATCTGTTCCACCATTCCAAGTGTTGCTGGAGTCTCTGCTGCTGTCTGTGCTGTGGTCTGATGGTAATTTGCTTTGCAGATTTTCTGGATTTCTTCAAGTTCAACTTCACTGAACACTTTGTTTTTGATTATGAATCTTCGTTGGTCAGCCAGTCGAGGTTCTGTTATCTGTGAGTCAGGGTACTCTTGTTTCCATAGTTGATGCATCCTTTTTTGGTAGCCGCGCTTTTCAGGTTCAGAGTTGTAATAGAATTTCATAACTGTGCGGTTTTCTGCCATTGTATATTTTTGCTGCTTCTGTGACTGTTCATTTGTATTTTGATTCCCTAGCCCACTTGTCGATGGATGTCCAGAATCAGCAGCATCCACCATGGTCCTTTTTATCCTGGGCAATGACCGAGCTAGTATAGACTTTGTTTTGGTTTGATCCTCCATAATGCTAATGGGTTAGGTACTCTTGGTACCATTCCTCAGCTGAGGCCTCTTTGGCTTGGTCGGACCTGCCGGTAGTTACACTACCGCCAGCACAGCCCTCAGCGTCCTCGGAATGGTTAAGCCCCCCACCACGGCAAGGTGGCACCTACGGGGGGGGGGGTATTATTATTATTATTATTATTATTTGAAACACAACAAGATGAATCCACTGCAGACACTCTGCTGGCTGTTGTATTGGATCACACGTCGGACACGTCCCAAGTGTCTAGGACTGTGTGATGTATCGGCGAATAATGTGTGCAGGTCCCAATAAGGGGGCCTTCTGCAGCTGACAGGTGGTGATTTTGTCAGCGCCGATTGTGTTTAAGTGTAGGCCAAGGTCTTTAGGCACTGCACTCAGTGTGCCGATCACCACTGGGACCACCTTGACTGGCTTGTGCCACAGTCTTTGCAATTCAATCGTTAAATCCTCATATTGTGTCAGCTTTTCCAGTTGTTTTTCTTCAATCCTGCTGTCCCCTGGGATTGCAACATTGACAATCCATATTTTGTTTTTTAACACGATCGTGAAGTCAGGAGTATTGTGTTCTAACACTCTGTCTGTCTAAATTCGGAAGTCCCAGAGTAGCTTGACATGTTCATTCTCTGTAACTTTTTTCCGGCTTGTGATCCAACCATTTCTTTGTCACAGGCAGATTGTATTTGTGGCACAAGTTCCAATGAATCATCTGAGCAACGGTTTTATGTCTCTGCTTGTAGTCTGTCTGTGTGATCTTCTTGCAGCAGCTGAGGATGTGATCTATTGTTTCATCTGCTTCCTTGCAGAGTCTACATTTAGGATCTCTCATCGACTTTTCAATTTTGGCTTTGATGGCATTGGTTCTAATGGCTTGTTCTTGGGCTGCCAGAATCAGGCCCTCCGCCTCCTTTTTCAAAGTTCCTTTTGTGACCCACAACCATGTTTTTTCTTTGTCAATTTGGCTCTCAATTTTTCCCAGGAACTGTCTGTGGAGATCCTTCTTTCACCAGTTTTCTCTTCTGCTCTGGATTGTGTTTTTACGGTATTCACTCTTTGTCTTTTGCACTTGAAGCAGTTTACTACTGTTGACTTCCCTCAATGTTGGTTCTTGACTGCCTTTCACATAATCTGCCAGACCATGTTTCTCTTCTTCTACCATTTGTTTCACTTGCAAAAGCCCTCTGCCTCCTAATTTTCTGGGCAGGTAAAGTCTGTCGACATCACTACATGGGTATAATGAGTAGTGGATTGTCATCGGTTTTCTTGTTTTTCTGTCCAGATCATCTAGCTCTGCTTGTGTCCAGTTCACAATTCCAGCAGTGTATCTAATGATGGGTATGGCCCAGGTGTTGATAGCCTTGATCATATTTCCGCTATTTAATTTGCTCTTCAAAATCTTTCTCTTTGGATATATTCTTTGCCGATCACATTTTTCACATGCCCATGCTTGATATTGTCCAACTGTAGTATGTCCAGATATTTATAGACTTCAGGCTGATTGCATTTTATGGTTTGTCCATTTGGCATCTCTATGCCCTTGCTGTGAGTAATTTTCCTTTTCTTTAATGCCACTGTGGCACATTTGTCTAGGCCAAATTCCATACTGATGTCAGTGCTGAAGATTCTGACTGTGTTGGTCAGTGATTGGATTTCTGGTTCTGATTTTCCATAAAGCTTTAGATCATCCATGTACAACAAGTGAGAAATTTTTGGTGAATTTCTTGCAATTTGGTGGCCCAGGGTTGTTTTCTCTAGAATTACTGACAGAGGGACCATTGCAATGATGAACAGCAGTGGTGACAATGAGTCGCCCTGGAAAATTCATCTCTTGCTATTAACAGTTCCATAGCTTTCATTGCCCATGAACAATTCAGTTTTCCAATGTTTCATTGCATTTTTGGTGAACTTTCTAATATTTTCACACACCCCCATGACATCTAGACATTTGATAATTCAACAGTGTGGCAGTGAGTCAAATGCTTTTTGTAATCAATCCAAGTTGTATAGAGGTTTGTTTTGTGGCTTTTGCAATTCTCCAGTATCATTTTGTCAATCAGAAGCTGATCTTTCATGCCTCTACTTCTTCTTTTGTTGCCTTTTTGTTCTACTGGCAAGATGTTATTTTCCTCCAAGTAATCCTGGAGTTGATCAGCTATTATGCCTTCAGCAGTTTGAACATTGTAGGCAGATATGTTATTGGCCTGTAGTTTCCTGGTATTGTCCCTTTTGCTGGATCTTTCTGTATCAAATATGTCTTCCCAGTTTATTATTATTATTATTATTATTATTATTATTATTATTATTATTATTTTATTGTATGACACAGTAAACAAAATAGATATACTGGATTTATTATTATTATTAATATTATTATTATTATTATTATTGTTGTTGTTGTTGTTATTATGACACAGCAAACAAAATAGATATGCTGGATTTCATATCACAAAATCACAAGTCGAACACTTCCCAAGTGTCTAGGACTGTGTGATGTATTTTCGGATGATGCGTGCAGATCCCAGCAGGGTGGCCTTTTGCAGCTGGCAGATCGTAATTTTGTCAATGTCTATTGTTTCCAAATGCCGGCTGAGATCTTTTGGCACGGCACCCAATGTGCCGATCACCACCGGGACCACCTGCACTGGTTTCTGCCAGAGTCTTTGAAGTTCAATCTTGAGATCCTGATAGCGGCTGAGTTTTTCCTGTTGTTTTTCGTCAATGCATTATTATTATTATCATCATCATCATCATCATCATGCTAACTGACCAGGGATATTTTAAATTAAGGGATATTCAGTAACTCTTATCTATGAATATTGAATTTATTGTTGGAAATCTATCTCTACCTGTTCATGGAAAGCTCTGATTTTACTGAATGAAATAGTTTGTGCCTTTCCTAGTACTCATAATCAAATATTTCTCCAATTATAACTTTTCTACTTCCATGACCTGCAATGCCAGTGTTTTCTCTCAAACTGAATAAACGTTTTATAATTTCATTTTAATAAGATTTTTTTTAAAAAAAAATTCTGGTATTTTATTGAAAAGAATATCAGATGCAATTATTTACATTCAATTCATAGTTTAACTGATACATTAAAAAGGCAGCTGAGGGGTTAACACAATGTACCCTTCCCTTTGATTTCAGTCTGTGATTGTTTTACCTTCAGCATATGCTTTGCACTTAAAAGATATAAAAAAACTCAACTTATCTCATCAAAATAAAGTTCCAACATTTAAAGAATTAAATGTTTTATGACCTTGGTACAAAGATTTACCATCATGTACCTACATACTGATTTTACATTTGCTCACACATTGCTCTTTTCAGAAAAAAATGGTAATGAGAATACAATTTTGCAAATTTTTCCAAAAACTTAAGCTATGCACATTTATATTCTGTGGAATCCAAGAAAGTCTGAGCAATTTCCTATAGAATTTTCAGTCAGTCAAATAACCCAATGCTTATATGCAATATTTATTGTCTAAGGAACAATGCCAATATCCAGTTACTACAGAGAAAGTTAATATGTTTCCATTGTACCTAACAACTAAAAGAAGATAGTCTGGGTCTGCTCATTTTTGAAATATTGATGCTTGTTTATAAATAATCAAATTTTACACTTACTAGCCTAATTATTCAGTCCTTGGATCTTAAGAGTATATCTGCACCAAAGAATAAATGCAGTTTGTTATCACTTTCCAGATATGACTGAAAACCATGTAAAACTACAATTCTTGTGGTTCTATAGCACTGACTTGTAGCAGTTAAACTGGAGCCAAGTTGCATTAATTTGCAATGCAGATGCACTTTCAGTCTCATTTTAATTTGGAAGAATAGTTATTCCATAAATCACAATTAAAATGAAAAATGCAAAAAGAAAAAAAGAAGTTATTCTATAAATAATTTTTGCTAATCTGTTTTGTTGTGCTTTGTTTTGCTTTTAGAAATAATGCTGCATCAGTCAATAATTTAGTTTTCCAAAATTAATTGAATTCTTTATTTTTACATTTTAATTCCACTTTTTCCTTAAAAATAATTCCATAAATGCCTTGAAAATCATCACAACAATAACTTTTTAAAAAGTATTTTTTTGGAAATATGTATGTTCACATTCTGGAAGCAGAGGGAGTGAAAACTGATCTCAGTTCTAAGAGAACTGCATGTTCTCTTCTGAGAACAAAGACAAGATAAATCCCTGCCCCTGCACATGTAAAACATGGCACCAGTATTCTGTATGAAAAGTCTCTGCCACCAGTTTCCCCAAATCAGTAAAAGCTAAATTACGCCTTCCTGTCTCTATAATATCCTGCATTAGGAATTTTGTGGAATGGTACACCAGCAGATTCCTTGATTTGCTTATCTCATATGACACCATATACAGGATGTGCAGGAGGAACGAAAAGGAAAGGAGGGAAAAAAAGGTCTACCTCAGGCAAAGCAATGTCTCGAACCAGCCATGCTGAACCATATTATTCTAAAACAGTGATTATTATTTTCCCTACACAGGCAGATGCATATCCATGCGTGCAAAAAAGTCCCTTGGTACCAAAGACCAGGCATGCCAATCATGGCAATATTAGACCAAAAAGCTATGAGTAGCCTTGCTTTTCAGGATCACATGGAGGATGCATGGACATGAACAGAACAAGCTCTTGCCACATACACAATCTATAACAGAGAGGGGATGAATGCATTTACTGCATAAGTTGGGGAAATGGTTTTTGTCCAACTGTAGCTGTAAGAACGTGGCTGCTGCTCTGCTGTTTAGTGGGATTCTGGGAGCTGGAGTATAAAAACATATCTTTTTCAAGCTCCCATGTATAGTCACTGCAGCCTTTTCCCCTCAGCTGTTCCTCTGTAGGGTGAATACAATGAGCTGGCCTTACTTTGTACCAGTCAGTTAGATTAGATGGCCTTCTGCCTTCAGCAGCTATAGCTTAAAACGTCAAGGGAAAAAAAAGGAAGAGCCTGTCCAACACCCTTACTCAATATTCTCTTCCAACACTGATTAAATACATTTTTTTGGACATATGTCCCACTGAAATTAATCAAACTTGTATCCCACTAAATATGCTTAAGATCACACCTTAAAGTAATTTTTAGTATTTTACCTCATGGTTCTGAAATGGGAGCAAGTTACTTAGTGATAATAATTGTTTCACCCTCCCTCACATGCCCTGTTGACATGCTAAATATTTGGCACAGAACCCATTCATCCATTTTCTGAATAAATTTCAAAATATTTATGCCAGCTAATGTAACTATTTTAAAAAAAAAATCAAGAAGGTTCTTGATAAAATGCAAACATAGCCCATTGTGTCATTTAAAGAAAAATAATTGTGTAGTATAAATTGGCCTAGGGAATCTCAGAGAATGTGGTCCAAATCTGACTTGTTTCGACAATCCAAGGAAGGGAGGCAGAAGCAAACACAGACCTAAAATCAGTGTAGTGGATACAGCAAAAATAACAGCTATTCTATTACAAGTAGTTGCTTGTAATTAGTTTTTCCCCTGCTGATGTAGTCAGTTTTGTGGTGGCTACAGAGTTAAACATTTTTGTTGGCTGTGAGCTTACTCTGATGCTGAAGAAGAGTAAGAAGGAGAAAGAAAGAAGCAAGGTGTAAGAAACAACCAAGCAAGTTGGAGCTTGAAGTTCCGGGACACTTACAACTTAAAGAAAGTCAACACAAAGTTTGCTGGCCCCAGGGACAGGTTCCTGGCGAGTCTGCTGCGCTGCTGCAGAAGGAGCCAGAATACCTCCAGCCAGCCCTTCTGTTGCTGCCTTTGGAGGAGACTGCGACTCCAGGTCCCTTTCCAGCTGGGTGTGGAACATTTCTTGCATTAGGTAATTTTTATAGGCTTTACTATTTTGCCATTTTAGTATCTTTTAATCTAGGGTCCAAATCCTGGAAACCAGTTAATGATTCTGGGCAAATCACAGTACCTTTGTCTAAGGACCTTTTCACATGGCCCCTGGGGCCGTACCATTTCACCAGCAGTCACCAGCAAAAGGGAAGGTGTGCAGAGCAGTTGGGGGGGGGGATGGATGAGACAAGGTGCCCTTTCCCCCATCATATGAGGAAATAGAGAGGAAATTGCAGTTAGTTCCACCGGAGCTACCAAAAAAGCACTTTCCTCACTGTCATGGAGAAGGAAGCATCTTGCGTCCTCCCTCCTTCCCCCATCATATGGTGGGGACAAGGCAAGGCGCCCTTTCCCCTATCATATGGGGAAATAGAGAGGAAAGTGTTGGTAGCTCCATTTGAGTTACCCAAAACGCACTTTGCTCTCTGCTGTGGAAGAAAGAGTCTTGCGATGCTTCCTCACCACATTGAGAGGAATGCGGGCAGGCCTCATCAACAAATGGAAGAACAGGCCAAAAAAAGCCCCATGTGAAAAGGTCCTTAAAGGAAAGTTAAGGTAAACATATGAACAAATCTTGTCAAGGATGTAGCATTATATGGTTATCATAAAATGGAGGTGACTTAAACACACATGCCATCACCACCAGCAGCAGCAACAACAAAACAGTGGAACAACAGTGGAATATAATACCTTGAAATGTGTTGGAGTCTCCTTCTTTGGAGGTTTTCAAACAATGTGAGATGTCTACCTGTCAAGAGTGCTTTGATTGTGTATTCCTGTATGGCAGGGGGTTGGACTGGATGGCCTTGGGGTATCTTCCAATTCTATGATCCTATGATTCTATTAAAAAGCAGCTAGAGATTTTAAGAAAATTGAAAAAACTAGAACCCTGGAGCATCCAGGTGGAGGTTTCAAGGCAGTCAAAAGAAAATATAGTGATGTCTTCAACAGGAATGAAATTCTTGGTGATTGAGGCTAATTGGTGTTACTTATTTAATTAATTCTAAGTTAAATGCAAAACTTAATATGGGGAGCAAACTGATACGGAAGCAGATAGTTCCCCTTAGATGTCCTCCTTAACAGCCCAGGGCAAGATCACCATAGCTCCTGAAAGCAACTCAAATTAAAAATCAGTCAAGCTATTAAACTGGACGGTTGACCAAAGGGTGTCAACCCTCAAGCTGCATAGCCCTTGGAATGGATGAACCAGCCCCAGAGACCATAGTATTCTGCATAAAGCATTGGTTTTTTTCATGAAAAAATTTCAAAATGTGAACTGTCTTACAGCATGTAAGCATTTTATTGATGGGTTATTTTCCTTTAATCATCAAGGACAATGGAAAATGAAATACTCTTCCATCAATATGAAGGCAAAACAACTATTGACCTACATACTTGCTATGACAAGTATATTATCTGCACCTTTTGTCAGACCTCTGTCAGCTGGGCACCAAGAACCATACACGGAGGCCAGTCTCTATTTAATATCTTTATTAAGGAAATATATAAAAGCAATAAAAACAAGTGAAGAATATAGTTCGGAAGCAGACCTTTCAAATGAGGTCAAATATAGTCCAAAAATGTATTGTCCAATAAATGATATTAGAGTTCAAAGTTTTAATCCACTTGACCGAAACACACACTTTGCCAAGCAATAGTGTGGGGAAATGTCAGAGTCTTGGAAGTCCAATGAAGCTTAACAACAAGGCTGGAAATAAACTTGGTTCTTGACTAGGTCCGTGACTAGAAACAAGGCAAAACGTGAAGCATGGAACAGGGTCCGAGACTAGGAACGAGGCAAACAGTGAATCTTAGAACAAGGTCCGTGGTTAAACAGCAAGGCAAGGCAGCGCTTGGATTCTTGATCCGGGAGGCAAGGAACTGGGGTTACGAAGTCCACACACGATCTCACTCCTGAAGCTGATCTGTTGACTCCGCAAAGAATCTCTCGCGCCAAACACCTATATTGGGTCTCGTTTTCCCGCCAACAACCTCTTTCCCTAGAGAATGAGAAGCGAAACCCAACTCTGTCCAGATGCATGACTCCTTAGAATTTCCCAAGGGAAGCAGGCCTAATCAGCCTGTTGTTTGGCAGCGATCCGTAAACTCCTCCAATTTGCTTCTCTGACTCCTCTGTCTAGAGTAAGATTCCTTCCTGGGAAACGGAGGGGAGTAATGCCCAAGGCCTGTTTTACTGAATTCTTGAGGGCAAACATCAACATCCGGCAGGTGAAGGGACTCCGGCTCTTGTTGAACCGGCGAAAACCCGATGTTTTCTTCTTCATCTGCCACGATAGTACTAGGAACAGGACTACAAGGCCCATGAGGCATCACACTATCCCCTCTCCCAAGGCTCCCCTCACTCAGGGCCCGTCCCCGAGAGTCGCGGGGCCGCGGCTTGGAAGGGTAGGCCTGATGGAAGCGGCGGACTAAGTCGGGGGCATGGACTGAGGAAGCGTCTTCCCAGGAGCGTTCTTCGGGGCCAAAACCCACCCAGTCAATGAGATACTGAAGGCGGCGGCGATGGAAGCGAGAATCCAAAATGTCCTGAACCTCGAATTCCTCCTCTCCGTCTACCAAAACAGGGGCGGGGGCCGGCCGGCTCACGTCGGGGCGTACACCATCCGCCGGAAGGAGCAGGGAACAGTGGAACACCGGATGAATGCGCATGGAGCGCGGAAGTTGGAGTTTGAAAGTCACGGGGTTAAGTTGCGCCACCACTGGATAGGGACCAATGAAACGGGCATCTAACTTCCGGCAGGGACAGTGGGAGGGCAAAAAGCGAGTGCACAACAGAACCCGATCTCCTACCTTGATCTCGGGACCAGGCTGGCGATGGCTGTCAGCGTGGCGTTTGTAGTCCTCCTTGGCTTGATCGAGTTGCTGGTGTAAGAGTTCTTGCACCGCTGTGAGTTCCTGTAGCCAATCTTCTGCCGCAGGGACTTCTGAGGTCTCCATGATGGGAGGAAAGAAACGAGGATGAAAACCATAATTCGCAAAAAATGGGGTTTCTTTAGTTGAATTCTGGACACCGTTGTTGTAAGCAAACTCTGACAGAGGTAATAGGGAAGCCCAATTGTTCTGTTGGTAGTTTACATAACAGCGAAGATACTGTTCCAAAGTGGCATTGGTGCGCTCAGTTTGTCCATCTGTTTGGGGATGGTGAGCTGAGGATAAACGTGAGTCTATGCCCAATAGTTTTTGTAGGGCTTTCCAAAAACGAGAAGTGAATTGAGATCCACGGTCAGTGACCAAACTCTTGGGCAATCCATGTAGTCGGAATATATGCTGAAGAAATAAGTCTGCAGTCTCTTTGGCCGTGGGAAGGCCATCGCAGGGAATGAAGTGGGCCAACTTGGTAAAAAGGTCTACCACTACTAGAATCGTGGTGAATCCAAGGGAGGGTGGTAGATCAGTGATAAAATCCGCAGAAATTATCTCCCATGGGCGAGAAGGAGTGGGAAGGGGATGTAGTAGTCCTGACGGCTTCTCCCTTCGCGTCTTGGAACGCTGGCATACAGGGCAGGTGTTAACATAATTTTCCACATCTTTGCGAATCTTGGGCCACCAGAAGTCTCGCAGAATTAAGTGTATGGTTTTGAATAGCCCAAAATGTCCGGCAGGCTTGCTGTCATGGCACAAACGAAGTGCCTTTTCTCTACCGGGGCCTGGAGGGATGTAAACATGGTTCCTGTAGCATAATAGATCGTTCTTGAGTGAGAAAGGGAAACGTAGTCCTTGACGAATCTGTTCTTGAGCCCAGGCATCAGTCTGCTGACTGGCCCTAATCTCTTGAGTGAAAGGGGATTCTGGGTTAGGAGGAGCTGGCTCAATTGAAGTGGATTTAGTGTTTCCCACTGTGAGCGTGGCAAAGTTCTCGGGTTGCAGCAATCGAGATTCTGAAGTGTCTCTGCGCCCTGCTGCATACTCTGGTTTCCGTGACAGGGCATCTGCTTGCTTGGTCTGAGCCGGAGTCACATAATGGATCCGGAAGTCAAAACGTTCAAAGAACAAAGCCCAGCGTTGTTGTCTTTGGTTTAGCTTTCGTGCGGTTCTTAGATGCTCCAAATTCCGATGGTCAGTATGAACTTCAATGGGAAATTTAGCCCCTTCTAGCCAATGTCTCCAATTTTCAAAGGCTGCCTTTATGGCTAAGAGTTCCTTTTCCCAAATGGTATAGTTCCTCTCTGGAGCCGTTAGTTGTCGTGAGTAATAGGCACAAGGATGGAGATGTTCTCCCACTGGTTGCATCAGTACAGCCCCTATTGCCACATCAGAGGCATCAGCCTGCACAACAAAAGGGGTTTTAGGATCAGGGTGCTGTAGAATTGGCTGGGTCGTGAATAATTGCTTTAGCTGGTGGAACCCTTTTTCGGCTTGTTCTGCCCAACGGAAAGGCTGTTTCCCTTGGATGCAGCTGGTGATTGGGTCAGACCAGCGAGCGAAGTCTGGGATGAATTTGCGGTAGTAGTTTGCAAACCCCAAGAAGCTCTGTACTTCCTTTTTGTTAGTTGGTGCCCGCCATTCCAATACGGCCGAAACCTTTGCCGGGTCCATGGATAGTCCTAGTGGCGAGACGCGGTATCCCAGGAAGTCTACCTCTTGCAAATCAAAGGCACATTTTTCTAACTTGGCATATAGTCCATGATCCCGCAATCGTTGTAACACCATTCTGACGTGCTGGTCGTGTTCCGACTGTGATCTCGAATACACCAGGAAATCATCTAAATATATGATCAAGAACCGATCTAGATAGTCTTGGAAGATATCATTGACAAAATGCTGGAACGTTGCGGGGGCTCCAGATAAACCGAAATTCATGACTAGGGACTCGTATAATCCGAATTTGGTCTGGAAGGCGGTTTTCCATTCGTCCCCTCTCTTATGCGAACCAGATTGTAAGCCCCACGGAGATCCAGTTTGGTGTAAACCTTGGCCCCTCGGAGTCGGTCCAATAGGTCCAAGATCAGTGGCAATGGGTAGCGGTTCCGCTTTGTGATGTTGTTCAGTGCCCGATAGTCCACAACCAAGCGTAGGTCCCCTGATTTCTTTTTCACAAACATCACTGGGGAAGCGGCTGGGGATTGAGAGGGTCTGATGAACCCCTTGTGGAGGTTTGACTCTATAAACTCCCTGAGAGCTTCCTGCTCTGGTTCAGTCAGGGAGTAGAGGTATCCTCGCGGAATTGGGGCCCCCTCCACCAGGTCAATGGCACAGTCATAGGGTCTATGTGGGGGTAGTTTCTCGGCTTCTTTTTCATTGAATACATCCCAAAAGTCCAAATATTTCTTGGGCAAGGTGATGATGGGTTCTGCACCTGTGGCTTGGCAAACTTTGGCTACTAGACAATGATTTTGGCAATATCTTGAGGTGAACTGCAGTTCTCTGTTGGACCAGGAGATGTTTGGGTCATGGAGTGTCAGCCACGGGATACCCAAGATCACAGGGAAATGAGGAACCTCAGTAACAAAGAAGGAGATTTCTTCCATGTGTTCCCTTATCCACATTCTGGTGGGCTCGGTCCATTGGCTTACTGGACCTGTCTTCAGGGGTCGGCCGTCTATGGCTTGCACCACCCGGGCGTTCTTGAAATCATGATATTGTAGTCCCAGAGAGTTAGCATAGTCTCTATCGATGAAATTGTTTGTTGCCCCAGAGTCTATCATGGCATGGATCATAACGGGTCCCTTTTTTACTGACCACAGTGTGACCACCAGGAGAAATAGGACCCCCGTTTGCGGCTCTTTAGTGGAGTTTTTGACCGGGTTGGCGAGCCCTTCTACGCCCGGTCGCTGGCTTCCCCCGCCGGCTTTGTTCCAGCCGCCTCGGCTGCCTCCGCCTCCGCGGAGGCCGCCGCCGCCAGACGGGTGGGAGGCTTCTTCTTGGCTGGGCACTCCCTGGCGAAGTGGCCCCCATTTCCACAGTACCAGCACAGATTCAAACGTTGGCGGCGAGCCTTTTCAGCAACATCCAGCCTGGGGCGCACATTGCCCAACTGCATCGGCTCCTCCTCGCTTCCCATGGGACCAGGGGCTGGCGGTGGGGGTCTCCATACTGGACGTGGCTGGACACTGGTAGAAGTGGAGGGCCTTACCCAGGCTCTTCCACTCTGGCCCCAGAGCCACTGTTTCTTATTGGCGAGCAGGATTTCAGCCCGTAAACATTGGGCGATGAGTCTTTCAAGAGTCCCAGGGGGATCTACCTTAGAGATTTCTTCCTGCATCTCGAGGTTGAGGCCCTCGCGAAATTGCCCCCTGAGGGCTACATCGTTCCAGCCGGTGTTTTGAGCCAACACCCGGAACTCGGCAATGTACCGGGACAACGGTCTGTCCCCTTGGAAGAGGTGCCGGAGTTTGTGGCCGGCCGCCTCCTCGTCGTCCTCGATCCCCCAGGTTTTTCGAAGATGGTTCAGAAATTGCTGTGCGGTGTTTAGGTGCGTGCAACCGGCATCGTACAGCGCCGTTGCCCAAGTGGCCGCAGGCCCATCTAGGAGACTGAAAATCCACGCCACCTTGACATGTTCTTGGGCAAACTCGGCGTGGCGGGCTTCTAAGTACGCCTGGCACTGGCGACGGAAGACATGGACCTTGGAAGCTTCTCCGGAAAACTTGGTTGGTAGCGCTAGGGCAGGGAGACGGGCTCCACGTTCCTTCAAGCCCCGTATTTCTCCCTTCTGCTCTCGGAGTACGTCCCGGATCTGTTTGAATTCGTCCTGGGAAATGGTGTAACTGGGTGCCAGGGCCGGGGTGCCCGCTCCGGCTCCTGGTGTGACAGACATACTGGCTTTAGGTTGCTTGGTGCTGTGTTGGCGGAGTCAAACTGTCAGACCTCTGTCAGCTGGGCACCAAGAACCATACACGGAGGCCAGTCTCTATCTAATATCTTTATTAAGGAAATATATAAAAGCAATAAAAACAAGTGAAGAATATAGTTCGGAAGCAGACCTTTCAAATGAGGTCAAATATAGTCCAAAAATGTATTGTCCAATAAATGATATTAGAGTTCAAAGTTTTAATCCACTTGACCGAAACACACACTTTGCCAAGCAATAGTGTGGGGAAATGTCAGAGTCTTGGAAGTCCAATGAAGCTTAACAACAAGGCTGGAAATAAACTTGGTTCTTGACTAGGTCCGTGACTAGAAACAAGGCAAAACGTGAAGCGTGGAACAGGGTCCGAGACTAGGAACGAGGCAAACAGTGAATCTTAGAACAAGGTCCGTGGTTAAACAGCAAGGCAAGGCAGCGCTTGGATTCTTGATCCGGGAGGCAAGGAACTGGGGTTACGAAGTCCACACACGATCTCACTCCTGAAGCTGATCTGTTGACTCCGCAAAGAATCTCTCGCGCCAAACACCTATATTGGGTCTCGTTTTCCCGCCAACAACCTCTTTCCCTAGAGAACGAGAAGCGAAACCCAACTCTGTCCAGATGCATGACTCCTTAGAATTTCCCAAGGGAAGCAGGCCTAATCAGCCTGTTGTTTGGCAGCGATCCGTAAACTCCTCCGATTTGCTTCTCTGACTCCTCTGTCTCTAGAGTAAGATTCCTTCCTGGGAAACGGAGGGGAGTAATGCCCAAGGCCTGTTTTACTGAATTCTTGAGGGCAAACATCAACATCCGGCAGGTGAAGGGACTCCGGCTCTTGTTGAACCGGCGAAACCCCCATGTTTTCTTCTTCATCTGCCACGATAGTACTAGGAACAGGACTACAAGGCCCATGAGGCATCACACCTTTCATCAGAAAATTAGAAAAAATTACTAGTAATCAGCTATAAAATATTATAGTTATGTATGTAGTGATTAGAACAACCATTGGGTATATGAGCATTAGAAGAAAAAAAGACAATGTTTAAATGTGCAGACTTTTTGCTCTTACACCTATAACCAAATCATAGAAAATAACATCTAACATCAGCCACACACTTTGGAGTATTTTACGCTCATTCTATATTTGCCACTTTGGACACAGCTTCAATTCTTTCATTTACAGCAGAGTAAATGAAAAACAATATCTTACCAGAATATTAAAACTTTTCTGTTAGGGACCCTGATACAGTAAATATATATTCTAATTAATTTTATCCTTCTTGGTTCCTTTACAGACTCATCTGATGTACTATTAGATGTTTTAAGTGTGGAGAGCATTCCCTTCACATAAGAATCATTTTTTCCTCTGATTTGATTTCAAATCATTTGATCATTCCATTTCAAATTATCCGTCCAGCTGTTTAGCTATCCATATCTTTGTCCCTATATCTGGAAAGAACACAATGAAAGCGTTCAACAAAAATGATCTGAGAGCTTTAAGTTATGTATTTGGATTTCCTTACCATATTGATACAAGAATCATGGCAAGCAGCTAGTGCTACATCAATCCTTCCTAACTGTCTCAGGAAATATGTGCTGTGCTACAATGAAAACAGTTCACCAGCTGTTTATGTGAAAATTATTTGAAGAAAAACAAGCATGGCCATATGGTGTTCGAGTAATACAGTGGGAGCAAGAGGAATAAATTTTGTAGACTGTGGTAGATAATGGTCATGCTAAGTAGGATGTCAAATGTTGGAGGCAACATTACATTAATAGTTAATCTCTCCTTTTATCCTCTAAATGCTTACATTTCATAACAGCTTGTAGTTGGGAAAATGAGTTAATAAGTCATTCTGATGAAGAATTAATTTTTGTAGAGTGACAAAATATTTAATATACTGCACAAATTCAAAACAGTCCCTAATTGAATGATTTTTAAGAAAGAAAAATGCATTAATTATGTGATTTGAGTGTAATAGAACATCTGCTAGCCTCTTTGCAGGGATACCACCAAAAAGCCTTCTGCATATACAACAACAGCTAATTATTGTGGGCTAAATCAAAAATTTGTCATGAATTGTAAGCAAAGAACAGAAGTGGATGGGTGGGTGAGATGTAGTTTATGAAAGAAGAGAATTGTTTTTGAAATCATACAAACTAACACCATTTGAAATGTTCTTGTGTATAGCAATATGAAAGATAACAAAGACCTATCATCTACTGCATCATCTTTCTTTAGTCAGAATATTTCTGATTTCTAGCCTAATATTGCACTAAAGAGTAAACATAAGGCTTTAACTTGCCATAACCATATGTTCACACTTCAGAAAAGTTGACATGGCAGGTAAGTTAAGTGCTGGGGCCAAAGTCTTTCCATAAATCTTGGAGTCCTTTGTGTACTTATGTAAAGATAGGGCATGGCAAACATGTGCCACACGTAACTGTACTATGATATCAGTCCTAAAGATATGGGAAAGTATCCGTGTGTTCATGCTTCACTTACTTCAACATACGTATATATGTTTTACAAATGGAAAATGTTAAATTACAAAATCTTAAAGAACTATTGAATATTCTTTGTAGGAAGTGTTTTGTAAAATTATGGAGGAAAGTGTAATTTCTAACTTTGTCTCTTGTCTACAATAAGTTTTGTCAATCACTGTGACCTTAAAAGGGTTTTTCCCCCCTTAGGTGGCATGTAGGTTCATCTTTAGAAACACAGGTGATGCAATGTTTGAATTCAGAAGGGTGTGATCCAAAATTGCTTTGTGATTTGAGGAAAGCTGTCATAAGTGATGTCTGCAGAGTTCAAGGTGTGTGGAAAGGTATAACAGGAGGATACTTAGGTGCAGTTTCAGAATACTTCCTCTTGACACCTGCCAATGTACTACTATGTCTTCCAAATACCCTGACACATTGCACAGGATTTCAAAGCATATTCTATGGGGTGTGCTCAAATTGGGCACTGTTAGGCCTAACTATCACTACTACTTTATGAACTGAGAATGTGTTGAACAAATGTGGGCTCAACAAAAGCCAATGATATATTGTCTGGCATCCTGTTTGCATTTCATGCACACATAGGTTTTTTTAAAGGCATGTGCCTGCACTTTGTTGGCCATTATTTAACATCTATATTCTGGTAAGAATTCTGTAAGCAGGGTTCTGAAAGTGCATATTTGGATAGTATATGACTATACCACTGCTTCTAATGGGTCACTTTCTTCCATAGGATTGTATAAACAGCTGTTTTGTATCCCCCATACTGATGTCTCCACTAGCATATTGCTAATTTGTAGAAATCCGACAACCTTCATGTAGGAACTCAGCTAGTTTAAAATATTCAACATAGTATCCAACACTACATAGTATTTTACAGTAAACAAGCTGTGATTTTTAAAAGAAAATACTAGACTATAATACTGCAGAGAGGTGTGGAAATAACGGAATTTCTCAGAATCCTTCCACCATTTCTATACCATAAAACATTATTTGATTGATTCCTGCATATAATTTTAATGAACCTTTATGTACAGGCTTTTCTGTATGTATAACTATGTATTTTTCACTGATAAAGCCTATTTTACACATGCTTCAGATATATACTTTCATTCCTCATGAAAGTTATTTACTTCCTGATACCATCTCACAATATTCTGATCTGGAGGGTTTGAAACATGTCACATAAAAACAATGAAAATATACCCACTAGTCTAAAATATTTGAAGCTGTTTTAAAAAAAAAGAAGAAGTAAAGAAGACTTTAAAATCTACAATATCACAAATTGCTCGTGTAAATTTTGCACAGGAATATCTCATTCAAAAATGTGAACAAAGAAATAGTGAAATTTCAAACATTTTTGCATAGGAGATTGAAAAGATATCCAATATCTTTTTAGCTTTGTTGATTCCCCCCCCCCCCCCCCAACACACACACAAGGTCAGCTATGTTGCCCTAGAATAAAATTGTAGTGAAAAACAGATTTGAGCAACAGGCCTATGAACTGTCAAAAGGAAATCATGACAGGAAGGGATTTAAAAACAAATAAAAGAAACTATCCTTTTTGTTTGTATCATGTTGTGGTTTGGTTTCACCTATCTCCAAACATTGATTCACACTGAGTTCTTTCCCTTGAGCAGTCTCTCTAGGGAAAACACACTGAGTCAGATTTTATCCTTTTTCCAGTGTAAAGTACATAGTAACTTGCTGACAAAGATGTTCAATGTCAGATAGTTATTTTTCTGTAATAATGCTGTACATTTTGTTTGCAATCTTGCAGCAAAATATTTACAGATTTACTTTAAAAAAAATATGGAATCTGGAATATGGTGGGGCTCATATTTTTAAAAAGACAGCTTGTCTGGTTTTTGTGCATAAAAATAGGGCTCAAACTAGATACATTTATCAAATAGTTTTCCTTTCTCTTGTTTACTTTTCTTTAACCAACTTATGGGCAGTGAAGGAGAGAAGGAATCCAGGTAAGGATTGTAGTAGTGCTGATGTTAGTGATGGCATTAAATCTGAAATCTACATTACAGCATTGGTAATGAGAGAAGCCTCCACACAGGATCATGACACATACGGGCATCCTCTGGGCAACGTCTTTGTAGATGGCAGATTCTTTCAACACCAGAAGCGACATGCAACTTGCAACATGCAAGCAAACAAACAAACCAACCAATGGACCTTTTCAGGACCAACTATGACAATCTCAATCAAATTGAAGACATGTCAGTTGCCAAAGAACAGCTGCTTTATGAACTGTGCTGAGATAAGAAATGTGATGTGCTGTGTGTCCAAGAAACACACAGGGATAAATAACATCACAATTACCTCTGTCTACAAATGCCCAAATGAAGAGTTTTGTTTCTCCTCTTCAGAGAACTTTGATAGTCACCAAAGGACTGTAGTCATTGGTGACTTTAACAGCTATAGCCACGTATGGGGCTATGCTCAGGAGGATAAAAATGGAGAGGATGTCCTTTCCTGGGCTGAACTACATAAACTATTCACGATGGTAAGCTCTCACCATCCTACAACAGTGAGATGGCACCAAGGATATAACCCAGACCTCCTATTTATGAGCGACAGCATTGTGCAGCAATGCTCTAAATCAGTGGGACCACCAATACCAAACACACAACATTGGCCAATAGTATGCCAATTGTTCCCAACCATAAGGCCTCTGGAAGTTCGATTTAAATGAAGATTCAACTTCAGAAAGGCAGATTGGTCCAAATTCTCAGACATGCTATATGACAAGATCATATCGGTCACCCCAATCCCTGAGGAATATAAGCGCTTGATCAAAATAGTAAAAACCTGCTCACAGCCTGCCTCAGGGGAGCGTGCTTGCTCCATCAATGTTTAACAATTACACAAATGACCAGCCACTGCCAGAAGGGACAGAGAGTTTCATCTATGCTGACGATCGTGCCATCACTGCCCAAGCAGGGAGCTTTGAAATGGTTGAGCAGAAGCTCTCCAAAGCTTTAGGTGCTCTTACTGCCTATTACAGGGAAAAGCAACTGATCCCTAATCCATCTAAAACACAGACATGTGCTTTCCACCTTAAGAACAGACAAGTATCTCGAGATCTGATGATTACTTGGGAAGGAATCCCACTGGAGCATTGCAGCACACCAAAATACTTGGGAATTACCCTGGACCGTGCTCTGACTTACAAGAAGCACTGCTTTACTATCAAGCAAAAAGTCAGTGCAAGAAATAACATCGGACGAAAGCTGACTGGCACAACCTGGGGATCACAACCTAAATCAGTGAAGGCATCTGCCCTTGCGCTTTGCTACTCCGCTGCTGAATACTCATGCCCAGTGAGGAATACATCTCAACATGTTTTTTTTATATCTTTTAATACAGAATTCAATTTGAAAAATTGATATCTTTTAATACAGAATTAATGCAAAGTGCATTAAAGCACTGAGCTGCAGACCGAAAGGTCCCAGGTTCAAGCCCAGGAGCGGCGTGAGCGGCCACTGTTAGCTCCAGCTCCTGCCAACCTAGCAGTTCGAAAACATGCCAATGTGAGTAGATCAATAGGTACCACTCCAGCAGGAAAGTAACGGCGCTCCATGCAGTCATGCTGGCCACATGACATTGGAGGTGTCTACGGACAATGCTGGCTCTTTGGTTTAGAAATGGAGATGAGCACCACACCCCAGAGTCAGACATGACTGGATTTAACGTCAGGGGAAACCTTTACCTTTTTAATACAGAATTAAAATCTAGGGAAATCACTGTGTGTGGGGGGAGGGGAGGGGTGGGTTAATGTGATGTGGCTCTTAATGAAACATTATCACAGGATGTCTACGTCCTACACCATTGGAGAAATTATACTGCTTAGCCAGCATTGCACCATTTGACATTCGCCGGGAAGTAGCAGCCAACAATGAACGGACCAAGGCATTGACATCTCTGGCCCATCCCCTGTTTGGATATCAGCCAGAACGCCAATGCCTTAAATCAAGAAATAGCTTTCTAAGATCTACAGAGATACTCACAGGAACATCTCAGCAAGCGAGAGTCCAATAGTGGCAGGCTAAAACTGAGAACCTTAATCAGTGGCTGACGTTGGATGAGAGACTCCCTCCTGGGCACACAGAAGACTGGGCAGCTTTGAAGGCGCTGAACAGACTGCGCCCTGGCACCATGAGATGCAGAGCCAACCTTAAGAAATGGAGCTACAAAGTGGAGTCCGCAACATGCGACTGTGGAGAAGAACAAACCACAGACCACCTACTGCAATGCATTCTGATCCCTGCTACATGTACAATGGAGGACCTTCTAACAGCAACACCAGAGGCACTCCAAGTGGCCAGCTATTGGGCAAAAGACATTTAGTATTAATGCCAAGGGGTTTTTTTCTTTAAAAAAATCTTTATGTTTGCAAATCCATTACAACTTCTACCCTCGGTTCGCTTCTGACGTGAGAAATAAAAATTGGTATCCTTGAAAAAAACTGGTATCCTTCAAAAACTAGAACATAGTACTGCTTGGCAAGACTGAAATGCCCCCGACTCCTACGTGAGTGATCTACATTAGCTATCAAATTTTCCATCTTTAGAGATTTTTGCTGTGCTTCCTTCTGTGAAAAATCTCTCTGCAATCTCATGAAAAACCTCTCTAGAGTCTATTAAATCTTTCTTTGGAATCTGTGGGACGTCTCTGTTCTCTGGGATTTCTGGAACATTCCTATCCTCTAGAATCTGTGGAGGCTCTTTCTATAGAATGTCTGTGGAAAAGTCTCGTCTCTTTGCTTTGCCTCTCTGCCTATATCTAACCTATTTCTAACATGAGGACTGTCACATAGAGTGAAAGATACATCATTAGCTATTGAACTCTAGTTTTTCAGAATATGGCATTTATCTGCCAAAAGTCCTGCTGCAACTCATATTTATCAAGCACACCTTGTAACATTATAGCAATATTTTAGTTCACATCATTCCATAACTGAAATCTATTCTAATACAACTAATGCTTATATTCTCTGTGTTGTAGAAGGCTTTCATGGCTGGAATCACAGGGTTGTTGTGTGTTTTCTGGGCTGTATGGCTATGTTCCAGAAGAATTCTCTCCTGCATCTATGGCAGGCATCCTCAGAGGTTGTGAGGTATATGGCTCTGAGGATGCCTGCCATAGATGCGCATGAAATGTCAGGAGAGAATACCTCTGGAACATGGCCATAAAGCCCGGGAAAACACATACCAACCCTTATATTCTCTTTTTGGAGAAAAATAAATCATTTAAAAATATTTTTTATTTTATAAAAAATAGTTGAGGAAGTAGTAGCGTACTGGATATCACACCGGGGGGGGGGGGGGGGACCCTGTATGAGCTAAATCAGGTGTAAGTCCCAGTGTGAACAGATCAAATAAAAATAAAATTTAATTTAACCAGTTATATCATTTCTATTTATTTTGACCAGTTTTTTGCTACTTGACCACCACCCAGAGCCGGCCCTAGGTATTTTTCAAGTGTAGGTGAACAGAATTTTGCCCCCCCCCCCCAAACCAATCACTGAAAAATAAAAGCGTTGGATAAGCGAAAATGTTTGATAATAAGGAGGGATTAAGGAAAAGCCTATTAAACATCAAATTATATTAAGATTGTACAAATTAAGCACTAAAACATCATGTTTTACAACAAATCAACAGAAAAAGCAGTTCAATACCTTGCGGAGGCAGGCCGTAGGAGACAGGAGTTGCCTCGATGGCGCCCCCAACAAGATGGCGCCACAGGCAATTGCCTAGTTGGCCTGGTGGTTGAACCGCCTCTGCCACCACCCTTACCTTCTCCCTGTCAATCCCTGTGGGCTTTAATGCCAACCACCAGACAAGGGAACTGGTAGTGGTGGTTGTTTAGCACCTGTAATGTTGCTAGTCAGAGTGACAAAATGATATGAGAGAGAGGAGGGGAAAATAATTGTTCATTCCTCCCCTCCTTTCTTCTCTGACCACTGTGTCATCCTGTTTATCATCAGTACAAGTACCAACACACATCACCACGTTTTACCCAGTGGTCACTGCTAAAACTGGATCAACAGAAAGATGGTAAGTGATATGACCCATCGCCAGGTTGCACAGAAGAGCAGTAGCCATTTCCAAATAGAAAATGGCCCAACTGTTTAAACTGGCCAAAAATGAGGGTGAGCCCCGAAGCATCCTGCAACTTTAAAAAATATAGAAGTATTAAAGAGAATGTACCCCATGCATCATGTGGATGCCACAGAGTCCATTCACCTCTAAGCTGACACATTAGGCCCATGTGGATTGGTCCAAAGTTGTGCTGTTTTAGCTAAAGAAAATATCATTCTTGAAAGGAATCACCCTAGACAAAAACTAAATATATGGATATTCACAAATGCTGAACTGATACACACACTATACATATTCTAAATTAATCTATTTTGTGTTCATATGATCATCAATAAATATCTCCTGCTTCAACATGTTACTCAATACTAATTTCTTTTAAAATCACCTCCCTGTAATAAAGCATATGGATTTAGGAAAATCATTGTTCTATTACATGTCCTTATTATGTTCAGGCTCATTATGATAAGATTATTGGAAGCCTTTTTGCTTTGAAATGAAACTATGCTTCAGTTCCCCATACAGCTGATTACTGCTATGCTTTTGTCAGCTCTAATTAAAAATAAATTCTTTACTTACAAGAGAGCCAGGTAAGGCTGTTACCCTTCTTTGGAAAATGTTCATTTAGGGGGAAGACAATGCATGGGTGAATCAGCCAATGATTTTAAGTCACTGAATCTTATTAGGCAGGTTTTCTTGGCTACTTCTGTCTCCTGTGGTTACCACTAAAATTGAAGGAGAGAGTCCATATAGAGGGCAAAAAATATATACTAGAATGTCTTGGAGGTTTATTTTGGGGAAAAATAAATTAATTCTCCAGTTGGGAATTCTGAGCATTTCCCTCAGTACTTATAATCTCTATATCCACTTAGTTAAAACAAAAAACAAAAGACAAACCAAGAAAAAACAGCCAAGAAAAAAAAATCCAAACAGTTTTCAGGGACAAAACAAAACAATTATGCTTCATCAGGCAAATAAGAACAGTTGTAGTAAAAGTATAATACAAAAGCTAGGAAGTGTCAGAGCTAATTTTATTCCATGAAAAGTATGTGATTGATAAAGAGACAATTTTGCTTCACATCTTTGTGCATAGCTATTTTGATCAGCTCAGTATTATACTGAACTTTCCTCAATGCTACGTGTTGTTTCATAAACATACAAATTGGCAGAAATGATTTCTAACCTAAGATCATGTTTGAACTTTTAAATTTTTAATCCATATTTAGTTCACTGAATAAATACATTAAAAAACAAACATTGTCCATGAGAAAAGAAGAAACACAGCTTCCCAGAAGCAACATAAGAAGAGATGAGTAATTTTTTCAAGCAGGTTTTTGCAGAGTGCTGTTTTTTTTCTCACTTCCAACTTTGTTCCATGATAGATTTATATAGGTTTTTAAAACTGTTTTTTTAATGTACTTCTTGAACTTTCAGATGAGAATATGAGACAACAATATGCTCATATTTCCTGCACATTTTCCAAGTTGTTCAAAGCATACAGTTTTTGGAAATCTTGCATTTGTATCAACTTTTCAATTACGTATTTTTTCAAAATTGAGATTTCCAATGTAGGAATTTATTACAGACATTTTTCCTGCTCTACAGAATATGTCTTAAGTCCAGCGCACATCATTTTTGACTGATGAGTATAAGAAGTCACAGCAAAGAGATCCAACATAGTGATTTCTTTTTCTATTTATACTTCTGTTCAACTATAGTAGGATAAGAAAATTGCAATCCCAGACTGCATACAGGCTGTGGCTCCATCTACACTTCCAGATAAAATCCATATTATCTGCTTTGAACCTGATTATATAGCAGTGTAGACTCATATAATCCAGTTCAAATCAGATAATGTGGATTATCTACTTTGATAATATGGATTATATGGCCTGTGGAGACCAGTTTTGTCATGCTGAACAACCCTTCCACCACACACAATTAACCTAGAACTTTGTTATTGTGTGTCATTCCTGACTAAAGGTGATCTTGCTATAAGATTTTCTTGACAAGATGTTTTCAGAGGGGGCTTTTCTTTCCCTTCCTTTAAATGTGAATCTGAGAGACTGTGGATAGCTCAAAGTTGCTTTGTAAGGATTTAAATCTATATTTCTTCTGCAGTCCCTCTCAGAATGGTTACAGGAATAAAAACTTTGTATCAGAGGCAGAAGTGACATCAAAGAATTGAGATAGGTTACTGTATTACAAAACTAGTTAATAGGTATGTGCGATCCAAAAAGAAAATGGTTCTAAACTCTGTTCGAAAGTAGAGGGCGCTGGCACTATGTTTCTAAAGTCATTTCTGAATTTTGAAGGCAAAAGTTCAAAATGTTCTGAAACTTCTGAATGTTTGTATGTAACTCCTTAATGGCGGATGCGCATGTACATGAAGAAAAACATTATTGTCAATGGGCAAAATTGAGAGATTTCTCTCTCCCTTATTTTTTGAGCTATCCTGATAAAACTTGCTACAGTGTTAGAACACATTTATCACTGTTAGCTCACCAAATTTCAGAATGTTTGACTTAGCCTCAGATTTTTGGCAAATTTTCAAAGTTTTTATAAAAAAAACCTTTTTAAATAATACAGTTGAATCTCGCTTATGCAATGTTTTATATTATCCAATGCAGTCTGACTCCTGCCCGAATCCACAGCTGTTTCTCTAAGCAGCAGTGACTGAACTTTTTACGGATTTAACAATGTTGTTATTGAAAGTTCACTTTATGCAATTCTATCTTTATTTGTAGTCAATTTTTAGTAGTCAATGTTTTTGTAGTCAATGTTTTCAATACATTGTGATGTTTCGGTGCTAAATTTGTAAATACAGTAATTACTACATAATGTTACCATGTATTGAATTGCTTTTGCTGTCGATTTGCTGTGAAACATGATGTTTTGGTGCTTAATTTGTAAAATCATAATGTAATTTGACGTTTAATAGGCTTTTACTTAATCCCTCCTTATTATCCAACATTTTCATTTATCCAACGTTCTGCCAGCACATTTATGTTGGATAAGCGAGACTCTACTGTAACAAAAATCTGTTCCTGGTTTGAAAGTGTTATTTCCTGTTTTATTGGGTTGTCTTTACTTTGAAAGTTGTTGTTCTACTTGAGAAACTTTGTTTTTGTGGCTGAAACTTTGTTAAACTGTTGGAGAGAGACTCAACAAACCATAATGTGCTATTTATAGGATGATGTCCCTTGCTCAAAGGCAAAGTTTTGGCAGTGTAATAAAGTTTTGCCATGTTTTTGTGACAGAACCAATTAGGAAATTACATTTATCAACCAGGAACACAATTGATAGCACACCATCAAACCACTCCTGACAGATGGCCATCAGCCTCTGAATAAGGAAATTTGTTCCTGGTTTGAAAGTGTTATTTCCTGTTTGGGGTTTTCTGGGGCTGAGAGTGTGTGACTTCCCCAAGATCACCCAGTGGGTTTCCATGGATGAGTGAAGAATCAAGCCACAACTGGAGTCCAACTCTCAAACCACTACACTACACCATGCTGTCTCTCTCATACCCTCCAAGAATTCACAGATGAAAACCAGGACAAGCAACATCCAAGATTGGTCAAAATGGCCAATGTTATTAATAAGGACAAAAGGGGGTGGGAAATGTCAAGAGGAGAGAGGAACTGGGACATCTAGGAAATGTAGTTTTAAATCAGGCATATGGCTCCCTCTGTTACTATTGCGGAAACTTCAGGGGCCTCTATAGCCCTTATTTTAAAAGTTATTGGGGTGAAACTTGCTACAGTAGTAGGACAAATTTACCACACTTTGCCCATCAAGTTTCATTTATCCACGGAATTTTAGGGAATTATTAAAGCTTTTTCAAACAACTTTTTAAAAAGATCCTCTCTGCATTCACCTCCCTCCTCTGTCAGCCTTGATTGGCTGAGAGGCTTCCCTCATATTGACACACAACCACATGACTTTGTACAGGTTAATATGCTATTATTTCTTTAACTCCTCTTTGTAGATTCCGTAATTGTATACATTATAATAATTAGACTGTCTCTCAATGCCACAGATAGCTGTTCCAGCCCAATGCATTCTGGGAAATGTAGTTCAGTGCAGGCATGTGGTGTCTCCTTGCTTCTCTTTTAATTACTATAAATGGGAAAAATTCAGAGGCTCCTTTCTCCCTCATTTTTAAAGCTATTAGGGTGAAACTTGCTACAGTGCTAGAACATATTTATCACATTTTGCCTATCAAGTTTCATAATGTTTCACTTGTCCACTGATTTTTTGGGAATTTTCAAAGTTTTTTAAAACAACATTTTTTAAAAAAGACTACAAGAATGATGCCTCCGCCTCCCCCCTCCTCCTCCATCAGCCCTGCTTGGCTGAGAGGCATGCCAACATGTTTGGCTTCACCTCTCAGGAGGGCTTGGTCACAGCTACATGCGAAGACATCAGAGACTTAAGAATCAAATGCTCCTTTTGATTCAAATTCTTAATATTGGGAAGGCAGTGAGCAGGTGGGTTGGAACTCACTTCAAAAGTGCTTTAGATTTTCTGGGCAGGAAATTGTTGGATTATGGTTGTATGTGTATGAAATGTAAATTAAGTGTTTCTGCTGTTTTGCAAGAGTGTGTGTTTTAGCAATGAAACAGTTAACAGCAGGCTGGTTTGACTGACAGCCTGTTGTGACTGCTATGACCTATCAGGCATGATTTCCAGCCTTGGAGACTGGGAACTTCCTGCAGACTGAGGAATGTGTTTTCTTATCGCTGAGTGTGTTGAGCTGTGCTTGCCGGAGCGAAGAGGCTAAAGAGAAATGCCAGCTCAGAGCAATGGCTTTTGCTGTGCTTTGTAAATATGTATTATAGATATTAAATAAATGTTTGGACTTCAGACTATGGATGTGTTTGAGTCTGACATTTGAACAGAGGAATTGGTGTGGCAGACGATTGCAACTAACTCATTAGGGTGCTAGAGTAGATGATTGATCGAGTCTGAAGAAACCCACCCAGCACGCACCCTGACTCCCCATGCTGACAAGGGTTATGGGCCCAGATAACCCCAGTATTTACAACCCCAACACGCTTCCTGCTGCGCAGTGAGGAGAAAGCTGATGGATAGTACTTCAGCTACTGTGTGAGGGAACGGAAGCAAGAGACGGAGAGAGAAACTGACCAATAAGTCTGCAAGAGAGGAGTGACTGCCAGAGGTCTGCATTGTTGTGAGTTTGCAGAGAGGCTGAGGGTCACAGAAGCAGCCAGTTCACTGGGAGTGAGGGGTGTAATTCCAGAAGTTTCCAAGCAGGCTGAGAAGGGGCCTGGGAGTTGGAGTGAGCAGAGATGGCAGCTAATAGATTCATCTCGAGTTTTGAGAAGTTGTCTGATGAAAATTTCTCATCATGGGCAGTCATGATTAGGTCTCTATTAGATTCAGAGAATCTCGGAGACACATTGTCTGGAACTGATCAAAATGCTGAGCACATCAGGAGAGCTAAAGCATACCTGATGTTGTGCCTCCAACCTAATCAGCTTGTCCATATAAGGAACAAGGACACTCCACAAGAAATGGAGATTTTTGTGCATAAATGGTATGCAGAATCCTGTTAGGTAGTTACAAATACATTACCAATTGTTGTGCACTCATTACTGTTTGGTATTCATGATACCTACACAATCCCTTCCATGAGCAATTTCTCCCAAGAGAAAGAATTGTGACAGGGATCTTGTTTCTGCCTGTTATACTGGAGCTAGTTGATGAGAAGGGGTGGGATCCTCAGGGCCCTTCTACACTATACTAAGAACTGAAAGGAAGTGGGTTAAAACAACCCACTTCTTTTCAAGTTGTAGTCCTCACCTGTCAGGACCCAGGCTGCAGAGCACCAATAACCTTACACAGAGGCCAGAAACTATCTAATATCTTTATTATAGAAATATATAAAGTCAATAAAAACAAGTGAAGAATATAGTTCAGAAGCAGACCTTTCAGATGAGGTCAATTATAGTCCAGAAATGTATTGTCCAATATAAGATATTAGAGTTCAAAGTTTTAATCCACTTGACCGAAACACACACTTTGCCAAGCAAAGTGTGGGGAAATGACAGGGTCCTTAAAGTCCAAAGTAGCTTGACAACAAGGCTGGAAAATAGACTTGATTCTTGGCTAGATCAAAACTTGAAACGAGGCAAACATGAAACATGAACTGAGTCCAGAGAAGTCCGTGAAACAAGGCAAGGCTGGAAACTTGATCCGTGAAACAAGGCAAGGCTGGAAACTCGATCCGGGAAACAAGGAACTGGGGTACGAAGTCCACACACGATCTCTCTCCTCAAGCTGAACAATTGACTCCGCAAGGTTCCCCTTGCAGCAAAACTCCTTTATAGGGTCTTGTTTTCCCGCCAACAGAACACTTTCCCTGGAGAACAAGGAGCGAAACCCAACTCTGTCCAGATGCATGACTCCTTAGAATTTCCCAAGGGAAGCAGACCTAATCAGCTAGTTGTCTGGCTGCGATTCTGAGACTCCGGCGATTAGCCTCCCTGATTCCTCTATCTCTATTATAATTGTCCTTTCGGGAAAACGGGGGAGAGTTCTGCCCAAGGCTTGTTTGGTTAACTTCCTGAGGACAAACATCCTCCAGGTGGAGAGGCTCCGATTCAAGCTGAACCGGTGGAAATCCCATGTTTTCCTCCTCGTCTGCCACAATAGCACTAGGAACGGGACTACAAGGCCCATGAGACATCACACCACCCAAGCCCCAGGCTTTCCTAAGAGGGCTGGCTAGATGGCATCCTAGGTCAAACAAAGATTGACCCAGGATGCCACCGACCCCCCTGCAACCCCCCATTTTCCCACTGAAACCTACTGACAGTTCAGCCCTCCTTGTATGAGAAAATGAGATCAGGAGGTGGGGGAGGGAGGAGGAAAATCCCTCTCCCTACCTCCTGACATGCCATTTTCTCATACTAGGAGGACTGTAGAGAGGGGCCTGCATTACCAGCAGGCCCCTTTGGTAAGTCAGGGGGTAAATGGGAGGGGCTTTATGGGAGGGATGGGTGCCATCCTGCTCCTCCAGGCTTTTCAAAGTCTGAAGAAGCAGGATGGCTGTGGAGATTGACCCCTGAGACTGCAGAAGCATTCCCTGAAGTCAGTGTCCATAGGGCCCTCATCTCTAAAGACCCTGATCTTAGCTTAAGGTCAGGGTCTTTAGAGATATTTAATTAATGATGATTAAACTGGAAAAACCCGGTTTACTCTGCATTAATTGACTTTTAACTGAGGCATCATTTGGACGCCTCCATTAAAAAGTGAGACAGGTTCCACATTTTGGGCCAGTCTGGAAGAGTCCTCAGACATATGCTTTCTTTCTGATCAACAGGGGAACAGATTCCTGCTGATTTCAGTGGCTGCTGCCCAATAAATATGGATTGACAGGAATTAGTTTAATGGTGTAACAGTATATGCTTTACACATATATACATTTCCTAGAGAATTATGACCAAATGCTATTTTTTGTAGAAGAAACTTCTGTTCAGAAAAAGTATTTGCTTTGATCTAAATATGGAAAAACATCACTTGCATCACTGACATCAGGTTCCCAAACACTTTCATCTGATTTATTTCTGTAGCACTAAAATGGAAGTGAGAAGTGGGCAGAAGTTGGGCTAGAATCTCTTTCTATTGTTTCTATTTCTATGCTCTTTTTTCAATTTTTATTGATTTTATTAATAGTAAGTTTTAAAAAAAGTTTCTACATGGAAAGTGGGGGAACAATGTGGTTGAAGAAAAGGAAGAAAGATAGAGTATATTAAAATTAAAGAGAAAAAACAATACAAAGGAAAACAAACCAAATAAGGGTGGAGTTGTTTAAAATATTCTTTTACAGTGTCCGAATTCATTTATTTTTTCGATAGGACTTGGTTCGAGGAGAGCCAGTAGGTTAATTTGTCCATGTTCATTATTTCTAAGACTTTATTTTCCCATTCTTCTCTTTTTGGTGTTTCTTTTGACCTCCACTTCTTCACGTATACTATTCTGGCTGCTATCGCCAGAAAGTTAAATAGAATCTGTTTATCTTTGTCTTTATCTTTGTCTTCAACATTCCTAGCAAAAAGTATTCTGGCTCTATCCAACAATAAAGTATACCAGCAGTTATCTTTTTATGGGCTATTGCAATTATGTTGATGCTAGTAAACTAAAACATGTATATTCTCTCATTATCTTTCACACATGTGTCACTGTTTTAATAGAAGGAAGAAGTAGGTACTGTTGAGGCATATCCTGCATATACTTGTGTATTAATTGCCCTCATATCTAAGATGAAGTCAGATTTTGGGGCAAAAATATGAATTTTGATATGACTCATGGATTCATTTGGGAAAGCATCAGTGATGCCTTAAAGGGCCAGTTGCCTTTGGCCATCACCACTACCATTTTCCTGCCCAGGCATTTTAAAATGCTAGAAACAGTATAAAGGCGGAGAAGAGAGGGTGTCAGGGTATCTTTTGGGTTCTCCCAGGACATAATGGTATAGATTCCAACAAAACATTGCACAAATAAATTGTTCAGAATGTGGAGGTGGAAAGTGTTGTGTAGAATTGGAATTTGGAAAATTGATAAGACTAAAGTAAAAGAAGGGTTTTTAAAAATATAATTTGTTTGTAAAGCTGTGCTTGCATTTAAATAAGCTGTAGTGCTGTGAAAAATAATCAGTCTTCTAGGAGCCTCCTTTAAGAAAACAAATCCTTAATTATTCAGTAGTCCTGCTTATGCTGTTAATGATGTTTGGATTTTATCTTAACAAAAGAACAACCCCTTTGTTGGATCATACCACATATCCATTGAGTCCAACATTCTGTTCTCAACTGCTTGGTGAATACATAAAAAGAAAAAAATCATCTAAAACAAACATTTGATATGACAGATGTTTCCTTTCCACTATGCAAGTCAAAAAATAACATTAGAAGCCCCCCCCCCCCCCCCCCCGCTTTGGAAGTACATTTGTGCTCAGTTGCCTGAGCATAGCATCTGTGTTGACTTGGTACACTGGTGATGAAACGAGAGAAAAAATTGCATTGCAAGCCTTAGCAAGTTTCAAGAATATATAAGGGTTCATGAAGGTTATCAGCTGCCCTTGTTGTTGTTTTAAAATATCTTTTCAGCTATTTTTCTCAGAGCACTTGCTGAAAAGTAAAGTACGGTATTTATCTAAAAACTGGGCACATGCAATCAGGTAAAATTACTTTAAATGGTTGCACCCCCATAGTAGCTCTCTCCACTTACCAAACCCATTACCAACCAGAAGTTCCTCCATACTGCTATAATCTTTCTTCCTTCCCCTTCAATCAAATTTCTTAGTGTAAAAGAAAGGTGGTTGAGAAAACCATAGGATTTCATATCTTATCTATTCAAATCTAGGATCCTCCAGGATTCAACAGGAATAATGTTATGGTACTTATCTTCCTCAGAAAGGATAATAACAAGATAAAAAGACATTTTTTTTGGCAAAATGTCTAGTAGTGGCAGATATTATTCAGTCAGGTTCTAGAAATAGAGGAGAATTTTGTTCTGATTCAAGTTTTAATTTTTAAAATTACCAAAATATTTTCTTTTCAGGGTGGAAAGTGTTAACAAAGGATAAAAAAACAGTGGCAGAAACAAACTGATAAATTTGCCCATACAAGCACAAAGCTTGGAATGTATAAAGGTCTTAAAAGTCTGGCTTCGAATCTCAGACATGTTCATAGTATTGAATTAAGGTTGCTACCTTCCTTTCTTTCCTTTCTTTTTTAAAGATGCTCTTCATAATTTATAGAAATTTGAAGCCAGGTAAACATGCCCTCTCCATATTATAAACAGCTGTGCCTATTTGCTTTTGAAAAGCATTTTGCAATGACCACAGATTTATTCATATTCAAAATGAAAAGATTGTCATATTTCTTTTAAAAAGTACAAATGTGGGAGCAAGTCAGACTGTTGTATAAGCATACCTCTACAGAGCCCAAGGTCTAAGTCCCTCTTTACATGTTAGTGTGTATAAAAATATATTTAATTGTATTTTGTTTTGTTTTTAAAGCAGTATTAGGTGGGCAAAACAATTTGGAGCATCTATATGGGCAGGGAATGGCTGACTGAAAATAGAAACTGGGAGACATACAGACATGGATAAATGAGTTGAACATATTTATTTATATTTATTACAAATAGAATCTAAAGATGGCTAATTGGTCAAGGAGGTAACTTACAGTGACTAGTATGATAATTATCTGGGTTAGTCTTTTTTCATTCAATCTTGATCTCCTATGACATATCTTAGAATGAAAGTAATGAATCATTCTTGAAGAATTCTTCTGGAGGAACACAATGTCTGACAAAACACTTTCAAAGATAATCTGTGTCATAGACAGGGCAATAGCCAGAAAAAAAAATGGGCGGGGGGGGGGGGGGAAGACTTAGTAGTTCCATAATGCAAAATAATTTAATAATTAAATGAATTATGGAAAAGTAGTTCAAAAATTATGCAAAATAATTTAATAATTGAAATAATTATGGAAAAGTAGTTCCATAATGCAAAATAATTTAGAAATCAGGCTCCATCGATAAAGTTCAGTGGGCACTCAAGACAAATAAACTTCAGTAGACATACATGGGGATTTGGTTAACCAGTTAAAATTCACGAGACAGCAGTCCTTGCAAACAGTCAGTCAACACAAGCAATCTAGAGGGTGTCTACTAGTACTTTTCACACCAGGTTTAGAGTAGGTGAAACACCTTCCCATTATGGAAATTGTTGAGAGATATAACTACTACTTGACTTCAAGGAATATGTTGCATTTTTACACTTAGAGGGAAGGTGAGATCCAGAAATCAAAAGTGACTTTTGGCTGAGTAGACCATACAGCATTCTAAAACCTATCTCTTTTCAATGTCAACATGATATGCACTAGTGGTGTGCAATTTTTTTGTTAGTCATCATTTCAGAAAGATCCGGGCATTCATGGGTTTTTAGAATTTCTCTTCCATTTAAGTACCTTGGATGAGTCACACTCCCTCAGCCTCATATGATAAAAATCATTTTTTCTTCTGGCTATCAGGATAAAACTTGGGACACTTGTAGGATACATTTATGACTGTTAGCCTGCCAAGTTTCAGAATATTTTAATCATCCTCCGATTTTTAGAACTTTTTAAATATATATATATATTTTACAAATAATGTTCTTTTAAAAAATGAAAGAAACATCATTTTGAATTTCTCCACAGTGACAGAACATGACTCCTGCAAAGTTTTAGAAAGATTAGGTCATTCACTGATTTTAGGTCATTTCCAATTTTAGCAATTTAAGCATCTTGGGCAAGTCACAATCTTTTCAGCTTCAAAGAACTGTGGGCTTTCAATTTTAAGACTGTAATTCTCTCAAGTTTCAGAATGTTTTGCTCATGCACTGATTTTATGGAATTTAAAAAAAGTTTTTACAAATAACATTTTAAAAACTACAGGAGTGATCCCCTTGAATGTCTGGACAATGAAACAATGTATTTAGGGGATCATTCCTACCAAGTTTCAGAATGCTTTGCTCATGCACTGATTTTTTGGAATTTAATTAAATTAAATCCTACTGAAAGGAGGAGACAGCTTGAGATAAAAAAAACAGATTCAGTTGGCAACAGGGATTTCTGGAATTGAAGTCTCTACACCACAGGGAAGGAGAATTGAGAGCAAAACTAGCCCTGTGACTGGCTGAGAAAGAGCATGTGGTGCAGCATGTATGGCTTGGCTACACTCAGCCTCATTGCCTTACTGGAGAGATTGCTTGCTTCAGCTTGGAAGAAAACGGTCAGAATTTTCTAACAAAACTAATGAACTTTTTCCAGAATTTTTTGGGGGAGCTATTTTCTTTTTGGTTGGGGGGGGGGGGGTTCCACATTTTATTTTGGTGGTTCATATCTATGAATCACCAAATTTGTCCAAAACCCAAAATGATGTCTGAAGTTTTGCACAGCTTTAAAGGAAAGCAGGTATGTTCTTGGTTCTTACTCCATATAAACTGTATTTGGAGTATGTTTTACTGAGCCAAATTAAACCCCTTTTTTCTAAATAAATATAAATGAGGCTATAAATAGCTAAAAAGAGAGATCTCATTGTTTTCTTTAATTAACACATATTCCCCCTTTCTTTTACTCCATCAGAAAATCAGCTCAATATAACATGTTTACTTTTCCAGTAAAACAATCTACAGTAGAGCCTCACTTATCCAACATAAACGGGTCGGCAGAATGTTGGATAAGCGAATATGTTGGATAATAAGGAGGGATTAAGGAAAAGCCTATTAAACATCAAATTAGGTTATGATTTTACAAATTAAGCACCAAAACATCTTGTTATACAACAAATTTGACAGAAAAAGTAGTTCAATACGCAGTAATGCTATGTAGTAATTACTGTATTTACGAATTTAGCACCAAAATACACAATGTATTGAAAACATTGACTACAAAAATGGATTGAATAATCCAGAACATTGGAAAAGTGAGTGTTGTATAAGTGAGACTCTACTGTATTTATGATGTTGCATTCTCCAAATCCATGTCTATAGGAACATTCTGCCCTAAGTATTTCCATGCTGGCGCATCAAGTTTGAGACATGGAAATGGTAAGATAAAGTAAATGAAGTAATTTATTTTAATACTAATGTGCTGTTGCTTGAAATGTTTCAACATTATAGGCATATTACCAAAAACATATTGCATTTCAGCTACAGAATATTGGGTTTTAAATGTGCATGAATAATGATAAATTAGAACATTTACATTCAACAACTCATCAAACCATCTGCTTCAGGAGGGATAGTTCCTGCAAGAAGAACAGTGCTTTAGCAATGCCATATGATACTAGAAGGGAATTACTGCCTTAAACAAAAAAGTATAATTTCAACATTTGAACTTGATTTTTTGTTGAAAGAAAAAGATTTGAAAAAGCAGGAAATTGTGTTGTTCAGGCTAACAAATTAATTTTGACATAATATTTGGTGGACTATAGTGCAATTGATCGGCTTATTGAATAATGCCCTCATCTTCTATCTTTAAAAAGTGCCTTGATTGTTCTTTAGTTTAATTCAAAGGTAAGATGTGTTATTAAGCATGTTATGTATTTTCCAACAGTTCCAATGCTTATGCTGTGAGGCAATCCAGGATCAATGAAAGCACTTAGATGTAATTCACAAATACAATTTCAACAACCTTTTGGGATTGGGCTTGGGATTGGGCTTTCTTTCTGCTCAACTACACATATTAACTGCTTTTAACATGGATCCATAAGAACTGCACTAATTGATCCCATCCAATCACTGGCCACAAGTGAAAGGGTTTATTTCCTTTGACTTATAATTGTTTTTTCTATTTTTTATTGTGGAATACACACACACACACACACACACACACACAAGATATTGATATTCCACAATCAAAATACAAGTATTTTTCCCCAGTCCTGCCACCTCCCCATTCTCACCCATGATCTTATCCTTATGCAGTATGAAGCTACATAAATTCTACAGTTATTCTATTGTCACTCGAAATCCTATTAATACATAACCGTCTGTCCGAGGTTCTCAAAAATACTCATTTTATTATCTTCCTTATCCTGTATCCTATTTTAGGTTGTTTCCCCTTTCTCTGTCAGTTCTAGGAAGTTCTTGGATACAAAGCAGGCTCACACAGGCACATCCTTGGAAACACTTTATTGATCCTTCTTACCAAGTTGAAAAAGAAGCTACTTCTGACTAAATCCTGCCAAAATACTAGTATATTGAAACCACCACCCCACGCCCCCCTTCTATATTATACCTAACTACTAACACTCCATTCCCAGACAGAGCAAGCAACAAATCATTGTTCCCGCCCAAGCCAGATGGCCCTTATCAGCAAAGCCATTCCTGTACTCCCATTCCAATTAACTGGCACGGTGTGAATGGGTCAGCTTGTTGGGGATAGCTAAGATGAGAACATCACTCCTTCCCTCCCTCTTCCCGGGAACAGTTTACTAATCCAATTGCACAGGAGTTCTGTACCATTTTGTATGTATTTGTTGCGCTGTTGCGCAGGCTGGAAAGTAAGCCAGTTGCAACAAATTACTCTGACCAATAGGTCATGAGTTCGAGGCCAGAGACGTCTTGTCTCTGTCTCTGTTCTATGTTATGGCATTGAATGTTTGCCTTTATGTGTGTAATGTGATCCACCCTGAGTCCCCTTCGGGGTGAGAAGGGCGGAATATAAATGCTGTAAATAAATAAATATTTTCTGTTGTATTTCCTTAATCTTTAAATGTTTGATTTTATTAATTGATTTTATCCAATTGACTATTTCTCTCTCTTTGCAATTTAATTCCTCCTTCCAGACTTCTATCAGGGTATATTTTGTGTTATATTGTTTTTCCATGATAATTTTATATATGAATTCCATGGTTCCTTTCTCCTTCTCTACTTTCCATTTTATTATTTTATTAAGATCTGTTTCTGGAGTTTCCTTGCTCTTCCATTCTGTTAGCTTTTTAGACAACCCTCCCCATAGTAGCCAATTACCATGCCCACATTTTTCTTTTATCTCCTCCCATTGTATGACTATTCCGTTGGATTTCAGTAAGTCCTCGATCTTTGTTATATCATGTTGTTCTAATTTCTTTAACAAATTCAGATCTAGCTGGGGTTTTCTGTTCTCTATCGATCCTATTGGGAGTTTGTCTATTTTATTTATTGGAAGTTTATTTCCCCAACATTCCATTGTTGAGGTTGGTGGTCCTCCTTATATATTTTTTAGGGGTTTTCCCAATTTTTCCCATCAGACATGATCTGTATTCCCATCTTTGAGTTCACCAATATCCAATTCAAGTAACCTGGCCAATTGGCAGGCTTCAAAATAGTTTTGTAGGCAAGGTGCTCCCCAGACTCCATTTTGTTGTGGATTGAAAAATACTGTGTTGACAATTCTATTCTTACTGGCACTGTGAGCACTCTACCATTAAAATAAAAAAATAGCCCCTGCTCGTTGTTGACCTAAGCAACCCAAAAGATAGTTGCATCTATCAAGTAGGAAATTTAGGTACCACTTATATGTAGGGAGGATAATTTAACTAATTTACAACACCATAAAAATCGTCCAGCAATGTTTGGAATGAGGAATTCAGCATCACAGTGCATGGTGAAACAGCTGCTCCCCTTGTGGCCGGAATCAAGCATACCCTCAGGAAGCTGAAAGCTGGAGAAGGTTAAATTGCCTCTGTGCCTGTCTCTGTCTCTATGTTCATATGGCATTGAAAGTTTGCCTTGTATGTGTGCATTGTGATCTGCCCTGAGTCCTCCTCTTGAATTTTAAAGGCCAGAATGTGTCAGCAAAGGGTAACAGTGCCAACCAAACATGTAATTTGCTGACATGCCAGCTTTATTAATTAAGAAATGGAATTCGTACACAGTTTTAATCCCTGTTTTAACATCCTATAATCTTTTATTACTGTTCTGTTGTGATTTGATTTATTGTTGAATGTTCTATTTTATTCATTTTGAATTGTTTAGTCTATTGTTGTATTTTATGGCATTGGTTTGCCTTTTATGTTGTAAACTGCACTGAGCCCCCATTGAGAGATAGTGCGGGATAGAAATAAAGTTTTACATATTTACTTTTACTAAATCCCTTAATTTATTTTAAGATTAATGTTTCAGTTAACAAGCTAATTAACTATTAACTCATTGAAATTAATGGAATACAACGCTTCCAGTGATAACAACAAAATATCTTGCCTCAACAAATAATATTAATGAATGGATTTTAAAAATAATGCTTCCAAGTTTTAGTTTTCATGTTATACTTATGACCTTTCTTAGCAGAAGGTTTCTAGCTGGCAACTTTGGAAAATAGGTGTGTATGATTTCATGTATCTGATGAATAGGATCTCATTCCTGGAGGTCCTGTTCCATAGTTTGGCCTCAGCCTCATGTGAATTGTGTATGCATATAAGGAGGGGCCACGTTAACAGGGAAAGGATATCAAACAAGGTGTCATTGCAGAACTTGGTGAAAACCAATAGACATCATTTGGATGAAAACGGGGTCTCTGAAACTTCCACTTTACATTGTGGACCCAACAGAGGGAAAATAAACAATTCTTAGGGCTGACCTGAGGTACCTCTCACTTCAAATTACATGACTTAGGAGAAGAAACCACTCAGGGTAGCCTTCTAGGACAGAGTTGGTGAGGTGACAATCCAGTGAGTGGGTTATCTTTGGCGCTTATGTGATTACTCTAAGGGTGGCAGGGGAGGAAAACGGAATTGACCCCATTCCTCACCAGGTCACTCCCCTCTTTTATATCTCCCAAGTTCAACATGGTTTTAGTAGTTTAATTATTGAATAGGTGAAATAAAGTGGACACTCCCCATCTTTTTATTTCCCCTTTAGTGTCAGCAAAATGTGTTAGTATTTAACACGTTCTTAAATGTTTTTACTACAAGAGTTTAGCACCTCATGAAAAATGCTTTTGCCTTATTTTCAGCATCCTTTTGAAGTTCTTTTGAACCATTTTTGGTAGGGATTCTGAGCTGACCTTATTATTGCAAGTTGGATAATAGTTCTATTTTTGTTGTTGTTTCATTTATTCTATTGATTATTTTTTCTTCACACTACAATGTTGCCTGCTGTCTGTATTTCCTGATCTGAAAAACCTCCACAGGATGATTTCGCATATGATATCTTTCCTTGGGCTTTAACAGAAATGTAGAAAGCCAGGGAGGCTGAAGAGTGCCAGATAGATGACAGATAGATGCATTCATACATCATTTGGCTTGCCACCAATGGAAGAGGGTATTGCTAAAATGTGCTTGTCCCTAAACAGTTTGGGAAAGCAATCTGTTAGCCATCAAATTGAAAATGAATATTATTTTATAAAGTATTCAAAATTTATGAATATTTGAAGCAGCCTAAGCTCTAACAAAGTGCATCTGTATGGTAAATAGCCTTTCATGCCCATCACTGGAAGTGAAACCTGTGGATTCCAATGATATTGCTTGTCAAATACTGTAAGTCTGCAAGTTCATGACTTCAGTCAGCTAGTTTAAGCACAAGAAAAGCATGTGCATTAATGTTTCCTGGGGAACTGACTTTTTATACAATTTTTTCATGATAGGGATACATCTGTTCACAGCACCTTGTGATTCTTTTAGATGACTAAAACACAGAGGAGAGGTGAACTTTTCACTCAGACAATCTCACCTTTATTGTATGTGCTCAAAATATAGGAATATCTTTCTAGGAAAGTTGCAAAGGTTTTCCCAAGCAATGGCATATGTTTAAATTTACTTCCTTTTATGGTATATAATTGGGCATTTTTCTACATATGTCACAGAACAAGCATGCGACAACCTGAAGTCACAGCTATATTGGACCCAAGTTCTCACTACATTTCAGATTCTAGTCTAAGAGGGAGAGTTCAGTATGTTTATTTTACATATATTTACCTGAAGTCTTTTTCTGAGGACTTTTAGTTCTAGTTATTTTTTTCCCAAAAAAGAATAATATGCATAGATATTTTACTGACGTGAAACATTTTTTTTTCCCATATCTGCAGGGGATACATTTCTGGACTTCGTATGAACATGAAAACCCCAGATAGTAAACTCTTTTGAAATGAAGGACTTCGAGTCCTAAAATATCATAAACATTAAGGACCTAGGAAATGCTTAGTGAGAACATTTTAATCAGATAACTGAAACTATTACTATTAGTCCTGTGGATACTGTATTGGAATCCATGATAAATAGATTACTCAAGTACCCCTACTTCTAAGAAAGTAATATTTGACCTTAGGGATTTTTTGAAAAATAGTAATGTTTTAACAAAAGACTTATTGGTACTCATGTAATTTTTTAGCTTTTTATAAATTTAGATAACAATTGGTGACAAATTACTGTTTAAAGAACCTTTAATAAGTATTAACTTCAGGTAACACTAATTAATCAACACAAGGTAAATTAAAATTATGTATTATTTCTTGATTGAAACAATTTCAACATTCCTCCACATAAACAAATCCAAAGAAGATAAGAAACCTGTTGATGTTTCATGGGATAGGAACTAAAATTTGAAGAAGGCTCAGTGTTATGGACAAAATAAAATATCATTTGACTAATATTATGCATTATTATAATATCATTATATTATAATTCATATATAAACTTGCAATACTTTCTGTGTCACTCAAGTAAAACAGGAAAACATAGATGATATTGATAAGATGACAAGACTTGAACTAGACTTCAAATGGATAACTTGAATATTGTATTTGTTTCAAAGCCATTTTAGCATTGAGAATGACGTGTGAGTTACAATAGGCTTCTGTCACCATCAATCAGTCATCCAAAACTAAGGGAATGTGTTGTTTTTTGCTTGACAACAACATGATGTGGTCATCAGCTGTACCTTGCAAGGTGTGTGTGTATGGGTGTGTGTGTGTGTATCCTGTGTCTAGGAATAGTTCTATGTTGTTTCAGAGATACATGGCTAGCTGCCATCATGTATCTTTGAATCAAGTAGTCACAGCCAAAGAAAACACATAAACATCCTTAAGCCAGGAATACCTTATTGATTGAGCAAATGGGCTGCCAAATTAGAAGAGAGTATATACTGCTTCCACCCTTGGATATCTCAATATACACAGCAGGCAGATGAGCCATTTATTTATTTACAATATTTATATTCCACCCTTTTCACCCCAAAGGGGACTCAGGGTGGATCACAATGTACACATACATGGAAAACATTCAATGCCATATGAACATAGAGACAGAGACAGGGACACAGAGGCAATTTAACATTCTCCAGCTTCCAGCTTCCTGAGGGGATGCTCGGTTCCGGCCACAGGAGAAGCAACTGCTTTATCATCCACTGTGACATTTTGATGGATACTTCCTCATTCCAAACGGCTGCTGGATGATTTTTATGGTGTCATAAATTAGTTAAATTAGCCTCCCCGCAAAGCGGTACCTAAATTCCTACTAACTTTCGGTTGCTTAGGTCAACAATGAGCAGGGGATATTTTTTTTTAATGATCGGATGCTCACTTCAACGCGGGCTGGCCTCGAACTCATGACCTCTTGGTCATAGTGATTTATTGCAGCTGGCTACTTAACCAGCAGTGCTACAGCCTGGCAAGAGGATGTTCCAAGCTCCAATTTTAAAAGCTCGCGGGGGGAAATGTATCAGGAAAATTGAGAAAAATCATCCGTTCTTATTTCAGTCCCTTCAACCTTTGCAAGGAAATCATCTTGAAGGCACAACAATAAAGTTCAGATGGACATAATAAATTCAGCTTCCAAGAAAGCAGCTTTTCTACTTTATTAACAGAACTATTTACATTGCAGTATTTCATACAGGTCTGCACTTAATCAAGTCATGTGGAAGAATGCACAGCAGGGAGGAAAACAATCTGTCTTTTCCGGTTAGTACAGGAAATTCCAAAAACGGCACTTAAGCAGTTTTACACAGCTCCATTGTTTTAACTCATGCACTACTGAAGTATGCAGTTTAAACGTCGTTATTTTCACTAAAACACCATTATTTACTGACAAAATGCCCCAAACTAAAAAATTTTCTGGTTTAGCCACATACAGCTCTGCATATAAGAATAGTAAATAAAATATTAATGAATAAAAGACTGATGAAATAGGTCTCACCTATAACAGAACATGGAATTACCCAATTGGAATACAGATATTTACAGTTCTATTTTATGTTCTACCAACTTTACTTCTATAACACTAATAGTTACTCTCTGTGTGGCTTCAGATTTTATCCTTCAGATCTTGACAGTGTTGATAGCACCTGGTACTTGATTTTGGATATTTTTGCAAGCACATGAAAACATAATTGTGCAGAAATATGACTTTCTGTGAAGAAAATATTGTGTCCTATTTGAAAATTCTGTTTTGTATTCAACCACCACCCTCCCTCCACAATTCTGTGTGGAATAAGTACCCAAGTATATTTGCTACACAGAAAACACCATAAGATTTCTCTGTAAGAATGCTACTTGTTGGGATACAGTTGTGGGAACTGCACAGAAAATATTCCATGCCTTCCATACAGAATATTCTCATTTGTGACATTCCACTGAATAAATCCTGAACTATATATATGTATAGCCTTTGAAGGAGTTCGGACAGATATATATATATATATATATATATATATATATATATATATATATATCTCTCATGGGAAGAAAACTGCTGAAATTGTTCATTGCTTTCCATAATTATTCACTGCTTTCAAAAATGAAATTAGCTAATAGTGCATCTTTATCATTTGCAATGGCAGCGTGTATAATAATAATAATGTATTATTATAATGTGTATAATAATAATAATAATAATAATAATAATAATAATAATGTATTATTATAATGTGTATAATAATAATAATAATAATAATAATAATAATAATAATAATAATAATAATAACAACAACAACATCACACAGTCCTAGACACTTGGGAAGTGTTCGACTTGTGATTTTGTGATATGAAATCCAGCATATCTATCTTGTTTGCTGTGTCATAAAATAATAATAATAATAATAATAATAATAATAATAATAATAATAATAATAATAATTTATACCCCACCCTATCTCCCCGAGGGGACACAGGGCAGTGTATATATATCAGCATGTTGGGTTGTTTCTATATGTTATCATTATTATCCTTCTAATGGCACTACTGCTTATGTCTAACTGCTTTCCAGCTCTAGAGAGGCAAATATACTGTTCAAAGCAAAGCAAAATGCCTAGCCTTCTTAATGACCTTCCACTGAACATGTTACTAAATGATAGATTTGCTGGACTGATAGCAGACCCAAACAGCTTCTGCAGGTGTCTTTGCATGCCACTAAGAGCAGATGTTAATCCCTTCAGGCTAAATCACAGAAAGAAGCATAGAGTACTAAAAGATGAGATGCCACAAGAGTGATATGCTTTTGAGCACTCTCCAGCAGAAGGAGAAATAATTGAAAGGCCCTTTAAATACAAAAAAGAGGAGATGTGAGGAGGAAATGTGCACTTAATCTATCTGACAGATTACTTGCAGCTGGTGGCAAAACACCAGGATATCATTAACTAATGTGAATGATTATCTTCTTCCACCACTGTCCAAAAATATTCCTGTATTTATTTGATTTTTTTTAAAAAAGAGGCTCTTGATAGCATTAATCCAGGAGTGTTTACAGGACAGGTGCTATCTATGAGGCTAGAAAAAGAGGTCATAAACTGCCACTTTTTCTCATAATACTTTGTGTCATCAATATGTAGGGGGGAGAGTCACTTAAGTGACAAAAATAATATGTCAGTTGCTCTCAGGTAATATGTTCTCCCATGCTGTCATTCAGAAAAGTGTACAATAAAAGAATACGAAGTTCATAAAATTTGATGCAAAAAAGCAATCCCAATAATCTAACTGTATGACTAGAAGGATGATTGGTTGAAAGCATTACTCATCAACATATTTTTGAGATATCCTTATCATTATCATAGCATAACAAAGTTAGAACAAATGGATAGTAGAAGGTAGTTGCTGTTATTATGGCACAAGCACAGTCACATGCATAGGTAAGTATGCTGTTTCAGAACTAAGGGTGCATCTACACTGTACAATTAATGCCTATTTGACACTACTTTAACTGCCATGATTCAAAGCCTTCTTTGCCAAATAATGCTAGTGCCTCACCAAACAATAACTTCAATGATTTAATTAATCCACCTTTAATGAACTTTGCTCTTTTCCTATTGCTTTACACTACTGATCATTATTGCTTTTTTCAATGTGTCATGTCACTGTCTGATACATCCAAAGTGCAATAGCCACAGTATTGCCATTCATCTTGGCTTGGAAAGTTCAGGCTTGATTCACTCTAGCATCAATTCATGTATCTGTTCAGTGATCTATGGAATTTATAGAACTATCTTCCAGCACCATATTTCAAATGGGTTCATCTCCTTCTTGCTGGCTGCCACAGGCATATATAAAAATTAGAAATGCAATGGCATGGATGATTTTGACTTTGTTATTTTTGATCACATGCTTTCACACTTCAGGCTGTTATTTAGTCCTTCCTTGTCATTCTTCTAGGTCTTAGATGTATCTACACTGTAGAATTAATGCGGTTTGACACCATATTGAATGTCATGACCAAAGCCCTGAGTTTGTAAGACAGGAACAAGCTAGAATGCTTGGAGGTCTCTCATTCATGGGATCAGCAAAAATCAAAGTTGATTTCAGGTAAATAGCAACATCAAGAGAAATAAAACTACTTTCTTTTGACAAAAAAGAAGCAGGCAAGTGAATTAACAAGCACAGTAACTTTTTTCAATCTTAAGTGATGCATAGTTGGTTTCTACTATTTAATACCATGGGCTCATCAAATATATTGTTTTCTTTTAAAAAGCTAAGCAAATTAACAATTGATGTGATCTCTCAGTAACAAGGCTGAGATGCTTCAGCATTACAGATACTTAATTTAGAATGTATCAAAATGGAGATAATAAATTAAGTACACAGAGTTAATGTATGCCAAGATAGCCGATGTCATCTGAGCAAGGTAGATAAACTGCCCTGGTCTTAGGTTGAATTGTAGAAAAATGTGCCTCAGCCATAGTATTTGGATTAATTACTTGGGTCAAAATCCTATAGTGACAAGGCATTCACATATGCCAGTGGTTTGATAGTTTTTAAAAAAGATTCTCTCTTTAGTAGCACAGATTCTGAATGAGAGCAAAAAGAAAGTATATTATTTTTATTCTTCTTTGTGTTTAATGAAATACCAGTGACCAATTTGGTTTGAGTCCAGGAACTTGTTTGCAGGTAATGATTTGGCATACATACACATGTATGGGCCCTTGGTGGTGGTGCAGTGTGTTAAAGCGCTTAGCTGCTGAACTTGTGGACCAAAAGGTCCCAGGTTCAAATCCCGGGAGCGGAATGAGCGCCCGCTGTTAGCCCCATCTCCTGCCAATCTAGCAGTTCGAAAACATGCAAATGTGAGTAGATCAATAGGTACTGCTCTAGCAGAAAGGTAACGGCGCTCCATGCAGTCATGCCAACCACATGACCTTGGAGGTGTCTACGGACAACGCCAGCTCTTCGGCTTAGAAATTGAGATGAGCAGCAACCCCCAGAGTCAGTCACGACTGAACTTAACGTCAGGGGAAAACTTTTACCATTACACATGTATAGAGCTCTGTGTTGACTTCCAAGGGACAAGTGAAAAATAGGTTTCAGGCTGACTTTCTAGTAAAATATCAAAGATAAAGTTTGTTTACAATGGTATCACAGTATGAGGAAATATGACTATGCTGTCGCACCCAAGCTGCTATTAAGGTAACTTTGACGTTAACCTGTCTAAACTTTTTGTCAGCTTGGGGGATGTTGGATGCCTTTTTTTTTAGAACAAGGAACCCCACAGAATGAATATCTATGCTGTTGCTTTTAGGGAAATGAATAATGATTTATTAACAGGACTTGGGTTTAACTCTACCCAGGCACTAACTGTTTTCCCACAACAAAGTTCATTTTTAAAACTTGAAAGATAACTTAATGATTCTGAAGCTGCCAGACATGGATGATTTTGAGGAGAATAGATGACTGTTTTCTTGAGGTGAAAAGATGATAGTTTCTTTGCTCTCAGACTCTGATATAGGGGCTTTCAGACTCTGGTAAAAGCACCCTATGCCCTATGTCCAAGGCGTTAACCAGTTGCTGGCCCTAGAAACAGCACCAAAAAGCCAACTGTTTGGTTCAGATACATAGATGACACCTTCACAATTTGGAGCCATGGAGAGGAAGAACTCAGCAAGTTCCTGGACCATCTTAACAGCATCCACCCAAACATCCAATTCACCATGGAAAAAGAAAAGGAAGGAAAACTGCCATTTCTAGATGTTCTGGTCATCCGCAAACCCAATCAACAATTGGGCCACACAGTTTACAGAAAACCTACACACACAGATAGATACCTTCATAAAAACTCCAACCATCACCCAAGTCAAAAAAGGAGCACAATCAAAGCCCTGACAGACCGTGCACAAAGAATCTGTGAACCTCACCTCCTCCAAGGTGAACTAAACCACCTAAACTGGGCTCTACAGGCCAATGGATACTTCACCACAGACATCAGAAGAGCTGCAAGGCCAAGAACAAGCCATGAGAGTCAAGACAAAGATCCACCCAGAGGAAAGGTGTTCTTACCATACATCAAGGGAACCACTGACCTCATAGGCAAACTGATGAAGAAGCACAACCTACAAACTATCTACAGACCCACAAAGAAAATCCAACAAATGCTACGGTCAGCAAAGGACAAGAGGGATCCTCTCTCCTCTGCAGGAGTCTACCGTATACCATGCAGCTGTGGACAAGTCTACATAGGGACCACCAAACGCAGCGCCCAAACAAGAGTCAAAGAACATGAAAGGCACTGCAGACTAATTCAACCAGAGAAATCAGCCATAGCAGAGCATTTGATGAACCAGCCTGGACACAGGATATTATTTGAGAACACAGAAATACTGGACCATTCCAACAACTATCATGTCAGACTACACAGAGAAGCCATTGAAATCCACAAGCATGTGGACAACTTCAAGAGAAAGGAAGAAACCATGAAAATGAACAAAATCTGGCTACCAGTATTACAAAACTCTAAAATCAAAACAGTAGATGGGAACCAACACTCTGAGGGCTAATGACTGAACAAAGGATGCCCCCAGGCAAGAGACAAAAACATTTCCAATGCTAATTAGGGTGATTAACTGAAACATTAATGCTGGCTTCCCAGTGACAAAGGACTCTTGCCACACCCTGGACTCTACACAGATATATATTCTTTCCTTTCCTTACTTAGTTTATCCATACCTCACAACCTCTGAGGATGCCTGCCATAGATGTGGGCGAAACGTCAGGAGAGAATACTTCTGGAACATGGCCACACAGCCCGAAAGACATACAACAACCCAGTTGCTGTTTAACTGTTGATTGATTAAAGGTAGAATTGACTAGTTGCAAATAGATTGGTTAAATTATACTGGTTGTTAAGTAACTGGTCGTAAGTAGCTGGTTGAAGTAGTAACTAGTAGTAGGTAAGCTGGCTGTAAAATAGCAAAGTGTTGTAGAGAAACTGGTTAAGGAATTGACTTGAGATGGCTTGTCAATGCCTGGAACTCTGGGACCTACTGAAGAAACGTCCTGCCTTAAGAATTCTCTGGTGGTCTATGATTTGTAACGGTTTTTTTTACCTCAGGCAGAAGGGGGTTTGGCCTAACTGACACAAAATGGCTCCATTTTCCTCAGAAAAAAGAGCAAACAAAATGGTTGACACAAAACAAGAAGGGTTTCCCTAAACTCCACCCTTATAAACTAACATAAATATAACTACTCTAAAACTATGGGCAAGGAAACCAAACAAAGGGAAACTGGAACTCATGCCGTTCCAGCACAATGACAATCAAGCTCCCTATCTATCGTATCTTACCTTTTATGGAGTTTAAAGGATTTCCGATTGAATTAACTACTTTGAAGGCAACTTCCTTCTCCAAATTGGCAAGAAAACCTTGCTTATTCCAGTTGCTTATTATGTACCACTGCATTACCTTTCAAATAATTTCCACATTGGGAATAGTGCTTACCATACATTTATCTTTTTGCATTGGAGATCAATGCTGAAATGGAAAATTAGCATTGCCAGAAACATTTCTATATAATTTTGGAATGAGTTGATCTAATAACATATAATACCTAAGAATATCAAATTTTGATTAAAAATGGAAATTCACTTCATTCATCAATCAGATATTCTGAAAACAAAAGATATGCAAAAGGCCGAATATCTAATAACTGTGATGATAAGAATAAGGGAAGTATAAAGGATAGCTGAAACAAAATCAGTGGTGTCAGAAATTGTTAGCTACCTGATTTAATATATCAGTGTATCCAGCTTGCAATCTTTGGCTGTATTATGTACTGAGCACTGCTTCCCCCAGAGGTTTCCGTCTATCTTGGAATACATGAAGAATCAAAATTCATCATACGAGGTTCATTGCAAATACATGTTTGGTACAAGCATAAATCTGCATACTCTTCAATAAGTTTTTAAATTGAATACCCAATCTATGTAATCTGTCTAGAAGCTATGGACATTGCCTTTCCCCCTTAAGCCTTGTAATTGACAACAACTACAAAATCGTAGCATCCAAATGTTTCATTGCCATGCACAGCAGGAATCAACCACGTTAGACCATCTATTGAGATTAAATGTAAACAAACTATAAATGCACAGGGCAAAAGTGGTAATGTGGTTGATGTGGCATATATATATATATATCTCAACATTACAAGGCAGAACAGAACTCTCCAAAAGGTATATTTTCCTTTGGGTAAATACTGACAGTACTTGAAAATTCTGAGTGTTTGAGAATTATGTTAAAGTGAATCCATTCATCATTCAAGCTAGAATGAGATCAAAAATGGGTCCTGTGAACATACTGTCTGAAGGTATTGGGGGTGGGGAAAGCTCAAATTATCTCAAACGTCATTCAGGATTTTAATTATGAGAGGGTGAGAAATGTAGAAAATAATCTTCCAATTCTCTAAAGGAAGGGGATATTCCAGTCTGAAAAAAATGACAGGGATGCTAAGCTTTTAGACCAAGGTGCAATGCTGATGGAAGTTATCTCACCACATGGACTTATAAAAGAAATGGAATTTAGTCGATCATTTGTTTTTAGTCCAGAAAGAAACTGGTATCATTTCTTTAAAGAAAAAATATTAAGGAAAAATAGTAGAGGACTACAGTTGGTGGCAAGACCTTTGCTGCAAATCCAATTTTATTCAAAGTTAGTTTTCTTCAGCTCAATGGGACTTGTTTCCTTGGCACACTTAAAAGCAAGAGGTCTTATTGGACCCTCTGCTCACAGTGGAGGCCCAGGTCTCTGCTGTGAGCAGATCTACGTTTTTCCATCTACGTCAGGCTAGGCGACTGGCTCCCTACCTATCTAGGAATGACCTGGCAATGGTGATCCAGGCGACGGTCATCTCGAGGCTCAACTACTGTAACGCCCTCTACATTGGCCTTCCTCTGACAGTGATCTGGAAACTGAAGCTGGTGCAAAACGTGGCGGCTTGTCTTCTCGCCGGGGTGCCGGTGAGGTGGCTTATCACCCCCAATTCTTCAACAGCTGCACTGGCTACCGATTGAGTACCGGATTACTTTCAAGATACTGGTTCTAACTTTCGAGGCCTTACATGGTCTGGGACCAGCGTACCTGAGGGCCCGCTTATCCCCCTACCAACCCCAGAGATTACTTCGGTCCGAAGACCAAAATTTGCTTGAAGTCTCTAACATACGGACTTATCATTTGTCTTCTACTAGGCAGAGAGCCTTCTCGATTGTAGCCCCTCAATTATGGAATGCCTTGCCAGTTGAAACTCGAACCACCCGAGACTTACTTGCCTTTCTGAAAGCCTGCAAAACCTTGCTCTTCCGACAAGCTTTCAATGGGTGAAAAACTCGGGGCTATGTCTGTTTTTATTGTTGCTTTTATTGTTGTTTTTATTGTTTTTATTGTTATTTTAAAGCAAAGTGTCTTGTTTTAATCTATTTCTGTAAACCGCTCCGAGCCAAACTGGGAGTAGCGGTATATAAGTTTAATAAATAAATAAATAAAGAATGAAGATTAGGCAGCAAGTTCCTTTTATTTTAGTAGGCTACTAAAATTTCAAAAAAATCTACAAGAGATATGCAAAACTAAAGAATCCAGCAATAGAAATAAGAAAAGATATGGATCCATTTTAAAATTAACAATAAAGACAAAGGTAAAGAGTCAGAGATTTCTCTTTATTTATTATGTGATATGGTCATAGAAGAGCAAGCATAAATGAATAGCTGTCAAATGTAAAAAAAATTCTTATGTAATTTACTAAGTAAGAATAAAGGATATAAGGGACTTATGAAAAGGGTAAATCTTAGTGCATGAAATTGGTGCTCCAAGAATATGAGACTGAAGACTGAGGGTGTGGCTTTGAAATCAAGAATGACAGTCTCGAGTCCACTTCTAATGTACCATCACAGTACATTACATATGATGTTGTTTTTGACACTATGAGGTGGTTTTAATATGGTATGCTTGACAAATTTTCAGAACCTTTCTCAAAAAAATATGTGGCTAAATTACGATTAAGGTCATTTGGTACAAAAAAGACCATTTGAAATGCAGCATATTGTGCATTCCTTTTCCTGCACACATTTTGAAATAGTCCTCAAATGTGAAATTTTGAATTAAAGTGTAGGAAGGCACTGTGCACCAACCATATACAATGATGATAGGACCTCGAGCTATAACCGGAACTGATACACAGATGGAGGAGCTTCTTCAGTCATTGTATCTAGTTTAAGTAACCAATGCCATACATGGATGGCAGCATGGGCAATCCAAACTATTTTGGTTGCTCACCCCAGCCAGTCTTAACAGGAAGGTCATCCTCCCTCCCAAACCACAGGGATTTACAAGAGTGAGAAACCCCCATCCTAGCCTTAAGGGTGGACCTTTCCCCAGCCCACAAAGGTAGAGACCCTAGAGAGACTGTTCCAGAAGGCTGCAGTTCACCCACAAAGAGAATGCCATGTGCCTAACAAATCTAATTTACCTTTTAACATGCCACAAAAAGTGACAGACATCTGCCTAGTCACCTTCCCCCACCAAAAGCCAATCATGTATTCAATTCCCCTTTCAAGTCTTCCAAGAACAAAACATTTCCCTTAATGAAGAGATGAATTCAATCTGTCCTGTCCAAATCAGGCCTTCATATACATTCCTCTCAAAAGAGAGGTGAATTCCATCTTCCCAGTACAAATTGGCCCTTCATACATATCATCTGCCCCATTCGGGCATTCATACATACCATCTGCCCTGTAGAATGCAGGCTGTATGTGAATTATGCCAGCAACTGCTGTGCGGCATCAGATACTTTAACTTCCAATTATCCTTACACTAGGCAAAATCAATCTGATTAGGATCCCCATCTACACACCACTGAAGGTGAGTAAGGAATATCAGCCTTATATAAGCAGGGTCATATGAAAAGAATGTCAGGATGAGCAATAGAGTGAAATCATCCTGATTGGAATTCCCATCTACTCATCACTGAAGGTGGTGAAGCAGGTTTGTTTTCTGCTGCCCTGAAAACTAGGACTTGGAGCAATGGGTTCAAATTACAAGAGAGGAGATTTCACCTGAACATTAGGAAGAACTTCCTGACTATAAGAGCTGTTCAGCAGTGGAACCCTCTGCCTCAGAATGTGGTGGAAGCTCATTCCTTGAAAACTCTTAAACAGAGGATGGATGGCCATCTATCAGGGGTACTTTGATTGTGCTTTTCCTGCATTGCAGGGGGTTGGACTAGATGACCCATGTGGTCTCTTCCAACTTTGTTATTCTATGATTCTATGAAGGTGAGGTAAAAGAGCATCATCCTTGTATAATTTAGGTCATATGAAACAAATGTCAGGATGAGTGATAAAGTAATTGCCAATATGTGGCCTCACATTCTTTTAGTCACGGTTGTCCTTACATCATTGAAAATCTGACTGGGGTTCCCATCTAAATGTTACTGAAGGTGAGGTAAAAGATCATCATACTTGTATAAGTCAGGCCATATGAAAAAACTGTCAGAATGACCAGGAAAGCGAGATCAGTCTGATTGGGATTCCCATCAACTAGCCACTCAAGGCAAGATAAAAATTTCATCCTTGTACAATTCGGGTCAAATGAAAATAAAGTCATGATGAAGAATTGCATTCTTTAACTCACAATTATCCTTACAACATGTGAGATCAGTCTAATTGGGATTCCCATCTACATGCCACTGAAGGCAAGCTAAAAAAAAAAGTAGAGGACTATAAAATCCAAATCCAAAAGGCCATTTTCTTCTGTCATCCAGAAATCATTTTGGGCATACAAGATCAAGGCTTTGCTCTTTAAAAGGACAAGATCATTCCCTCCAAGAAGAAAAGGAGAAAAGTACCACACAATTCAATCATAGCCAATTACTGACAACCCACTGTGACTGTGGCCGCAACTGAACTCCAACTGAAAATGAAGCACAATAGACCAAACAAAGTAAGAACCATTTAACATGCCCCAGTATTGAGCAAATTTATCTTTTAAAGGCCAATATTCTGTATATTTGGGCATCAAAGCCCATTTCTGCAGTGGCCAAAGCTGCCCAACTTCTGAAAAAACGTGTGCCAGTTTATAACTCTTAACAGCTAACTCCCTTCCTAGAGAGGTGCAACCAGTCCCCTCCTTGATGGCCTTTTGCTCCCAAGTTAAAGCATTTTTATGGAACCAGGCCTTCCCTGAAGATCAACAATAGGCAATGGCCAGATACATATGGGTAATTGTATACTTTTTGAATGTTGTTTTGGACCAGCAATATTTTAACACAGCCTAAAGGAAATTGAGCTTTTAGGATCCTAGAACAACTTTTTAACAGATAACCTTAATGGCATGAATGCCAGAGAATTTTTTTTAATGGTATACTGATATAATTTTTAATACTGTATATCAAATTTAACTTATATGTGTATTTCTGTTTAGTTATATGATTTTTGCTGTATTTTTCTGTTATGTAATTTTGTCATTTTTAACTATTGTATGCCGCTATGAATCCCACCTACAGTAGAAAAGCAGGATAAAAATAATTAAATTAATGATTAACTTAAATACTGTATCCCAATTTTCTTGTATAAATTTACAGGACTACCACATATGAATGTATGACCCTACTTTCTGGAAACCTATCCAACGTTAGTTTGAACGTTTCTCGTCTATCTGATTTAATCTAACTTGAGTTAAATACCACCTCCATATTATTTTATAATAATTTTCTTTAATCTAGTTCCCATAATTCTCTAAGAGGGTCTTGTTTCTGTTCATCTTCTAGTAATAATTTATAAATATCACTTACTGTTCCTTTTATTGTTTGATTTTCTTCTTTATTCTCTCTTTGGGTTATCATCTTCTCTAATTTTGTATATTCTTCCCCCCCCCCATTATACTTCTTTCTTATATCAGTGGACCATTTTCTCAGTTGTAAACACTCATACCAAGCTATGTCATTTCCTACTAATTTTTCTTTAATTCTTTCTAAGTTTATCATCTTTAGATCCCAATCTCTTATTTTTATTATACCTCTTCTTTTAAACTCTTCCTCTAATCCTTTTTTTAGATTTGTTGGGAAACCATGGGTTTTTTGGACAATGCGCCTGCTATGTGACCTCTCTCCTAGAGTTGGGCAAGCTGGTGTAATTAAATGCACCCAGAGTTCAGAGAGAGACTTATACCACCTGAGCAAAGGATACATCCCAGCCTTCCTTCTAAATGCTTTGTTGTAGAAAAGCCATGCTGGGCCAGCAAAATCAGAATAGGTCTTCTGAATAATATCCAGATATTTAACCAAGTGGTAGGCCTTCCAAGATTGGTGTTGAACAATAACCTCCCTGTATATGCAATAAAAGGCCAACCTGTTCTTCCAAGTTTAGTCCACCTTATATTTTTTCACATTGTCCCTTTCTTTTCTTTTATTTTGTCCAGCCACTATTCATCTTCCTTTTATACCTCCTGAAATAACAAGAAGAACAAGAAAAGACCCAAACTGGGCTGCATTTCCCTCAATTAATCCTGTTACTTCAGGATTAATGCTGCTAATAGCTTCATGCAAGTTGAAAAAGAAGGCCATTGTGAGGGGCGGAGCCTATTTATAGGTTTCTCCACCCCTTGTCACATGCAGGGGGGAGGTTTAAATTAGCCAATCCCCTTAAAGCCCTATCTGGCCTCCGTGTGGGCCTTCAAAAGCCTTCCCTTATCATGGGCTTCACCTTTGTTGCTCAGGTTGGGCAATTAATTACACATACGACCTGATCACATTGAGAAGGGAAAGCATGGATGACCATCCCTTTAAGAGTAGAGAATCGCCCCTCTTATGACATCAACAATCCCATTTCGAGTTCTGTCTCCCCATCACACCCACATGTGGAAACTTAAGAGCTGGCAATACAGTATTGATTTTTTGTTCTTAATCATGAGAAACAACAATATCCAAAAAACAAGAGATCTCTCACCCTGCCCAAAGCGCTTTCCATTAAAGGAGACTGACACCAGTTTAAAACCTCTTCTTTCCATGGGTTAAAATTGTTCTGCCCCAAACCCCACAGGATAGAAGAGACAATGATTCAAGTTAAAACTATTGCTTTCCATGGGATCCTATTGTTTTGCATCAAACCCCATAGTATACCAGAAACAATAATCCAGGATAAACCCATTGCGTTCCATGGGATCCTATTGTCCTGCATGAAAGGGAACCAGAAACTTTTATGGTTCCTATCCCACCTGTTATTCAGTTATAAAGATGGGAGTAAAGAGGTAGGAGGTCTGAACATGAATTCATGTGTTCAGAGTTCCTTCCTCTCAGAACATTTCTGCCCTCTTTTCAACCCTGGAACATGTGATAAGCTTTGTGCCTCTCCATGCTTGAAAAGAGGCTGAAGTGTTCTACGAGGGGGAAATTTCTCAGTGTGATGGGATTGATTGCTGGAGTTCTTTCCTTTCAGGGCACTTCTGCCTCTTTTCTACAAAGGAGGGCTATGCATGACTGCTGGAAGTAATTTAACTCATGTGATAAGTCCAGTCTCTCCATGCTTTAAAAGTGGCTGAAGTGTTCTATGACTGGGAAATTTCTCAATGTGATAAGTTTTTTTTTCTGTCAGGAACAACCTGAGTCGCTTCTGGAGTGAGAGAATTGGCCATCTGCAAGGACATTGCCCAGGGGACGCCTGGATGTTTTTGATGTTTTTACCATCCTTGTGGGAGGCTTCTCTCATGTCCCCGCATGGAGCTGGAGCTGATAGAGGGAGCTCATCCACACTCTCCCCGGGTGGGATTCGAACCTGGCAGCTTTCAGGTCAGCAACCCAACCTTCAAGTCACTTAGTCCACTACACCATCAGGGGGCTCCATGTGATAAGGTGGAAAGTCTATTATTATCTGACTGGTCTAAAGTTCAGGACCAAAAACACTCTAATTCTTTTTATGATTTATGTTTTTATTTTTAAATTTACACATTCATAAAAACAATACAAATATATACACATGTACAGTATATATACACATAAACCAATGTAATATTTCCTAACATCTCTACAATAATTGTACTTAACTCCTCCATTCCCTCCTCTCACCTCTCCCATAAACATAGAAAAATGTCACTCCTCTTCTAGAGTTTTAGTAGTTTCACATGAATCTGGAGGTGTAAAAATTTGGAAAATGTTTTATATTTCTACTAGCTGTGCCCAGCCACGCGTTGCTGTGGCAAAGTGGTGGTGGTATTGGTTAAAAATTGTTGTGGAATTTTTATTTGATGTTATTTGTGTTTTTAAATTAATTTTATTGTAACTTATCTTTTTAATTTATTATATTCTATTATTTTCTTGTATTATTTTGAGTTATTTTCTGTTATTATAGTATTTTATTGTATTAATTTTTTAGTGTTTTAATTATTTTTTAGTGTTTTTATTATTTTTATTGTATTATTTTATTTATTTTATTTTTATTATTTTATTATTTGTGTTTTTATTATTTTATTTTATTATTTGTATGTATTATATTTTATTATTTGATTATATTATATTTATTTATTTTTTAAATTATATTATTTTATTTTATTTTTTATTTGTTTTTTGTATTTATTTTGTTATTTTTGTTTCTCTTTGTATTGGGTTGCTCTGAGTTCTGTGGTCTGCCTGGTCATGTTCCAAATGTATTCCCTTCGGATGTTTCGCCTGCGTGTATGGCAGGCATCCTCAGAGGTTGTGAAATGTGTTGTAACGAAAAGAAGTGTGGTTTATATATCTGTGGAATGACCAGGCTGGAAGAAAGAATTGTCTGCTTTAGGCAAGTGTGAATGTTGGAATTGGCACTGAATAGCCTTGTATCTTCAAAGCCTGGATGGTTCCTGCCTACCTGTGGCTCCCAGTATTAAAAAAAAATCTGTGAAATCAGGACAGTTAACTAAAGAACAGGACTGAGCAATCAGGGAATGATGTACTGGGGGCCAGCTAACGTCTCCCAACAAAGGATTCCTCTCCGAAGCAGGAAATAGGCAGGCCTTGAAGGTGGAAGAGCATTCAATGGTAATCATGGTGACCAAGTGGAACATTCACAGTCGCCTCAGACAGATAAGAGTTGTCCCATCCTAGATATCATTGATGAGATAGAAATAAACATCCCACTTGTCTGTTTTCAAACAGATCTCATAATTAGGACTTTATTTTTCTTTTCTTTTTGTTGTCGGAATGTAGGGGCAAGGATGGTGGATTGTGCTGCCAAATTTCTAGGTTCTGGGGCTTGTACTTTTGTTGTTTAGTGGGAGGGGAGGACACCATTACTCATTTATATATATAGATAGGTTCTGAAGCCATGCTCAGACTATAGTCTTATGCTGAGGCTTTTGCTATATAAGCCTTCTGCTGTTTTCTAAATATAATTTCTTTTTCAAATTGAAATGAGGCATAGTAAAGAGAGTTGGGGAATTAACATAACAATCACTTTTTAAAAATATTGGCAGTGTTTTTAGGTCTGAGGGTAACTGAACAATATGGCATTTTTAGACTCAGTCTATAATAAGAAAGCACCAAAGGGATTCAGTTTTTTAGACTCTTTTCTGTTCTTTTAAAAGTTTTAATCCATCTGGCTGTCTTAGATTTTACAGTATTAATCGGTACTCTGTCATTACCCTTTTTAAATATAATTTCCAATCTGCCCCACCAACACTTAATTGTTGCCTTATCCCAATAGCAGCTTTAAAGTGGAAAATGGAAGCATCTGCAGGGAGAGTAAACAATAGCTAGTTCATCATCATTATTCCATTTCTTCATCATTAATCTATTGAAAAAAATGTGACATGCTATAATGCAGGAAACAGAAGCACCTGTCTAAATAAAATAAAAAAGAATGAAAAGTCCATCCTCCTCTTTTCATTTTTTAAAATGATTTAATTGAATAAAGCCAGCATTCTTTCAGGTAACACCTCTATTAAATACCTTAGCCTGTCCAGAAGCTCCATACCACTACATTTTATAATCTTTATTAGAAGGGAGCTTTGCTGCCTCTCCCCAAATAAAATTAGATAGTGCTGTCATTATCCCAGTATCATCATTATATCACCTATATATGGTTTTAGAAAGAAACCTGCAGGGGTTCTTGGACAAAACTGATTATCTGGCGCAGTCTGGCTTTAGGTCAGGACATGAAACTGAAACAGCCTTGGTTGCCTTAGTGGATGATCTACACAAGGAACTGGACAGGGGAAGTATGTCCTTGTTTGTTTTGTTGGACCTCTCAGTGGCCTTCAGTGCTGTTAACCACAGTATCCTTCTGAGACACCTCACAGGAATGGAGCTCAGAGGCACTGTTTTACAGTGGTTCTGGTCCTTCCTGAAGGGTCATTCTCAGAAGGTGTTGCTGAGGGACTCCTGCTCAGCCTTCAGCCTTTGTCCTGTGGGCTCCCACAGGGTTCAGCATTGGGGCCCATGTTATTTAACACCTGCATGAAGCCATTAGGAGAGATCATCCAGAGTTTTGGAGTTCAGTGTCATCTGTATACAGATGATGTTCAACTCTATCACTCCTTTCCACCTGCTACTAAGGAGGCTGTTCAGGTCCTGAACTGGTGCTTGGCAGCTGTGATGGTCTGGATGAGGCTAAAAAATATTAAAATTGAATCCAGTCAAAACAGAGGTACTCCTGGACAGTTGTAAGGTTGAACAGGGTATAGGATTACAGCCTGTGTTGGATGGGGTTATACTCCCTCTAAAGATGCAGGTTCACAGCTTGGGAGTACTCCTGGACTTATCACTGAGCCTGGAATTCCAGGCTGCGGCAGTGGCCAGGGGTGCTTTTGCACAATTAAAACTTGTGTGCCAGTTGCCTCCTTACTTTAAGAAGCCAGACTTGGGCACGGTGGTCCACACTCTTGTTTACATCTCAAAAAGACTACTGCAATGCAATCTATGTAGGGTTGCCTTTGAAGACTGTTCAGAAGCTTCAAGTGGTCAAATGGGCAGCAGACAGATTTCTAACTGGGGCAGCATACAGGGAGCACACAAGCCCCCTGTTACGTCAGCTCCACTGTCAGCCAGTCTTCTACTGAGCAGAATTCAGAGTGCTGGCTTTAGCCTATAAAGCCTGAACAAATTATATATATGCCTATGGCATCAAATTTCTATTTGTAAGGCCACTCTGAGTCCCCTTCAGGGTGAGAAGGGCAGGATATAAACATAATAAATAAATAAATAAGAAGCTTAAAATAGAGATGACATATTTAAACATGCAGAATTTTAGGAATATCATTAGGGTTGTGCAATTAAGCTGAACCGTTATCTGGTTTTGGTATCTGAATTTCAGTGGGTACCTGGATCCGTTTTTGGGAGCCTTCCAAAATCAGCTAATGGGAAAAAAGTCATTTTTGCCTCAGCAACTGAAAGATCCTGGAAGATTCGGCCCATGGGGGCAAAAGGTAACTTAATGAGGCTTTTCGTTTCCAGCATCAGACTTAAGAAACCACCCTTTCTGCAACCCTTTCCCTTCTGTCTTTCGAGGAGACCTGGATTTAAGACAAGGGCTTAAGAAAACAACCTCCCTGGGATCCTTTCCCTTCCGTTTTTCAAGAAGACCTGAATTTAAGGCAAGGGCTTGGGAAAACACCTTTCCTGGATCTTTTTCTTCTGTCTTTCAAAAAGACCTGAGTTTAAGACAAAGGCTTAAGAAAACACAGTTCCTGGGATCCTTTCCCTTCTAGTGACAATCTCCTTCCCCGGACTCCACATGCAGCCAAAAGAAACTGAAAGCAGCTGTTTTTCAACAGCCACTGTTCTGCTGTGGCTGAAAAGAAAGGGGTGACAGAGCCCATGTCATTACAGCTATCCAAGCCAGCCAAACCAGCCAAAGACCATTTTTGAAAATGGATCCATGCATAACCCTAATTATCAGTGTATATTGTGGAGAAGAATGGTGTTGTTCAAAATTGGGAAGAGTGATTTGCTTTCTCTTAAACCCCACCCACCCATTTCCCCCTTTTTGGCAATGTTGAAACAAAACAGGACATAGATGTGTTCACAGGCAAAAACAATTCAGATGAATGAAAAATCTGCAAAAGTTCAGAAAGATAGGTACACCACCTTGGTTATGATTAATGTAATGCAGTTCCTTACTGGCAGCAAAATTACAGAACGCACAATGGGATAATGCTGAATGATGGATGTGGAATTGACCTTAACATGGCAGAGACAGAAGGAGTTGAACATCAAATGTTTTCCAAACAATTGACCAATGCTACACCCTCCAAGTTTCCAAAGCACTCTAAGTAGTTTTGAATTTTCATTTGTCTTTCACTTTAGGAAAAGAGAACTAAAAAAAATGAACAATGGATCAGACCTGTGATATATTGCTTTGGTGTTCTTCTGTCAAAGAAGTGGGCTTTGAGAGCCTTATTTAAGCCATTTATTGTGATTATAAACTAGACAGTATTTCTGTCATGCAAGTCACAGATGTTTTCCTTACATAGACAATCTTTTGGATAATAAATTCCAATTTTGTTTGGTGGAAGTTGCAGTTATTGCATTTTCTAAAGTGCTTAGATTGAAATGTCAATTTGAGCATCTCTAAAATCTGTCTGAATCTGATAATTCTGGTTTGGCATGTGCAAGACATTAAAATCTAAGCCAAATGCTCTAGAACAGTGATGGCCAACCTATGACACGCGTGTCAGCACTGACACGCCTAGCCATTTTTGCTGACACACCGGAGCCTGCAGATTGATTGGATGACTATGTCTTTTGTGGCCAAATTTGGTGTGATTTGGTCCAGTGGTTTTGTTGTTTACTCCATGGGAATTATGCACATTACATATATAGATAGATAGATAGATTATTATTATATAATTCTATTATTATTCTATTATTATTGTAGTATATTATCATATTATTGCTATTATATTATTCATTATTCATGACTACATTGAAACTAGAATAGAGAGAAATTAGTGTGGAAACTGCAAGAGGGACCATAGACCATAGTTGTACATGGAAATAAGGGTAGTAAATAGTTTTTGATTTATTGAATACAGTTATATATTACAATTATACATTTTTGTTATTTAAACTATACATATTGCGAAATTATGGTGGTTTTTTTTTCTCGAAGTGACACACCACCCAAGTCATGCTAGGTTTTTTGGTGAATTTTGACACACCAAGCGCAAAAGCTTGCCCATCATTGCTCTAGAACATAATTGTAATGCTTGAGATAAGAACAACTAATTTATGTATTTATTTATTTCCAACATTTATATCCCGCCCTTCTCACCCAAAGGGACTCAGGGCAGCGTACACAATTGGCAACAATTTGATGCCTACATATAATTAAAACATAGCAATGAAAATCCAATTATAACAATTAAAACAATATAAAAATATAAAACATATGGTTAAAAATCTCATGAGGGTAGAAAAGGACTGAAATATTGTTCATTTCAGGGTTGTTGTATGTCTTTCGGGCTGTGTGGCCATGTTCCACACAGCCCGAAAGACATACAACAACCCTGTGATCACAACCCTGTGATCCCAGCCATGAAAGCCTTCGACAACACATTGTTCATTTCCTTCATTCCTTCCTTAAGCATTCCCCTCAAAGGTAAAAGTTTCCTCCTGACATCAAGGGGTTTGAAGCTCATCTCCATGTCTAAGTTGAAGATCCAGCATTGTCCGTAGATGCCTCCAAGGCCAGGTGGCCAGCTTGACTGCATGGAACACTGTTACCTTCCCCCTAGAGCAGTACATATTGATCTACTTACATTTGTATGTTTTCAAACTGTTAGGTTGACAGAAGCTGGGGCTAACAGTGGGAGCTCACCCCGCTCCCTGGATTTGACCCACCAACTTTTTGGTGAGCAAATTCAGCAGCTCAGCAGTTTAACCCACTGTGCCATCAGAGGGCTCGCCCATTCCTGTCTACCACCATCTAAAAGTTCAACGTGTCTCTTTTTTGAAGTAGTAAGATTTATTTATTTTCCACTTTTATCCCACCCTTCTCACCCTGAAGGGGACTCAGAACAGCCTTACAGTAGGCAACAATTCAATGCCACACAAATACATACAAATAAAATAAACAAATACATTAAAATCCAAATAGTTAAAAACATCAAATATTAAAACCCATCATTAAAACCACACAGTCCTAAACCACTACACTCTTGTTAAGGACACTACTGATGTTGAGAGTGCTTAACATTTTGTTACTGTCAGTGAAATGTGTAATCCTGTCACTTCATTTCTTGGTTTGTTTTATTGAAATATTTAGTGGACACTTGATATCCGCTCTGGTTTGGTCCTAGGATCCCCTGCAGACAGCGAAATCTATGGATGTTTAAGTCTCATTGTATATTATAGTGATGTAAAATGGTGTCCCTTATATAAAATGATAAAATCAAAGTTGTTTGCTGGACTTATTGAGGATGGGAACATTTTCAAACCTTAGATTGTAGAGTTGTTGTATGTCTTTCGGGCTGTGTGGCCATGTTCCAGAAGTATTCTCTCCTGACGTTTCACCCACATCTATGGCAGGCATCCTCAGAGGCTGTGAGGCATGGATAAACTAGGCAAGGAAAGGAAAATATATATATATCTGTGGAGAGTCCAGGGTGTGGCAAGAGTCCTTTGTCACTGGGAAGCCAGCATTAATGTTTCAGTTAATCACCCTAATGTGCCATCAGGGAGAGGTAGGAATGGCCTCCTCCAATGCTGGTCCAAATGTCAGAAGTGTAATGGATGTGCCCTCCAAGGGCGCTCCACAACATCTGTTCAACACATACCTAGCAGGCCTCATACAGCCTGGGTATCACGCTTCTGGAAAAGGTGTGTCGTGAGGGGATTTTGTACTGGGGACACAGCAGTTTCATCAAGCGAACGAAGCCTTCTTGCTCTACCATTTTGAAGGGATGGTGGTCGAGAGCCAGCATTTCTCCCACTCACCGAGTGATCTGCTCAAAGGTGGGTGGCATTTCCCCTGTTCTCTTCCTGCCAGCGGAATGGCCCCAGTCATCCAAGGTTGCTTGAGTCTGTCTCCCACCCTGCCCAAACGGAGATGTGGGAGTGCTGAGGCTACTGCTGGCGGGGCTAAGGGGTTCTCCCCCCAATGGAATAGATGGATGATGCCACTTCATGTGGACCCTTAACCCAGTGGTGGACAAATGCCTCAAGTCTTTACCTCTGCTAATGTGTGTTCCGCAGTGCCTGCACACTGCTAAAGAAGCACGTTGGGGATGGACAGTGAAATGGTCCCAGAAGAAAGACTTCTGCCTTCCCAACGGAGGAGCACCCGGTGACCTTTGTGGAGTGGTCACGTGGCCGGGGGAGGTAGGAGTGCTTAGTAATGGCATGGGCTCCTGGCGAAGAACTTGACTGGAATTGTCTTCTTTCTCCCCATCATCTGACAATGAAAGAGTTAGGGGGAGCCTATCAATTTCTTGCTTAATCATTACTTCTTGCGCAAGGACAACAACAGGACCAAGTTTGGTTACATCTGTGGTGTCCTCTGATACGGTCGACTGAGAGCAATTTTGGAGGGGCAAAAAATCTGCAGTCGAGTCACCCTGGCCATGATCTTGCTCAATTTCACTTTGCTGGGGGCTGCCTGCAAGTGCCCCCCCCCCTTTGTTTTCTTCCACCCCTCATTGTTTGGCCACCTCTCAGCCAGAACTCGTACGGGCCGAGCAGTATCCCCCAGAATGCTTCATTTCAGCAGAGAAATTGTTATCAGCAGATAGATCGAGGGAAAGATATAGCAGCACAGAGATTTTAGAAGTGGTGGCAGCAGCAGAGAAGAGGCTGGTGGAGATTTAACTTGGTGTTTTGGAGCCAAAGGGCGGGATGGCCCCACGGGTAGCTGGAAAAGTGTCAATGCGAGACTGGAGGGCGGCGCTAAGAGGACCACCACTAACAGAGATCCAACAGAGACATTGGTTCACAATAACCACCGTCGGGAGTAGGCAGAGCTACATGATGTGGTTCTTTAAGCTGGGGAAGGGCAGGCTAGGAATTGATGTGGAGTGATGGGCCACAAACAGTGAGAAAGCTATCATGGTAGCTTCAAACTGCAACCACAGTAATTGCTGACGTGGTGGAGCGAACTACAGTGAAAAAACTACTATGTTAGCTCTCAATAGCAACCAACCATTGAGGAAGAAAGATATAGTAACAGGGCAGCACAGTAATTTCTGTAGTGGTGCCAGCAGCAGAGAACAGTTAGGTGGAGATTTGACATGGTGTTTGTAGCCAAATTGTGGGATTGGCCCCACGGCAGTGCAAATGCGTGACTGTGTGGACATGGACGCGCTAGGAGGACCACCACAAACAGAGACCAAACAGATGTTGGTTCACACCACCAACAATGGGCGATAGGAGGCAGAGCTCCATGACGTGGTTCTATAAGCAGGGAACGTTCAGGCTAGGAATTGACGTGGAGGAGGCAGCCTACAGGAGCGACGGGCCACAAACAGTGGGAAAGCTACCATGCCCGCTTCCAGTAGCAACCATTAAGCTGGAAGAGAGCTATAGGGCCACGGTCATTGTGGACGTGGGGGCAGCCACAGGGAGCGGCCAGGTGGAGATTAGACGTGGTGGCGGGCTCAAATAGGAAAGATGGACCACAAAAAGTGTCACAGCTATGACGTTAGCTCTCGCCAGCACCCACGAAGGAAGAGAGATTGCACCAGCAACCATTGAGGGAGGAGGCTATACCACCTCAGTGATTGTGTGTGTGGAGTTGTAGTGTGTGCCCTCGTGCATTGTGTGAGCTAAACTCTGTTTAACAAGGAGAAAATATATTTCTTTTAAAATTTTGAAGTAACAACAACCTTAAATTAACACTTATCGCAATGGGCACTCAGGATTGGTAGCCTACTGCCTTGCCAAATGGAAAATCAGGAAAAAAGGCAAGGCATCAATGGTGGCTGAGTGAGCACAAAGGGGAATGGAGATCAGAAAAATAGATTAAATTAAATTTAGAAAATTATTGAAAATAAAACAAAAACAGACACTTCATTCAATATGCACTTAAAAGTGGCCACTGGCCAGTGCTACTGGCCAGCCAGAAGCCAAGCAGAGAGGCTCGAAAGGGAACCTCACACAGCTGTAGTTCTGAGAAATATATATTTTTATTTTTTACTTTTTAAGGAAGACCCCCCTCCATTAAGAATCCCTTTTCAGAAGCTTTTTCAAAATCCTTTTTCAAAGCCAGCTGCCAGAAGCAAGCATGACTGCCAGCCACATGTGCCCTTTCTGCAAAAAAACAAAAAACAAAAAAAACCCCACCTAACCCCCAATCCTGCTTCTTCCTTCTCCCCGTTTCTCCCAGTTTGCTTTCAACGGGGACAAAATGCAAAATAAACACGGCCAGCCAGCCACCCACCCAGCCCAACACAGAGTCCTGGCTTCTTCTTAAGAAACGGACCCCCTGAAGCTGCTTCTCTGTTTGACTGGCTGTCCATTCTTTCTGCTTCCCTTCCCTTTCAAGAGCAAATAGTAGCCCAGACAGCATCCATCCATCCATCCACCCTCTTGTGCGCTCCCCACCGCTCCGAAAGCCACGAGGCAGCCCAAACCGAGATTTTTATAGAAGAAGAATCCGTGGCCATGCAGAGGACGTTGGCCCCCACCCTTGCATCCACTTTGGAATTCTCTGATTCGTCAGGGAGCCGAGCCCATGTTTGGCTCCCAAACAAGTTCGGTTGCATTAAAAAAAATAATTTTTTAAAAATACTTTAAAAAATTAATTTGGGGCAAAAAATTAAGAAATTTTTAAAGAGACATAATGAGAGTAGTGCTACCATGCCTTGAATTAACATGCTTGATGGGCCGTGATACCACAGGTCGGATACCGCTTCAAAAAGCCAGAACAATCCGATTTTAATCCGATATAAGAATCATTTAGAAATTTTGCCCATACCTACTGGCTAGCAAGCACTGTATCCTCTCTTAGAAGTCATGGACAGGACATTTACCTCCTCCAAGAGGTGTACTCCATCGTCTCTTTAGAACTCTGGCCATTTAAACACAGTCTCTGTGTGGGGAATCACCAATCCCTCAGTTTGCCTCATGGCAAATTTCAGCTCCCGGTTGTTTTTCTGGCAGGCTAAACCAACATTTTTGGGATTACAATCCCCATGCCACCTTAAACATGACAACAGTGTTGACCAGGCAATCTTTATTCCAGGCCAACAGTGCCTAATGTAACTGAAATCCTGCAGGGCTTGAAAAATCAGTGCTTTCCCCTTCAGCAGATCCAGATCATAATTATTTTGTATTCTTATCTGTCAAAGATATTACTGGGCATTTCATAATATTTTTCAACTTTAAACCCAAATATTTCCTTGAATTGTCCATATTGTTCTAAGGGGACTATGAATTTTACAGGATCTTGTAGTACTATCATCAAATACTGAATCCTTCTTCAAATTTAAACTTTTCAACTTTTCTTCTTGCCTTACTATTTTCAGAAGAACTTCTAATATAAAAATAAACACTAATGGGGAGATCAAGCAGCCATGTCTTGTGACTTTCTGAACTTCATATATTAGATAATTTTCCATTTATCAGAATCTTCAGTGAATTACATAACTGCCTTTATCCAGATTATTAAAGTTATTTTTTTTATTTTTATTATTATTTTAAGACATACACATACACAACATTTACAATTCCCACCACCACCATGAGGATTATTTTCTTTTACATATTAATCCTGTTTGAGACAATCTTTCTAGATTTATATACTATATAACATTTGTATCCTATTTCTTATGGCCTGATCTCTAGACTTATTTATAATATAATCCTTGACCTGGTTCCATTTTTCTCCCAACTTCTTGCATTCTATTTTCATTACCTTTTGAATCATTTAATTTTACATCCATAATTTCGAATTCCATTTGGTTCACCATATACTGATACCATTTGTTTACTGTCCACTTTCATTTATCTTTCCATCCCAATACTATCACCGCTTGTGTGCACTCAGTTATTGCTTCCTTTATTTCCCTGTAATATACCATTCCCTCTCTTTGTACTAAGACCGCCATTTCTTTTGTTATAACCCAATCAGTTCCTAATATTTGGTTTGACACAATCTGTATAGCCTGCCAGAAGTATTGTACCTGTTTGCATTCCCACATCATGTGCATAAAATGACCTTTCTGTTGACTTCCATGCCAGCACTGGCAGCTCCCCTTTTTATAATAATATGCTAATTGACAGGGTGTACAATACCATTTATGTAATATTTTCCTCCTCATTTCTCTTACTTTTGTATTCCTTGTCATTCCTATTGTCTCTACCACTTGTCTCATATCTTGTTCTGTAATACGTAACTCTGTTTCCCACAAACTTTTCAAGTCCTGTATTGTACACCCGTCGTACTCTATTAGCATTGTATATATTTTACTGGCCTGTGTGCTATTTCCTTCCATTTTTCTCTTTTCAAAGGGGGTGTCTTCTCTTTTTACCATATTAATATTTTCTTTAGTATTGAGATAGGTACAAATTGCTCTTATCTGTAGCCAATTTTTCTATCCAAGCCATTGTTTAATTTCGTTCTCCTTTACCTTTCCCTCACTATTGTATAATTGTTCTACTCTGTCTATTCCTTTTTCCTTTAATATCTGGATATTTCTATTCAAGTTTGATTCTTTTTCTTTATTAATTGACCATACTGTTACTATTTTAGATTTCCGACTGCCTATTCTCCCTTGCCACTTCTTCCACACTTGCATTGTTCCTTTCATTGGTCCTGTTAGTTTATCAATATTCCCTTTATCCCATTTTCTATAGATTATTTCTTCACAGTCAACTCCATTAATTTCCTTTTCAAATCTCACCCATTTTTATTTGTCACTTGTAAGGAGCTGCCATGGAGATGATTTTGAACCATTTTGCTATTGCAAAGTCTTCAGCGTAGATATGTCCCAAGTGAAAGGAATTAACTGTCATTCTAAAATCTAAACTTAAGTCTTGAATAAAAACATTTTGTTAATTGTAAAATCACCCCCCAAATTAACAGATAAATAAATAATTAAATAAATATGCACTTAGGTAACTGTCTATCAGCTATTGTGCAAAGACTGCTAATTTCTTCTCTTATTTAGACTACTTGGAAAATGTAAACCTTTCCTTTTTCCATTTTTCAGAAAAGGAAACTATTAAGTGCTAAAGATTGCTGGGTTTCCACTCAGTTCTTATACGACTTCCCAAAAAGTGAAGATATTAACCTGGAAGGAGTCCAAAGAGATTTATCTTAGCCATAACTTCCAAATCTTTCTTTGTTAGCTGAAAGAGGAATATTTGGAGCCTAATTAATTCTTAGAAACATCATGAGAATCCAAGAAATTCTGAAGCATTAGTACATAGAAGGGATGTAAATTCGCACTAGCTTACTCTATTGAGAGAAATATGTGCTATGGATGGAACCCACAGACTCTCATTTATACTCAAGTCACATTTCTACTATTCTAGCAGTGTTAAATTGACATTAAAACAGGTGTTATGTAATTAATTGTATGATTATAATCCTGGCTCTGAGCAATGTAGTCAGTTACAGCAGTTTGAAGGCTATAACAACTTTTATGTGTTCTGTTGCAATAACAGGTTGAAGATGTTTATGTACGGGATAATGTGACACTGGGGAAAAAATCCAGTTATAGCATATCTGGAAATATGACTGGTTTTATACAAAAGCATGAAAGTGTAACCCAGAAAGACTGGCAACTAATCAACTTTTAGTTGAGTTTTTCCTGGTGCAAATACAAGGTGTTTCAAAGAAATGGGCCTGATTTGAAACTGCTATATCTCCGAAACCACAAACCACCCATGAATGAAGCTCTTACCACTTAAAAGTGTAGAGCATAGAATTTCAAATGATTACAACTAGATGCCTCTCCCTGCATACAATCAGTCCTAGCCTCAGTCATTTGCAACCCCACAACATCTAACGAGATATTCTCCACTTGCAGAGGTTTTTTTAGATTTCTTTCTCAACACGGTTGGTAAAACTTGATAACTCACTAAATTGTAAGTAGGTTTTAATGACATTGGTAACATGTTGCCATCATGAAATATATGGTACTACTTTGAAATTGGGTCCATTATATTGAAACACCCTGTATATCCAGTTATATGTAACCTATCTGAGTGATAGTCAAATCTGGAATAGCATATGAAAGCGTAGCTCTCTCAACACTGGAGTTCAAGCCTAGTTTGTTTAATGGGATTACATTATCAACAGCTTTCTGATGTCATACCAATCTCTTTTTCTTCATAATTATAGTTAGACTAGTTCAGCAGTGATGGAAATGTCTCACTAACCCCTGAAGACCCCTCAAAAGGTCACATAAATGGGAATGGCAGGCAAGGAGTGGGGCAGCAGTGACTGGGGTCATGACATACATCCAGACACATTCATCTATTAATCTATTACTTCCATTGATCTAGATCATTGCTTCTCAAAGAATGCTCCATAGACCACTTAGGGGTCCACAAAGCACAGTCAGGGACTCAGTGCTCCTCAGTCCCACATGAGTCCCTCACCTCCTTCCCGTCATTCACAGCCTTCCCCCTACCCATCATTTTCCCCATCCCCACCCCCACAGCAAGTTAAGCAAGTCACTCCCAATCCCTGACCAGGTTTTTCTTTCCTCTTCATTCTCTTTCCACAATCTCCTTCAACAAGAGAAATGTGCCTTTCCTCCAGCAGCTGCAGTCTGACCCCAAAATTTCATGCAAAGGAAACAGCACTTGAGCTCACCCCCACCCCCTTAAGCCACTAGGGAGGAGAAGACAGTGGCAGCAAAACCACATGGCAACTGCTAGGTCCCCTCTCAAAGTGCCCTGCTTACCATGGGAATTAAAGCTGCTTCTGGTTGAGAGAATGGAGGAAAACAGGGCAGTGAGACGAAGGGTTTGGGATTTTTTTTTTATTCCTAGAAAGTGCCAAGTTTGGGATGGGAGGCTCAAGACACACAGAGCAGGAAGAGGCAAAATGACATCAAGTCAAAACCAGGAGCTTAGCATGTCAGCTCTCATCCCAGGAGAAATGTCAAAACACAGAGGGATGGGGGTGAAGTGGAGAGGAGCCAGGATGGGGAAGAATAAAGAATAAAGGATGGGGAGGCTTCATTTTGGCCTTTAAAGCAAATTTTGCCCCCAGACTTTAGTCTTCCTGGTTTTTCAAACTAAAGCTTCCAAAATCTTCCCAGTACTTTACCCATGAATGCAGGGAACGGCCAAAAGGCTAAATGGAGGGTTGCACAAACAGAACAAGGAACAAGTACCGAGAGCACAATAATCCCAAATAAACACCTCAGAGGAAGGTCTCAGGGGCTTACATGTCTTTACACTAATGCAAAGAGCATAGGAAATAAATAAGATGAACAACAACTTTTAGAACAACACCACACTTATAATGTCATGGGCATCACTGAAACCTGGTGGGATGACTCCTATCACTGGAATGTAGACATTGCAAGCTATAACCTCTTTCACAGAAACAGAACAAAGGGTATAGAAGGGGGGAATAGCTTTATGTGTTTAAAATAGTTATGCCACAGAAGAGATGCATGACTGCAATCGGGGAAACCAGGTTGAAAGCATCTGGACAAGAATCAAGGGAACTGGGAATCAAAAAGAGGTCATGCCAAACTAATCTGATCTTTTTTTCGATAAAGTTACCAGCTGGGTAGATGCAGGGAACGCTGTGGATGAAGCATATCTTGATTTCAGTAAGGTATTCAACAAGGTCCCCTATGACCTTCTGGTAAACAAACTAGTCAAATGTGAGCTAGGCAAAACTATGGTTAGGTGGATCTGTAAGCAAATGAACCCAAAGAGTGCTCACCAATGCTTCCTCTTCATCATGGAAAGAAGTGAGGGTTCCGTCCTGGGCCCAGTTCTGTTCAAAATCTTTATCAATGACTTAGATAAAGGGTTAGAAGGCATGATAATCAAGTTTGCAGACAACACCAAATTGGGAGGGATAGCTAATACTCCAGAAGACAGGAGCAGAATTCAAAACAATCTTAACAGATTAGAGAGATGGGCCGAAACTAACAAAATGAAGTTCAACAAGGACAGATGCAAGCTACTCTATTTGGTAGAAAAAAATGAAATGGAGAAACAGAATGGGGGACTCCTGGCTCGACAGCAGTACATGTGAAAAAGATCTTGGAGTTCTCATGGACAACAAGTTGAACATGAGTCAACAATGTGGCAACTTAATGAACTTCATTATCTCCCCGTGTCTCCCTCTGAGTCAACAGCTGCCAGTGAGTAAGATGAAGGGCCTGCAGAGGAGACTGCACCATCATCAACTCTCTGCTCCCCCCACCCCATGACAACAGCCACAGACACAGCCACATCTCGAGCCGCTGCTGTGATGAGAAGGACAAAGTCATACCTGTGGGATTATTTCCAGGTCCATCCTGAGTTTACGACGCAGGCAGTTTGCAGGCACTGCAGTGGGAAGATCAGCAGGGGAAAATACTTGAGGCATCCAGCTAACTTGGGGTTGAGGATGCACATGAAGAGGCATCACCCAAGAGTTATGTTGGGAAGAGAGGATACCGCCAGCACCAGCAGCAGCCAAAGTACTACCACTTTGCCTGGTGCCAAAGGGGGGAACAAGATTCAGGCCACCCTGGAAGTTTGGTGCCTGCACATGGGCAGGATCAGATCAGAGTAAAAGGTGGTCACTGCCAAGCAGATCACCCAACGTTTGGGAGAGATGATGGCTCTCGACCACCAGCCCTTCTGGATAGTGAAGCAGGAGGCTTTTGCTGCTTGATGGCACTCGTGGCTCCCTGATACTGGATCCCCTCATAACACCTCCTCCTAAAGGGTGGTATCAGCCCCATATGAGGGCTGCAAGGAACACTTGGCAAAGTTGTTGCAGGGTGGCAAGGGAGGCTACATCCATTTTACCTCTGACATTTGGTCCAGCTTAGGAGGAGGCCATTCCTACCTCTCCCTCACAGCATAGCACAACTCGACCTTTAAAATGCTCCAACGCATGGTGGAGCAGCAGAAGGAGATCCATGGCATCTCCCTGTTGGTGATGGCAGTAACCAAGCTGGTCCCAAACAAGAAGGAGTGGGACACAATCTCTCAGCTGATAATCTCCCAGCCCTTCTAATGCGCGGGTTCCCTTTTGTTTTAGGGCTCAGGAAACACTTGGATAGGCTTGGGGGCGGGTGGATGCTTGCCTCCCTGGCTGGGCCACTGACACCCCAGGTCCAGGAGGTGGTGAGGAAGTTAACCTTTGACTTCCAGAAATGCCTGGAACTGCTGTTAAGCAGCAAGCTCCATATGCTGGCAACAATGCGATCCATGCATAAAGGACACCTCTGCCCCAAAGACATTGCTAGATGGATGGCACAGCTTGTTACCCTTGTCAGGGATGAATACAGTCTCAGGGTGGGAGACATGTGTTTAGCCCACACTTTTCTAGTTTGCATGAATATAATGGATGACTTGTCAAAGACCTCACTAAAGTCAAGATATGCCACATTCACAGCATTTGCTTTATCTATCAATATAAAGAGTGTTTTAAAATGAGGCAAAATTAATTTTGCATGTTTTTAGGAAACATGTTGAATTTTAGTGATGATGACATTTCTTTCTAAGGGTATAACCACACTGTAGAATGTGTGGTGTTTGACATCACTTTAACTGCCATGACTCAATGCTATGGCATTCAAGGGGTTTAGTTTGGTGAGGCACCAGCACTCTTTGGCAGACAAGACTACAGATCTAATAAAACTACACCTTCCATGATTCCATAGCATTGAGCCATGGCAGTTAAAGTGGTGTCAAACACCATTCATTCTACAGTGTAGATGCATCCTATCTGCTTACAAACTCTTTGTTGAATTATCTTCTCTAGACTCCTTCCTGTTATTAATATCAAGTTGATCAAGCTGTAATTGGGTCCTCCTTTCTCCCCTTTTTGAAGATCAGGACAAAATTTTCCCTCTTCCAATCTTTTGGAACTTCTCCTGTTCTCCAGGAATTTGCAAAGATTTATTGCCAGTGATTCTGAAATTACTTTTGCCATTTTTAAAAATCATCCTTGGATGTAGTTAATCTGACCCTCAAAATTTGAATTTATTTAGACTAGCCAGATATTTCTGCACTATCTTTTTAATTATTTTGTATTGCATTTCCCTTATTGTATCATCTGTTTCATTTTCCCCAGTTGAGCACTAGTTTCTTTTTTTTTGGAGAAGATAAAGGTAAAGAAGGTGTTGAGTCATCTTGTCTTTTCTCTATCCCCTTTTAATGTTGTGCCACATAGTGGCCCTATCAGTTCCTTGTTCTTTCTTTTGCCAGGGGTATTTGTATTGTTTTTAAGTTCTCTAGCCAGCAAGCTTTAATTATACTTTAACTTATATAACTTAATTACTTCTCATGCAGGCTATTCATTTTAATTCTTTGGTGCCCCCCCCCCCCCTTTTCCATGTCTTGTACATATATTTTAAAAATCTTAGTTCAGTTGAAAGTTCTTTAGAATCCATCTTTAGACACCTTCCACTTTATTCCTAATTGGAACTGTCTGAGGGGCCTTCCAGACAGGTCAGAATCCCTATTCCTCTTGGGATTTAGGCCAGACAGTGGGCCCACATCCTGGGACTGTGGTTTGTAGGGGTTTGTAGGTAAATCAGAAATCAACCTGGGAGGGCATCTAGCAAGCTTCCAGCCACCCACTTCCCTTTGAGACTTACCCAACTGGCCCAAAAACAGAGGTAGGCCTGTTCAATTGAGCTCCTGTTGCATCATTTTGATGGGGCTGGGAGGGGAGGGTGGGAGTGCCATCCTACTCCCTTAGGCTCTTAGAACCTAAAGAACCAGAATGGCAATAGGGATTGGCCCTCAGAATTGCAAATAGTGATTCCGAGAGTCAATCTTCACAGGCCCAACAACCATGATGATCTGGATTTTATCTTTGCAGATGCTTTTTAAAATATGAAATAAACCTGGAAATCCAGGTTTACTCTGGATTAATCCGAATTAGCCCAAGGCATCATTTGGATGCCTCGGGATAACCCAGAACCCATCATGAGTTTTGTGCCTGTCTGAAAGGACCCTAAGATAGTGCCATCTTATTTTTTGAGAAAATTGCATTCTTTTTTGTATTCTAGACCACAAAGAAAGAAAACATTTCTTGGCTCAAGAGCTAGTCAATAAAATCAATTGCCTAGAGACATGGAAGTCATCTACTTTGAATATCTTCAAAGGTAGGCTAGAATGTTGCTCAAGCTAGAGATCCTGCATTGAATATGGGGTTAAATTCAGTTGCCTGTTCTTTCCAGTTCTATGTTTTTATTATGCTCTCGTGCTCCCAATGCAGAATGGTCACTGTTTCCCTACAAATATTAATCATGAAAAAGCAGACATCCTGATTAGTATTCCATGGTAAGAGGTGAATACTTTTGTAAGAGTGCTGCAGAGTTGGAAGAGATCACAATGGTCATCCAGTCCACCTCCACCTAAAGTACCTCTGATAAATTGTCATCTATTCTTTGTTTAAAAATCTTCAAAGAAGATTCTACTAAACTGCATATTCTACTGTTGAATAGGTCTTACTATCAGGAAGTTCTTCCTGACATTAGGTGGATTTCCTTTTCCTGTTGTTGAATCTATTTCTCCTACTAAGCTCTGGAGCACCAAAAACAACTTTGTTCCATATTCAATACTTTCAAATATTAAGCATGGCTATCATGTCTCCTCTTAACCTTATCTTCTCCAGGCTAAGCATATGCAGCTCCCCAAGCTGCTCCTCATAGGACATGGTTTCCAGATGTTTGAAGTCTTAGGTTAAAGCATTCTCTTCTAGCAATCCCTAAAGGAGATTGCTGTTTCACTGAGCAATAATACATTAGCACAATAAGTTCTTCATCATCAACTTGATTGTTGGTCATCTGGGACACAGAGAAATGTAAGCAAATACACTGAATACCACAAAGAGCATAGAAGGTAAATGTGGGTTGTACAAGGGCTGAGGTTTGTCCTTATGTGCTTCAAAGATATGTTGCATTTTGACAGACTTCAAAATGTATATGTGTGTGTGTGAGAGAGAGAGAGGTGGGGAGGGAGGGAGAGATGAGAGACTGAGATCTAAATGAGACATAGTTCTTCCTCTGTTGCAAGTGCAAAAAGGGAAAATAAAATAAAAGCTTGCATAATATAATTCTACCGGGTGAAGATGACCGCAGAAATCATGAAAATTCAGAAGAGTGAATTCACCCCTAACACAGAAGCTTCCAGTTATCCCTAGATACTAGGGTTGTGCGATCCATAAACAAAATGGTTCAAAAGACATTACAAAACTGGGGGGTACTGCCACATCATTTCTAAAGTGTTTCTAAAATATACTTGGTGAAAAAATTGTTACTATAATGAGAGTGATGAAATTTTGTTACTATTTCCTTATAATAATTTTGTACTGGGGGGGGGGGCTTTAGGGGCTCATTTCTCCCTCATTTCTATTGATATTGGGGTGAAACTTGCTACAATGGTAGAACACGTTTACCACCAAATTTCAGAACATTTCACTTATCCGCAAAGTTTTGGGAGAATTTTCAACACTTTATAAACAACATATTTAAAGAAAACTACAGCAGCTATCTCCTTGCATTCTGTACAATGACAAAAGTCAATAGGGATCATTCCCTCCAACATTCAAAAATCTTCATATTATCTACTGATTTTAGAGAAGTTTTTAAAGTTTTGACAAAAATGTTTTTTAAAAAGTCACAACAGCTATCTCATTTAATGTCTCTCATATTAAGCAATAGAAGAAAACAATATTAACCAATTCTACATTTTCAGAGAATCCTAGAGTTGGAGGGGACCTCCAAGGGCCATCTACTCCAACCTCCTTCTTCCAGGCAGAAGGACACCATTAAAACCCTCTGACAGCTGGCCATTCAGCCTCTAAATGAAGGCAACAAGGCATGGCTGCATAGATGAGGCACGTGCTGTTGGTGGGGAGCGAGGTGTCATGGCTGCTGCATTGCAGAGGTGAAGGAAGTGGCTTCTGAAATATGAATTGAATGAACCACTAAATCAGGATAACAAAGCTGCCCTTTTCACTTGGGTGAAAGATACTGGAGTCCAGTTGGTGCAGATCAATGGCCAGAGAAAATATGGTGTCTCTCCACCAGGTTGATTTGGCAGTCCCACGCCATCTGGTACAAATTTTTTAAGAGGATAAAACTAATTCCTCTTTTCCAAAGTGCAGGAGAGCTCAATAAATTTTGCCTCATGGTGACATTCAATGGCCTTAACTGGGGCTTTACTGATGCCATGTATGTGACCCAGTATGGTGCTCTGAAGGCTATCAAATTGCTCAATAAATACAAAATTCAGAAGGGACACCAAATACCTGTATGCAGAAGCACCAACAAGTGTGAGTTCTTCATTGATGCCCTGACCCCATTGGTGAAAGAGGACCATCTTCTTCTAATGTGACAGGAGCTTACTACAGGAGTCCTGAGCATCGCCTTGCACCCAAGCACTTTGAAGAACCAGCGGCACCTTGCAAAGGTGAAATACATCTTCCATCAGGCTGAAGCAATAGCCAGGAAAGCTCTTGTATAAGGTACTTTGTGTCTAGTGGAGACCAAATTGAAGTAGGCTGGTTGACACCTAACATAAAACAAGAACTTCACATTTCCTCTATGCAGGCCATCCTGGAGATCATGTCAAGCCAATGCATTATGTTTGCAGATATGCCCTTAGCCAAGAACCTCCCGAGCCTGTGAATTGCCATGAACTACCAGAACTTAAGTTGGGCAGTATGTTGGGTTACCTGAACTCACTATGTCAGAAAAAAACCAGTTAAGTTAGGGTACGCTAAGGCACATCTTCCTTCAATGGGTTTGTCTAAAGCAAGCCAGATGCCTCTGGTCTGGAAAATGATGAAAAGGCCAAGCATTGGGGTCCAGCTCTGGTTGGCCTTCAGGAAGCCCAGCTGTTCCACCGAGGCAGGGTCAAAAGTGCTCTGGTGAGGAGTGGCAAGACGTGCCATGGGGCTGCTCATAGAAACTGCTTTTGGTAAAAATCAAGAGAGGTTGCTTGCAACAGCCATGCCACATGGCTGGATTCAGCAAAAAGGAGTCTGCTTTCCTCATCTTTCTTTTCTATATAAGAATTAATTGTAGGTAATAACTGTGTAGCGAGAAATTCACATTCTTTACGGAATCACAATCCTACATGAAACAGAAGTACAAAAAAGAAGCCTCCTTGAATCAATAGAAGCTTTTAGTAATCTAAAGGACAATTGATCATAGAAATCATTTAGCATACAAAATTCTTAAGTATAATTACTTGCACATTCCTGAATAATGATCAGACCAGTTATAAAGTAGTAAGAACACTTCCTAGTGCTTAGATTTGTCTGTATATGTATATATATATAAGTGTTGTTGATTAATGAACAATCCTCCCATTTTTCATTAGAAAAAAAAATCACCTGAACAACTTTGGGACACATATTTTGAGATAAGATCTAAATGTGAAGGCTTGTAACTAGTTAATGGCATATGCTGCAGACATAATCACAATTTATGTTTGTTTATGTATTTTGTTATTTTGTTTTGGAGATTGGTATTGTTTTCCCTTTTCTGCAATGACAGTGCCTCCCTGACTCACCACTGACCCTCAGTGTGCACAGGCACACTAGTCATTTTGTATCAATAGAATGTGGGAAGAGACTGGAAAACCAGCCAGCTAAGCTCTCTTAGGCACATAATGGTTCCTAAAACAGATTCTGCCATTGCAACCCATTTTGCTTGAAACTGGAAAATGGTTGCCTTGCCCTTCTTATCGCACCATCTTTGTGAAACCACTTTGAGAAACTCAATGCACAATTAGATTATTGCAGATGCAGAGATATATGACTTCCCATTTTTGCACATAATCTCCCTTTTTTGTCTTTGTGAAGAATGTATAGTTACTTGATTTTTATTTTATTTTTTAAAAAGGAAGCAATCAGGGGGAAAATAGAAACTTTTGGCTGTGCAGCTAGATATGTCTTGTCTGCCTACCAGAAGTGGCAATAGCACCAGATTGTGACCAGGGAATAGCAGCAGATAGAAGGAACAACCAAAACACACCCATTATATACTATTATTATTACTATTATTATTATTTTAATGTATTATCTGCCTCTTCTTTCAGCTTGAGATGAGGCACAACATAGTTAAATACAACTATAAAATCACCTATTAAAACATAGTTAAAATGCAATCTTAAAAGCATATGTTAAAACATACACATATGAAATATCTGAGAGAAAAGTTAAAACACAATAAATATACGGACTGTGGCGCAGCTGGGTAAGTAGCCAGCTGCAATAAATCACTTTGACCATGAGATTGAGGCCTGCCCATGTGGAAATGAGCACCCAACAATTAAAATAAAAAATAGCCCCTGCTCGATGTTGACCTACATGACCAAAAGATAGTTGCATCTATCAAGTAGGAATTTAGGTACCGCTTTGCGGGGAGGCATATGTAACTAATTTATGACACAATAAAAATCATCCAGTGGCTGTTTGGAATGAGGAAGTATCAATCAAGATGTCGCAGTGGATGATGAAGCAGCTACTCCCCCTGTGGCCGGAATCAAGCATCCCCTCAGGAAGCTGGAAGCTGGAGAATGTTAAATTGCCTCTGCGTCTCTATCTTTGTCTCTATGTTCATATGGCATTGAATCTTTGCCTTGTATGTGTACATTGTGATCCGTCCTGAGTCCCCTTTGGGGCGAGAAAGGAGGTGTGATGGCACGGTGGGGGAAAGAAAGGCTATGTGTCCGGCTACCCAAGCAGCGATCAGTTTACCCTTTATTATACCTCAAACCTTAAAGTAAACACTCTTGAAGATGGTTACAAATAACCAAAAATATGTTTATTGAACACAGGAAATGGTAATTTCAAGCAGGAATCTTGAATGTTGAATCAGAAACATATAATAGAAAACAAAGATTGTAGATTGAGTTTAATTACACAGAAAATAAACCCTTTACTGTATTAGAAATAATATGAGGTAAAATCACTGAAATTATAAAGAAATAAAACTATATTGATTGAGAATGAAGGCTATAAAGACTATATGAAGTAAGCACACAAAGCTATGGTGAAACTATAAGGTAAGGTAGGTACTAGGTTGTGAGTTGAGGTAAGTACCAGCTGTGAGGTGAAAGCTTTCTATAATGTAAGCACAAGCAGTGGTGGTATATGCTTTAGGCTATGATGGTAACTATAAGCTATGGAATATACTATCTAGGTAGGTACAAGCTATGCTGTGACTATAAGGTAAGTACTAGCTATGGTGAACTATCTATTCTATCTAAATGATAAGTACTTCACTATGAGGTATGCTATAAGGTAAGTACATGATATAGGTTGGCTGTTTGAATTTGCCAGGCCAAAGAACCCAAACCAATTCTAAGACCTATGTCTAAGAGGTTTTGCTCTGGAATGAAAATGGAGGGGAAAAAGCCTCTAGAGCAGGGGTCCCCAAACTTTTTAAACAGGGGGCCAGTTCGCGATCCTTCAGACCATTGGAGGGCCAGACTATAGTTGGCCACCGAGCAATAATTAACAACAACAACAACAATAGCAACAAAAAGAGAGTTGGAAGAGACCCCTTGGGCCATTTAGTCCAATCCCCTTCTGCCTTTGTGCACCAAAAGCACAAGCAAAGCACCCCTGACAAATGGCCACCCAGTCTTAATGTAATAATAATAATAATAATAATAATAAGAAGAAGAAGAAGAAGAAGAAGAAGAAGAAGAAGAAGAAGAAGGTGGTTGTCAGGGAAGAAGAGACCCCTTGGGTCATTTAACCCAACCCCCTTCGGCCCTTGTGCTGTGGGGGCCGGATAAATGGCTTCGATGGGCCACATCCTGCCCCCGGGCCTTAGTTTGGGGACCCCTGCTCTAGAGACTAGCTGCAGGGCTGAACCATCTCACCCAAACCTACAGGGGAGTCCCAAGCTCCACCCCCAGTCCTTCTGGATTCAACGCTGATGCTTGACACTCAGGTGTTGGTGTTGGCTGGGAGGGACTTCGCACAATTAAAACTTGTGCACCAACTGCAACCATACCTCATGAAGTCTGATCTGGCCACAGTGGTCCACACCTTAGTTACCTCTAGATGGGATTGTAGCAATGCCCTCTACGTGGGGCTGGTACTAGGATGATATTTGCTTAAATCAGTGCTCTTTAGCTGTGTACGTTTAATATCTATGATGGCTATGGGTACCAAGCATGTCAAGACTGACCTAAGGTGCTCTTGTTATTTCTAGGGTTGCATATGAAATCTGTTTCTGCCAAAATATTCCCTACATTTTTAGGATTTCACATTACTAGAACTTTTACAGAGCAGAATTCTGGGAGATTTCACACATGGCTGGTATGTGATTATATGCTTGTCTTATTTGGTTGGCTTCTTGTAGTTTTTATCAAGTTGTTTCATGGCTATATTGTATTTGCATGCCATTTTTTTCCAAATATAGGAAATTCATTTCCACCCTTCTTTATCTCCCAGCACACAACCAGGATAGGACCTAAGTTACAAAAAAACAATAATACAGATCCAGAATTTTTCCTTAACCTTTCTCCTTTCTTAAATGCTACAATTAGAATTTTCCACCATCACAAATCTTAAAACCATATCATTGTACTTAATATTAGAAGTATTTAACTTTGTAAGGATTGGAAACACCCACTCTCATTCTTATGCTCTTTCAAATTTCCATCTTCTCCTTCACTCCCATTCTTCTATATCTTTTCCACTGATCTTTCCATTCAGCCTAATGCCCATTTAGACTTTGATACAGCCTACTCTCCTCTTTCTTTTCTTTTCTTTTTTTTTTGGGGGGGGGGGCAGCAAAATTTCTCTTCTTCCCTTCTCTTTGCAGAGTGTCGGACATCCTAGAAAGGGGAGCTGTCTACAGGTACTCCAGAAAAATGAATATCCCAGGCCTGTCTTCAACTTCCCTCATGCAAAGCTTAGTATCAAAAGATTATATTGTGAGCTTTAAATATGCTACTGGCTACCAGCAGATTTGATTTAACTAAAATTAATTGATCCATTTTAAATCCAAATAACCCTAAGGCGTGCATTGAATGGTCTTGGGTGGGCAAACATCTTGGTTTCTCGGACTAAGTTTTTCTTGCTCATGCTTTCAGATTTTAAAAGTTTATACTTATTTCTATCCTCAGTAGAAATAAATTTGCAAATGTTGGTTAATTTTTCTCTATCGTGTGCTGAAATGAAATTGTCACCCCATGGAACTGACTGAAAAGTATGATTATCCTGCATTATGGATTCTTGCCAATTTCAACCATTCTTTCCCTGTTCACTTTCACAACCTGTGCACTATGCCATTATTGCAGAAAGTACTTTGAAACACTTTGCATGTGAATTAGTACTGCAGCGTTTTAATGCTTGGACTTGTTTTGGAGGAGAAGCTGGGCAATCAGATAAAAGACACTGCCAAGCAGTATGCTACCAGTTTCCAGGTGCCAAGAGCTTAATCACTTTAAGCATTCCTAAATATTCCACATTGGGATTTTCAAAATCAATTTAGTTGTTGTTATGTAAAAAGACAGAAATTGAACAGTTTTGCCTGCTCTGTGCTGTAGGAATGTTGACCAAGTGAAATGAATTTCTATTATTTCTTTTGTTTGTTGATGAGTTTGGAATATTCTCAGGGCTTTTGCAGACATGCTCTCTAGTGCATTTATACTTTGATTACTGCTGGAGCAAAGAGAAGTCTTTTTTCCTGATCTTCCTAGCAGAAAAGTAAACAATGTCACAATTCAGAATGGTTGTGGAGTGACATCTTCCCAACAGACTTTGCCAAAATATAATAATTTAGCAAATGAGTAATACATTTTCAAAATAGTGTTTCCCTCCAAACTAAAAGGTATGGTAAACCTTGAAATGTTAAAGAAATGTCATAGTTGTGTCAATTTTGTAGAAGACAGACTGAAACAGCCTGTTGAGAATGACATATTCCCTATGAAAATTCCCACATCTGTACTTGAAAACTAGAATCCTGAAACAGACCCAAAACCCTTGGCCCCAAAAGCACCCAGAAACAGAATCTGAGATGATTTTTGCCCCAGTTTCAGGTGAATCCCTAATGAACTTGTCAAAGTTTGCACTAGTATCACACACACATCCCAGGATATTTCATCTATCTAGTCCAGAAAGAGACATAATCCCTTCACAATACCCCAACAGTCTCCTAATGGGTTTAAGAAGACCTGCAGATTTTTCCAAAGATTTTATTGAACCTTATCCCTGGGAAAATTCTTGATCCCAATCGCCCGATCAGACCCTCTCCCTGGGGACTCGATTGAGACTGTGCAAACACCCCTGGCACCCGTTGTGTGGAAAGCCAAAGCACATTGTCTTGTTCCAGAAGAAGATGTATAGGGCTATTTTCCCCATTTACACAAACCCTATCCCTTTTCTCCTGCACACACACACACACACACCCATGGGTGAACAAAGAAACAACCACTAGACTTCAAATTGATCAATGACAGTTTATTAAATGTCCCACCAAACCTACCAGCCAATCAACAGCAATAGTGGAGAGCATGTCTCAACCAACCAGTAAGCAGATCCTAGCCAGCCACAATCTGGACCAATTAGCAACCAGAGCAATAAAATCCTTTGTTTCAAATAGCTGAAGCGCTATAAATATTTCTGCATGTTTGCATTGACTTATGTCAGTCTTTAGAGTGCAGACTTTGGTGGCATCTGCTTTGACCAAGATGAATAAAAGCCTCTGTTCTCTTTGCTTTCAACACCCATCCGTGTTTCATTTGATCTTTGGACCTAGACATGCTGTGCCCTGAACACACAATTTTAGCAGAGCTGAAATCCCGCAACACCTCCACCATTAGCATCAGGCACCACGTGCTTTGAGATGTTTATGTACCAGGGAGGAGGGGGCTCATATTTTCCGCAATTTGAAAAAAGAAGAATCTCTAAAGAACGTGTGCCATTTCTCTTTAGCATCAATCATGTAAAAAACATAATATTCTGCAGAGAACATGACAATGTCTGAACAGAAAATGCCATTTTGTTGACCAACTATGGGATAATAAGATCTGACAGAGAACTGAGTTCAAAAGCACCACTTTCTTAAACCCCAAACCTGTTTAAACTGAATTGAACCTGGAAAGAGACATATAATGTGGGATAAGATGAGACAGACATCACTCCATGACCACACCCTCATGCTCCACCTGTACATACAACCTTATCCCCCCCCCCCCAGTCCCTTCCATCATAATGATTTTGGATTTCTTCCACACAGAACAATTGAGAGTTTTGTTCAAAAAATTGCATTTGTGTTAAACATTTTTCCTATGTAGAAAACATACTTTTTCTTTACAGATAACAACAGTATCTGCACAGAAAATGCTAGTTTGTGCAGAAATCACCATGTGTGGGTTTTTCCTGGAATAAATTCCAAACAATGAATTATTTTTTCAAAACCTGCTGTTGTCTCTCAACAAGAAGAAAAGTGATAAGATTATTCATACTTACCAGTGAGAAAAAAATGAAAAGATTTGCAATTCAAGCATGTAGTGCAAAGCAGTAATTTTTTCATTTTTATTTCTTCAAATCTATACAAAAGCACATAAATCACTCAAGAAATATATCTCTCCCCAGGCTTGATGTGACATGACAAGGAATTTCTTTTCTAATTTGCATTTCCCCAGTTGAAGAAATTAAGGCTGTACCATATGTAAGTTTTTGGACTTCTTAGTAGCAAATGTACCCCCTGTAATTTGCATAAATTGACAAATGTCTTGAATGCATGGAATGAATAATTATTTTATGGAAGTGAAGGAAAAACATTTGGCATGGATTCTCTGTTATAATGTAGCCTAGAGTAAGTTGAATTAAGTAAATAAGAATGAAGTGGGTTTAATCTAGGTAGACTCCCTGAGCTATCCTCATCTCCCTGAACTTGTGCTGACTACATTTTCTCATTTGTGACTAGTGTCATTTTCTCTCAACATATCATTGGATGAAGCATTAAGATCAAGCTATGGCTGAGCAATCACATAGAAAGGCAGCCAGCCAGCCCATGTCACACTGTTGAGTGATGATGATGATTATGATAATTTATACCACACCTCTGTCCCTGTGGGGATTCAAGGTGGCTAACAATCGCATACTTTGGTCACAGTTTTAAAAAGTGCAATACAAAAATTAAAAACAATTAAATAATATAGTGTATTAAGGTAAATCAACAAATTAAAATATAAATACACATAAATAGCCTTTAACACTCATAAAACACCCCATCTAGAATACCACCCACATGTACCCAGCAGCAAAATGCCCCTAATTCTTCCTATAATGCCTGCTGGAAGAGGAAGATCTTGGCCTGCTTGCAGAAAGCCAGCAGAAATAGGACCTTCCTGATCTCTCTTCAGCGGGAATTCTACAGTCTGGGAGTAACCACCAAAAAGGCCCTCTCCTGTGTTCCCACCAAACACACTTGGTGGGACAGAGAGAGGGCCCTCCCCAGAAGACTGTAGATGTCTATCAGGTTCATAGAAAAAGATATGGTCCTTCTGATAACCTGGACTGGAGCCATATAGGGCTTTATAGGTCAAAACCAGCACTTTGAATTGTATCCCAAAACGTGTTGGCAACCAGTGGAGCTGTTGCAACAGAGGAGTTGTATGCTTCCTGTAGCCAGCCCCAGTTAGCAGTCTGGCTGCTGGTCTTTGAACCAACTGCTTAGTCATTGCTTTGTGGATACGCATTGACACCACTCCCCATTTAAGCACTTATTTGACTAGGTGGTGGACTAGTAGGTCTGCTCTCATTCCATGCCCTGAATACATGCTTTACAAATGGTAAAGAATGCTTTTTATGTGGGATGGTTCAATGGGGTTTAGAACAAATTTTGTTTGTAACATTTGGGGCGGGGGGGGGGGGAGCTTGAATGATTATTTACACTGTATTCTCCATGGATGTCCTGTCCCTGCCTCTCAAGACTTCATTATCTCTGTGTGTTCTTCTTGGAGAGGATCAAGTTTGCACGATCTGGCTGCTCTTCAACTTTTCAACAAGGGGAGAGGTTGTTTCTCACTAAAGTAATCACAGTTGCTATGACAATTTTTATTCTAGCTGTTTTTGTCTGCAAACAACAATAGTACATAGCACACGGTTCAAATTTGGGGATATAGTTTAAAATGTTAAAACCTTTGTTTAGTTATTTGAGGATTTTCATATAAAACATGAAGGTTAAGTTTGAAATAGGGTTGTAATGTATTTTCCAATAGTATCAAGCTTCAATGATCTTCATAGCTGCTGTTCAGAGGTCATGACAGAATGCACGTTGTTGTTAATTACTGTCAAACCTTTACTTACGGGAAAAGTCTAAATGAAAAACCTCCAAGTCACCCTATAATCAACAATCTTACTCAAGTCATGCAGACTCAGGATTGTAGCTTTTGATTGAGTCTATTAATCTGTAACTTGGTTTCTTTCTTTTTTTCTTCACACTCACCAAGAGTTATTTCTTTTTTAAAAAGTCATAACTTTGGATGATAGACCCACAATAAAATAGTTTCAGACTAGCTTCTAGTCTGTTCAGGCTTGATTTGCTCTGAGCCTACTCATTTGTCTTTTAATGAAGCATTTGTCTATTTTGTATCATTCATCTATCACAATCTAAAAAGATATCACAGCCCACTGACATGATTTTAAAATTCAAGTGAATTTAACAAATCCCAACTACTGATTCCATTAACTCAAATAACCTCCCAACCATAAAAGATTAAAGTTCATGCCACTGTAAAACAGTTTCCCTCACCTCTTTCTCTTTTACCAAGCTAGTCCTATGTATTGGAGGACAACCTCAAAATGACAATCTATTGTAATTAGATTTTCAGGTAAACATGAGAAGAAACCAGAATTGTTGCCTGCATTACATGAATAAATAACACTTGCAGTGTTTAAGGCACTTTTCAGAAAATATCAAGCCAAGATTATTCATACTTCTTTGGTAGCTGCCTTTTTGTTTGTTCATGAAATGTTCAAAAATTCATTTCCACTACTCTAGCTACACATGTTAACTTTTCATCTCCCATATTTCATGCCACCAACATTCCATTGTTATGTTTTCTTAGTATTTCCAGTTTTTACTTATTCTGGATACCAGAACATGTAAAGACAAAACCTATCTCACCACCTGTAGAAAGTCAGATATTTTATGTTAGTGCTGAAAGAGTTTTAACAGTCATAATGAAAAATTTGTTACATATTTTGTGAATATTGCACACATTGCATAAATATAAACAACTTTTAATCATTGTCTTTGTATCTTACTGAACAATAAAAAAATCAGGTTGTTGTATGTTTTCCGATCCTTCTATACATGCTTTCTGTTTATGCATTCCTTTACAAAGGGAAAAGTTACCAGATTTTGTAGTGAAATTTTGCAGAAAAATGGCACAAATTTCAAAATGGTCTTGGGGAAAATCATTCAACTTATTCTTAAGAGAGGGACAAGAAATATCACATGGATTAATGAACATTTAACCATTTGTCTCATCTACTGAGACAGTCTGCATGACCAAAGGCAAGGTGCTTCAAAACATTGTTTTGCATCTTTAGCCTGAATTATCTTGATGGATATGTGCTTCATATTGTTGCTGTTTTACATTATAATCACTTCTTGGTGGAATCCGATTGGGGACGCGGAAAGAGCCTGCTTGAAGACTGAGTAAATACAGTCAGGCGTCCCATGGGCAACGTTTCTTGTAAACGGCTAATCTTTCCAACCCAAAAGCATTGCTTTACAACATTTTAACTTGGAGGTGTGTTTCTTTCCTCCACAAATGGATGAACACCAATGGTCTTTATTAAGACCACTTTTACCAATTATCCAATTGGTACAATTATAAATGACACATTTCTATAAATGTATGGAACATCCTTAGCACTAACCTCAATTAACTTGCTTCTCCAGGAGGAAAACACAAAAAGGAATATTGTATTGAGCATATGAGTGGGAGTTGCCATGGAACAGAATGCCATGGATCAACTGTTCAAATCTATCCATATAAATGCTAAGATCAAAACGCAAAACAGGATTTTTCAGCTTGTGATACAAGCCGTGTTTCTAAGTTCTACCATTGCTGATTTGCAATAGAACCATGTATTTAGCATACAACAATGTTATACATTGCAGTAGATTTCAAATTGCAGTGCCTTAATGGACACAAATCAAACCTTAAGCAGAATGTACTTCTGTTACACAACATTGTGTGATCCTCGCTGGACTGTTTGAGTCTTGAAACATTTTTGTTTGTTTTCTTCTTGGCCCTCCAAAAGGCTCTGGGGGAGTCCATAAAATAATGAATGATGTTGCTTTATATGTTGCAAAATGTGGAAACAAACAGATTTGCAAAAATTGGGGATGCCTGCCAAACACCTGCTGTTTGGAGCTAATGATTAAACAAAATACAAGCAAACTTTAGCTCTTTACTTTGTTTGGATTTTATTTTGTTCCTCTTAAGGATGTGCCACAATGAGGACACAAAGGAAGTAAACAGGATACAAGAGCAATGAATATTCCTTTTAATCATCAATCAAGTTGATGAATGTGGGTTTTACAGCATTCTGGTTTACATCATTTCTTTTTTTGTTTCAGATTACATGTAGGTATAATTCGTTTCTGAGTGGATTCCTAAACGATATGAAAAATCACCCTAATTTGTCAAGACCAATTAAAATTGTTCTTAGATGTGTACAGCCAAAACAATTTGTCACTCAAACACCCCTAACACCCACAGAATACCTTACAATGGCTGAAATAAATGAAACAACACCAGTTTTAAGTTATCGTAATATAAATCCTTTCAAGAGAATACATATTTTAAGATATGGAAACCACCCAATCCATGGGCTCTTTATCTGCAGCTTCAACTGACCATAAATTATTTCACCCAGTACCGAAAATGATGACAGGATGCACATGGATGAGGTCAAACAGAACCGTGCATATAGTCATTTCATAATATGGGGCACAACTATCCACATTTTTTGCCATCCACTGAAACTGAACCCATATGGATCTGTGTATAAAGGTTCCTGCATGGATCACTGAGCACTGGGACATTTAAGTTTCCTGGCAAACAAAAGAAAAATAAGGCACTTATGAGACATGCAATGTGCTTTGGTAAATGGTTTTCAGTTGGACATACCATATCAATTTTGATTTCAGCATTAAAAACTAGTATCTAGCAACACTAATAGACCAACTATTCTAAACCATTTTGTGTCACAGTATGCTTTGTTCCATTGCTTGAACTGTGCTCACCAATAAGAAAATTGTGGATTGCTTACCTGTTTGGTGCCAAATTATCTCATGAAGGGCTGCTGCTTATAAAGATGTTGAGAATATTTATGGATTTTCCTATGCTGAATTTTAAAAGGAGCATCACTATTCATGATGTTCTGCTGAGTAAACCTTGAAGCGACACTCTGTATACAACCATTTTTAGTGACAAAATTGTTTCAAAATTTTTTTACAGTGTTACGTGTGGAGAAATGCTGTTTCCTGCACACACATCATGTTGTCTGAGCATCTCTGTGGAAACTCATTTTTAAGAAGAGTCGGTAAGTACAATTTGATCATTGAAACTGCACACAAGTCTTTGTGTTTGTCCATTGGGGAGAAATAACATTATTTGCTGTGGTGTGCAAGAATGAACAAAATGAAGATTTACATTGTAGAGAGAACCACAAAGGAAAAATCGGCAACATGCACAGGTGAACTGACTAGGAGCATGTTTATGCTGTATAAAGAAGAATCTTCTTAGCATCTGATTCTGCAATGACCCTATTAATACCACACATATCACAAACATTATGATGAGATAGTCATAACCGGTCATACATTTTTCCCTGGAAAACTCAACCCACTATTAGGTGGTTGTCCACATTTTCATTTTTTTAGCCATATTGCTGTGGACTCTCCACTTTTTGGAAAGCTTTCCCCTCCATGCATGCACAAATGTACATATTTTGTAGAAGTATACTAATACTGATATCTGGGGTCGTCGACAGAAAAAAATTCAGGGCAGGGGATGAAACCTTTTTAGTGAATCATGAAGAGTAATTCCATAACACAAAATAATTCAAATAGTATGGTTAATTCTATATATTTATATAGACTTAATTAAATGCATTTTCTATTTTAATTACAAAATTTCAAGTCTTAAAATAACTGAAAATGTCTCTTAATTGGTAATGTATAGTTACAAAAGAATACAACAACATCTGTTGGAAACACTTGAAAACTATGTTAATACACTTTGACAAAAATCAGGCTCCACCGATAAACTTCAGTGGACACTCAAGAGTGCAAGTCCAGTGTCAGAACACAGATGCCTCAGAAAGCCACACACTCAATTAACAATGTAAACAAAAGATTTATTGTCTCTCAAAACAGGCTCAGAGACAAATAACTGCAGTGTCTCTGACCAAAACTCAAAATATAAACCCAAACCGGGCTAAAAAGGAAGAACAGAAAATAATCCGGATTATATAGGAGAATACTCCGGATTTAATGCAGTCAACAGAACTGGCAACAAACAGCACTTGAAGCAGCCTTCCAAGAGGCAGTGCTGTACTCAAAGGAAAGCAAAACTTGTCAAAGTTCAAAAGACAAAAGAAGCAGATTAGCGGCGTCCTCAGAATGTCTTTTCAAACCGCTGCTGAGTCAGCCAGGAGCCAGGAGCAAGGAGAGAGAACGCCGCCCAGGCAACAGCCAATCCAAGGCAGTTCTCAGAAGAGAGGAATCCAAACCAGAGTGGAGACAAACCGAAGTCAGGAAGGGAGAAAGCTGCAATCCCGATTAGCCAAACCAAGCGTTGTTACCGGAGGTCGTCAAACAGGATCGAAGTCACCAGTCCAAAAGTGTAGGGAAGGAGAAAGCTGCAAACATGATAGTGCAATCCGAATCCAAGAAACACAGGAACCAGGAACGCCAAGCTGTAGAGCCAGGACCCAAAGCCCAACAGGAAAACACAGGCAGGGACAAACCAATGCCAAAAACGACACTTTGCCTTCTGCAAAGAATCCCCACTTTAGACCTTATTTTTATCTTACACATCATCATAATCATCCCCCACAGCTGTTCCTGTTGTTACACGTGGACCTCGCCCATCATCCCTCAAACTCTTCCATCTTCTGTCAAGACTTAGGTCTCCCCATGCCCCTGGTGTATCAGCTGCTTGCCAATCGTCCTGTCCCAAAAATCCCACAAACGTATCACCAGAAGTTGACTCTGCAAACACATCCCTCATTTCCTGAACCCTAGTCCAGTCCGATGTGCCCTCTACATTTTCATCACTCCCAGACCTATCACCCCCAGAGAAATCCAAAAACGACTCATCTGATTCCTGCTCCCGAGTAACCCTTTTAGTTCCTCTATTCATATCCATCCCATCTCCCTCTTCAATCATTGACTCTTCATCACTTGAAAACCCTTCAAACGTGTCTTCTTCAGACGGTGCCATAAGTATCTCCCGAATATGTTTCCTTTGTTGTTCCTCATCAGGCAGCTCCTCAATATTACCCCCTTTCCTCCTACTAGTCCTTTTACTACCGTTTGTAATATTGCCAACTGGCTCAACTACAACATTCAGACAATCTTTCTTGGCACATTGTGCTTCTTATGTATGTTTTCAAACATTTAAGAATTGAAAACAACCTATATATATATATACACACACACAAAATTTAAATTTGCATATCCAAATAAGATCAATGACCCATACATATTATCAAATTTTTAGAAAGTACATGTCTGTTGTTTATTCATTTAGTCGCTTCCGACTCTTCGTGACCTCATGGACCAGCCCATGCCAGAGCTTCCTGGCAGTCATCGCCGCCCCCAGTTCCTTCAAGGTCAAGCCAGTCACTTCAAGGATACCATCCATCCATCTTGCCCTTGATCGGCCTCTCTTCCTTTTTCCTTCCTTTTTCCCCAGCATCATGATCTTTTCCAAGCTTTCCAGACATCTCATTATGTGGCCAAAATATTTCATCTTTGCCTCTAATATCCTTCCTTCCAGTGAGTAGGTGGGCATTATTACCTGGAGGATGGACTGGTTGGATTTTCTTGCGGTCCAAGGCACGCTCAGGATTTTCCTCCAACACCACAGTTCAAAAGCATCTATCTTCCTTCACTCAACCTTCCTTACATAAATACCTTTAATCTGGTACTTAATTATTCAAAAATTATTTGATAGTTTAGGAAAAATTAAAGTTTAAACTTTTAAAGCAAGCACAAATTATCACAGTTGTTATATACCCAGAAACATCATAAAGTGTATTTAAACTTAAGTATTACTTATGGAGTTTTTTAGGATTACAGTCCCCCAAATGGATGAAGCTTGGCATAAGACAATGTTAATGTGGGATTTGTGTACTGGTAGTGTTTAAATGAAATTTGTGTCTTGCCTGTATTGCATACTGATTGCATCATCCAGAGTGTACTATAGTCTGGAAAGAGTTAATTATTAAGAAGCTGTGATGATCTTGAGTGTCCAGACACAAGTGTGTGTGCATTGCTGATTGTATCAGTTCTGTTCTGAGTTGAGTTGAGTGCTGTCTGCCTAGGTGTTAAGTCCTGTGTCTATTGTCTGCAAGTCTGTTTGTCTTGTACACTAAAACTTTGTATATAGTTTTACCAAAGTCTCGGGATGTCACTTCGTTCTGTGTTCCACTGACTCCATCCAACTACTGCTGCGCTGCAAATTACTCTGACAGACAAGTCCTAAAAGACATTGGCAGGATATTCACCATAATTAATATAAGTAGTATAATGAAGAATTATATTTAATCTGAGTGTGTATATCTTACCCTATGGCTGAGAGAGTGGACTACTTAACTTCTGACTTTTAGGGGGCTAGACTATGAGCTTAAGCAAGCAGGACCTGGCACATCTTCTCAAACACTGTAGAAAATGGCACCCCTTGTGGCAGCAAAGCAAACAGCCTCTTCCAGGAAAGGCCCAACATGCAGTCAAAATACAGGCCTGAAGGCTACAGTCAGGATTCCCACTCCAAACCAAGCAGTTAGCCACATAATGACAATTTATACTTCCAATAGTGTGTCTGTATCTTGCTCTGAGGCCAAGAGAGTATGACTGTACAGCTTCCAGATCTGGTGCCTTCTAGTTTGTTAGACCATGAGTCTGAGCAGGCAGAACCTGGAGGACCACCCAGAAACATGGAGGGACCACATGGCCTCCTTCAGAATGGCCCCAGCCTGAAGCAACAACAGCCCAAAATCCAAACAAAATGGAGACCTTCAATGCCAGCTTCCTAATATACTGGCAAAGGTTATAAAGCTGAACATGAGGCCTAGAACAAGATGGATTCTTCACAATATAACAGCAAGATTTAAAGACTAACATGAGGCCAAAACCTAACTCCTAACAGGCATGCAAGAAAATGTAGGCCTCAGTATGTGATGACAGTTAATGAGTGGAATTGTCTGTGCCTTCCTGGGGCTGAGAGAATGTGACTCCCTCCAGACAACAATTCATTAAGCATTATTTTAAAGGAAGGAGTTGTCTGCAACCTTCCTCTGTGGCCTAGCAATCATGACTTAAGGCTTGAGGAAAGGGTGTGACTCAGGCAACTTTGTAGCCTCCTCTGCTACAAAATTTGCCTTTCTTGAGGCAGTTCAGGGGGGGAACTATGCTTAGTGCAGCCATCCAAACTCCAGCCCAGCCTTTACGTTCTGCTGCGGGAAATCCCGGTCAGTAAATGCAAAGGACAAAAACTGCCCAAACTGTAGGGTGAATCCCTGGGACAAAAGCATAGCAATGGGAACCCTACTATTTGGAAAAGGGGAGGGGAGGGAGCAAGGAGGGAAAGGCCCAATCCCCCAATAGGAACCTGCCTTACCTCATGCTGAAGCAAAGAGCACAGCGGGTGGGGGGATCAGCTGCAAAACCTGCAGCTCTGCCTGTCCACTGCCCCCACCAAGTCTGATCTCCTTCGTGAGAGCCTTCAATCCCCCCCCCCCTCCGTGCCTGTGAACAAGCAAAATTCACAATAGTTTCAATGGAATTTATGATTGACTAACTTTAAGACACTAGGTGCTTCATTGCTCTGTGTTTCTTATTTAAGAAGCATTGGCTCCTTTATCACTGTTCATTGTCTTTGCATTATTTCCTAAACTATAGGTGTCCATCAACCTCTGCTGAGATGAAGCCCACCTCAGTTGATGTTCTTTAACTGTTGCATTAGACACAAGTAGAGGGGTTTCTATAGCTGACTCCTCTGTATCAGATTCTTTGTGGTGATGTACATCAGATCACTATGAGGTGATTTATGATACTAAGACTGATTCTTTCATATATGATTAACAGGATGCAGCTAGGTAGAACTGTTTTGTTTAGGACTACTAAATGACTTCACGCCAGTGTTCCATCCTGGACTATTTACAACCCATTCCTTGTCCTGCTTTTTGAAGACTTTTAAACTGTAGAATAGGTTCACAAAAGAAGTACACATTTTTTGCAGACCATTCCTGGAAGCTTCTTCTGTGGTACCCATTAACTGAAATTCTGTAAATTCAGATTTAATTTAACTTGGTATTTACTGTAATTGGAAAGGCTTCCTTTGTTCTTTTCAAAGAATGACTGCTGGCACACAGTGCAGTTGGTAGCTAGGTTTCAAGGCATGGAATACATTTTTGGAAAGTAGAAATCTCTTTTTAACATTTTGGCTAAGGGACTAGGATTGTTTGCTTTTCAAAGACGTATAGAAATAACTTTGCATGTATATTCTCAATAGTCTTTGAATGTACAGACTCTAATGCTCCCTGTATTCCTCAATGTGATTACTTTTATTGATTCACACATTCATTGGGTTTTATATGAGGATTGAGATATCTCCAAATGTCTACAGCATAGCTAGAAATTTAAGATGAATTATTACTCTCCATTTAGAGTGTTGTTGTTTTGTTTTTGTTTTGTTTTTTGCAGTGTTTTATGGGAGCCAGCTGTAAGACCACAGCATGATTTCCTCCCTCTAGTTTTCACAGTGATGAAAATCAAATAATATAATGTCCACATTACAAGGAGGAAAACAAGAGGTTGCATCACATGAGCACTAGAAGTATATGAAATTCTCTACCACCATTAAATGAAGCCACATCCCGTAACAATACATGCAACTATTTTTAGGGAATCCCTAAAATATTATAATTTTAATGACAAGCAGTCATTCTGTAGATAACAATATTGTATTTAAAAATAAGATTTTGTCAGTAAAAATATAATCCAAAGAAATAATAAATAGAATAAGACAGTGGTTCTCAACCTTTTCTTCACCACAGACCCCCTTTTAAATACATTTTGTCGCTGTAGATCCCCAAGACCTAACTCAAGATTTAAGGCACTACACTGAATCAAATAATTACTTCAGTTTTCTCATGAAGGCCCTTCAAATTCAGAGGGAAGGGTATATAAGTTCATTTTTAATGTACACACTGCTATTATAATATAATATCTTGATTATATGATTCCATACAAATTTATAATAATAGTATTAACAAGGAAGAAAGTAAAAACCTGGTTATGGGGCCAAGCTTTTGGTTAGCAAGTTAGTGCAATATGAGTATATAGAACTGTGAAATGACTAATGGAACAGCCTTGGATTTGACTCTGGATGATATGATTTTAATAATTGTTTTATTATTGCTGCTGATTTTTGGTTTCAATGTATGTATATATGTGCATGGCATCAAATTGCTGAGTCCCCCTTTTGGGGTGTAAAAGGTGGGATATAAATGTAGTGAATAAATAAATAAACAATAGTTGATACGTAATAATAGTAGTGGTAGCAGAACAGTAATAACATTAATAGACAGTAATAACGACAAAAGTAATGGAAAAAACTATTATAATAATACTGCTACTACTACTTCTACTACTAATAATGACCACAATAGTGATGACGACAGTAGTAATGATAATAACAACGTTAACTTTTCTGTCAAATTGCCCATTTTGGGGGTATTTTGATGTGCTAATCCCGAATTTGACATCAATTTTAACATGTTTTTGAAAAATGTGAAATTTAATCAGATCTTTCAAAATCTCCCCTGCCTCATTGCTTAAAATGTGATTAAAAGTAACTCACCTCCCCCCTCGGTTTGTCTGTGTTCAGACCCTGTATACACTGTATATTTTGGTTTACATGTCCAGTGCCACCATTTGGAAGAACAGACTACAGTCCCATTTTATGGTCCTAAAGAGGGTTAAGAAAATGTCCTTAACAGAAAAAATGTCCTTAACAGAAAAACAGCCAAATTAAAGTGGGGCCCACCACCTTTACTATCAGTGAAACTACATGCATATAGAACCATTAATATGACCCAGACAATTGTTAAGCATGAATTTAAAATGTGTGTCCTTTGTTTAATCTCTATTTTGTGTATTTTAATATCTATTTTATAGTGTGCAATTTTTATAGAAATATGCTTTGATATGTGTATTTGTAGTGTTTTTGCAATGTTTATGTAATTTAATTATTCTTCAACCCACCTCGAGCCATGAGGAGAGGCAGGTAAGAAATAATAAGAAATAATAATAATAATCCCCCTGTAGGTGCCACTTTGCCGCGGTGGGGGGACCTAACTACTCCAATGATGACTGAGAGCTGTGCTGGCGGTAGTGTAACTACCGGCAGGTCCAACCAAGCCAGAGAGGTCTCAACTGAGGAGTAGAACTAAGAGCACCTAACGCATTAGCATTATGGAGAATCAAACCAAAACCAAGTCTATACTGGCTTGGTCGTCACCCAGGATAAAAAGGACTGTGGTGAATGCTGCTGATTCTGGACATCCATCGACAAGTGGGCTACGGAATCAAAATACGAATGAACAGTCACAGAAGCGGCAGAAATATACAATGCCAGAAAACCGCACAGTTATGAAATGCTATTACAAATCTGAACCCCAAAAGCGTGGCTACCAAAAAAGGATGCATCAGCTATGGAAACAAGAGTACCCTGATTCACAGATAACAGAACCCCGACTGGCTGACCAACGAAGATTCATAATCAGAAACAAAGTGTTCAGTGAAGTTGAACTCAAAGAAATCCAGAAAATCTGCAAAGAAAATTACCATCAGACCACAGCACAGACAGCAGCAGAGACTCCAGCAACACTTGGAATGGTGGAACAGATTGAACCAGAAGAAAGTGTGGAGCTTTTGCAAGAATTTGAAGAACCAGCACTTCAAACACCTGTTGAACCACCAGGAACCTTGACAGCAAGACAACAAGCTGGAATGTGTCCAGAGGAGGGCAACTAAAATGATCAAAGGTCTGGAGAACAAGCCCTATGAGGAGAGGATTAAAGAACTGGGCATGTTTAGCCTGCAGAAGAGAAGGCTGAGAGGAGACATGATAGCCATGTACAAATATGTGAGGGGAAGTCATAGGGAGGAGGGAGCAAGCTTGTTTTCTGCTGCCCTGCAGACTAGGACGCGGAACAATGGCTTCAAACTACATGAAAGGAGATTCCACCGGAACATCAGGAAGAACTTTCTGACTGTGAGAGCTGTTCGGCAGTGGAACTCTCTCCCTCAGACTGTGGTGGAGGCTCCTTCTTTGGAGGCTTTTAATCAGAGGCTGGATGGCCATCTGTCGGGGGTGCTTTGAATGCGATTTCCTGCTTCTTGGCAGGGGGTTGGACTGGATGGCCCATGAGGTCTGTTCCAACTCTACTATTCTATGATTCTATGATTCTAAGAGCTCAAGGATAAGATCATGGCTCATGCTGCAGCAAATGAAATAAGAAAGTAGCTCCCAACTCTAAAAACAGTGCCCAAGAGACACCTCTCATGAAAGATGTAAATACAGTGTAAAGATGTAAATACAGTGCCCAAGAGGCACCTCTCATGAAAGATGTAAATACAGTAATCTCCATTGTTCAGATAACATCAATTGAACAAACAAACCAGTATGCCTACTGTGATAGTAATAGCAGTGATAGTAATAGAAGAGCTTGGGCGCTTACAACCAAGGCAGCCCCAAAGAAAATTGACTGGAAAACCAAAGTGGAAGGTCAGGCTAAAGTTGAAAATCAAGAAACTTAGATCAGATGCAAGTAACCTGAAAAATATGAAAAAGAAGAAACTGAAGAATGACAAAATCATTCTTGTTATTAGCAATGCTTCTTAAGGCCCATTTAACCTCACTCCTCAGGATGTCTGGTTCTAATTCACTCACCACACCGTCAAAGCTATCCTCTATATTATTATCCTTCCTATACAGATCTTCTGTATATTCTCGCCACCTTTTCTTGATCTCTTCAGCTTCTGTTAGGTCCTTGCCGTCTTTGTTTTTGATCATGCCCATTTTTGCCTGAAATTTGCCTCCGATGTTTCTGATTTTCTGGAAGAGGTCTCTTGTCCTTCCTATTCTATTGTCTTCTTCCAATTCCATGCATTGCTTGTTTAAAAATAGTTCTTTGTCTCTTCTAGCTAAACTCTGGAATTGTCCATTTAGTTGGGCGTATCTCCCCCTATCGCTGTTTCCTTTCACCTTCCTTCTTTCTTGGGCTGCTTCCAGTGTCTCAGCAGACAACCATCTTGCCTTCTTGGTTTTCTTTTTCTTTGGGACATACTTTGTTGCTGCCTCCTGAACAATGTTGTGGACTTCTGTCCATAGTTCTTCTGGGACTCTATTTATTAAATCTAGCCTGTGAAATCTATTCTTCACCACCACTGCATATTTAATGGGAATATTTGTGAGATCATATCTAATTGGTCTGTGTATTTTCCCCATTCTCTTTAGTCTGATTCTAAATTTTTCAATAAGATGTTATGAACTCATTACATAGTTGAACATTTCCTCAGCAAAATCCTATGTAACCACAGGACTCATTGTTTGGCATTCTGAAAGAGAAGGCTAAAGACCTTGTAAAATGATACCTCCTATGATTCTATAGTATTGAGCCATGGCAGTCCAAACGGTTTAAACTACATTACTTCTACAGTGTAAATGCATCCTCGGAGATCAGGAGACTGGGATTAAAATCCTCTATTAGCCATGGAAACTCACTGGTGACCTTGGGCAAATCATTCTCAGCTGAAAGGAAAGCAATGGTCAACTCACTCTGAAAATATCTTACCAAGAAAACACTATGCTAAGGTTGCTGAAGTCAACCTGAATATACATAACAACCACAACCACAGCCTCAGCATGCATTGATTGCAAATGTTGGGGAGGAGGATGCTTAATAAATAAAAAACATGGCTACTCCAAATAGGAGTCACTGAACTCCTTTTGGCCTTTAAAGTAAATGGGAAAGACCCAGTAGCTTTTGAAAGGACTAACTGGTCTGTTGCAGAATGTCCTCGTTATCTTAATATTGCTCTTTCCATGTCACTGATATTTGGGTGGGGAAGTTCTAAGTCAGTGGTTCTCAACCTGTGGGTCCCCAGATGTTTTGGGCTTCAAGTCCCAGAAATTCCAACAGCTGGTAAACTGGCTGAAATTACTGGGAGTTGTAGGCCAAAATATCTGGGGACCCACAGGTTGAGAACCACTGTTCTAAGTCATTACAGTGTTCCCTCACTTATCGCTGGGGTTAGGTTCCAGAACCACCCACAATAAGTGAAAATCCACGAAGTAGGGACACTATATTTATTTTAATATTTATACACTATTTTAGTAGTTATACACTATTTTAAGTCTTTATCAACCAATCGTGTATTGATAAATCGCCTCCTTCTCCTCCTGTTGCTACTTGGGCTCCTTTTCTTTCTCTTTGGCTTCTCCTTCCTCCCTTCCTTAGGCTGTAAATTTTAATTTTTTAATTATTTATAATAGTCTTTTAGAGTTTACTGAAAAATTGTGAAACACTGAATCCGCAAAAAGTGAACCACAAAGTAGTGAGGGAACACTGTATCCCCATTCAAAAATATTTGTAACTCTCTGTATTAGAAGTTAATTCATAGCTACTTTATTATTTACATATAAAACTTATTTTTAGGGAGAAGAGCCCTCATATGTTCCACCTAGAACACTTGTCTTGATTTTAAACTATCTCTTAATGCTGTTAAATCAGAAGCATTAAATATAATCAAGGGGCTATTTTTACTTTAAAGGCTTTTTATGTAAGGAAACCTATTTTAAATTATTCTAAAATCCAGAATAAAGCCTTATTTGTATTTGAATTCCAGATAGGTCGATCTCAAGGTTATCTCTCTGTTAGAATGACTATAACCTTCCCTCAGTATCTGGGAATGCATCCAAGAGTCAAGTCCCTTGTGTTCTCTGTTGTAGATGTTTGTGCCAAGTAATGTATTTTTATGTCTGCCATTTCTCCTCAGAGACACACACTTCCACTTTCTCTGTTTAGATTTTTCACTGATTAAATTAGAGAAAGATATATTCTTTTCAAGAGTCCCCCTGCCCTGAAATCCTCTGCTCATGGCTAATTTAAAAACACAATGACCCATAGAAAATCACAATTAAACAGCTTAAAGCAGTATTTCAGTGAAGCTTGTTTATGACCTACACTAAAAATGAGATGTAAGTGGGAAAATGAAGGTTAAAGAGTGGTAGGGATTTAAATCTTCAGAGTTACAAAAAGAGCAAATTCCAGTGAGAGAAAAATGCCACCTGTGGTACCATAACAAAGAGAAGATCATTTGTTTGTTTATTTGTTTGCCATATCTGAAGCCACCAGGGCTCCTTAGGTAATATACAATAGGTAAAAACAATTCTAGAAATCCCAGAAGCTGCTCTATACTGTTATTTGTTGAGTAATTCTAGAGTAACTCTCGCCATGAAGAAGCTTTCATGTCAAGACATCACAGGATATTAGACTGTATAAATGGGAATCCTTACAGCATCTTTGAGGCTTTATGGACAATGAACATCTGTAAAAAAATTCCTTTCTTCTTCTGGGACACATCTAACTAATATTTCTTCTTTGTTTTTTGTTTTGTTTTGTTTTTTTTAAAAAAACATGCAGCATTTTTTGCCAAGATTTTAAGACCATGTCATCACATGTTTTTAAGGAGATTCAAAAAGATTCATCACTAATTTATTCATGAGATTTCTTATCATGTAACAGTTTGTTGTGGTGTCAACCGAACTCATACCCCACGGTTACATTGGTGCCTGGTGACATTCATTTCAGTGGAACAGTGAATTCATTCTAGATTTTACTCTGAGCTTTAAAATAGCTAAACTTAAGAGAGAACAAGCTTGTTTTCTGATGCTCTAGAGACTTGAAGCACACAACAATGAATTCAAGCTATAGGAAAAGATATTCTACTTAAGCATTAGGAAAAACTTCCTGATGATAAAAGCTGTTTGACAGTGAAATATGGTGCCTTAGAGCACGATGGCATCTCATTCTCTGGAGCTTTTAAAACAGTGTCAGGATGGCAATCTAAGTGATTTGACTGTGTATACCTGCATAGCAGGGGATTGGACCCTTGTAGTTTCTTCCAACTCTCTGATTCTATCTGAAGTGATACCCCCCTACCCCCAAGAAAGGCTCATCACTAGGCATGGGCGAATTAATCGGAATCGTCATTAACCGTAGTAAAATTGTATCTATTTTGGGTTCCAAAGGGGGTTCCGAAGTGGTTTGACGCTATGAATTTAACCTTCCAATTTGAAACGTTGGTGCCCGTGCCTCGGAATACCTTTGGATATATGATAAAGTGTTTTAATTCAACCAATCTCCTGGCTAGCATTGGGGTTTAAAAGCCCCGTAGAAACCAAGCCTGAAGTGTTTTCTCTCCTGGCTATCCAGTAAAGAAAACCCCCTTCTCTTCCTGGTTGGTTTCTATGGTGCTCTTAAATCCGCTGCTATCCAGGAGAAAAAAAACCCCTTCCCTTCCTGGTTGGTTTCTGTGGGGCTCTTAAGCATGGTGTAGTGTAGTGGTTTGAGAGTTGGACTACGATTGTGGCTTGATTCCCCACTCAGCCATGGAAACCCACTGGGTGATCTTGGGCAAGTCACACTCTCAGCCCTAGAAAACCCAATGAAATAGGAAATAACACTTTCAAACCAGGAATAGTAATCATACTAACAACAACAACAACAACAACAACAACAACAACAACAACAACAACCAACAACAACCTTATTTATATTCCACCCTATCTCCCCGAGGGGACTCAGGGTGGATTCCAACATAGAATGGCAAACATGAAATTCTTCCATAAACAAACAATACTGACATAAAATCCCAGAGAAACCCCGCATATAAAAATAACATTAAATCCTAACATCAATTTAAAATCTAACACCAGTAAATTAAACCTAACATCAATAAATTAAACTATATGTAGTCAAACAAAATCATATAATAACATAAAATCCAAACAAACATCCACATTAATTTACAACAGCCAACTAGAGCCAACTAGTAACAGATTTTCTTATTTAGAGGCTGATGGCCATCTGTCAGGAGTGATTTGATGGTGTGCTATGATTTCTGTTCCTGGTTGATAAATGTCATTTCCTAATTGGTTCTGTCATAAAAACATGGCAAAACTTTATTACACTGCAAAATCTTTCTCTTTGTGCAAGGGACATTGTCCTATAAAAATAGCACATTATGGTTTGTTGAGTCTCTGTCCACCAATTTAACAAAGTTTCAGCCACAAAAATAAGATTTCTGAAGTAGAACAATGACTTTAAAAGTAAAGACAACCCAATGAAACAGGAAATAACACTTCCAAACTAGGAACAGATTTTTGTTATTATTAAAAAAAAATTATATAAAAACTTTGAAAATTCACCAAAAATCTGAGGATAAGTCAAATGTTCTTAGATTTGGTGAGCTAACAGTGGTAAATGTGTTCTACCACTGTAGCAAATTCATTACCATAGTTAAAAAATGAGGGAGAGATAATCCCCTAAAGTTTCCCCATTGACGATAATATTTTCCTTCATGTGCATGAGCACCTGTCATTAATGAGGTACATATGAAGATTTTGAATTTTTGGAAAGTTTCGAATTTTTTACTTCAAAATCCGGAAATGATTTTAGAAACAAAGCACCAGCACCCCCTACATTTGAAGCAAGTTTAGAACCATTTTTTTCATGAATTGCACATGCCTACTCATTACTTTGGATAGCTCCTTTGAATATTGAACTGGATTATGGCGTAGATTTACCATCTTGACTTGTCACTGCTATCAATCTTTATTTCATAAGTTCTCACCAGCAAACTATATCAAGGATGGAAAACCACCCAATGTAAATACTAGGCATGTGCAATCCATGAAAAAAATGGTTCAATAGTCGCTTGTAAAGTAGGGGACGCTGGTGCTTCATTTCTGAAACTTCCAAATTTTGAGCCAAATTTTTTTGAAACTTAACGAATATTTAGAATATTCATAATTAATTCGTTAATGGCATACACACATGCGCAGTGGCCAAAAAACAGCACCAGGGGAAATTGACAGGAATCTCCTGCTCCTATTTTTGAAGCTATGCTCTTCAAATGTAGTACAGTGGTAGAACACATTTAACACTGCTAGCTCACCAAAATTCAGAACATTTTCCTTATCCTATGATTTTTGGTGAATTTTCATAACTTATATAATAAACCATTTTTAATAATTGGAGAAATCTGTTCCTGGTGTGAAAGTGTTATTTCCTGTTTCATTGGGTTGTTTTTACATTGTAAGTCATTGTTCTACTTCAGAAACTTTGTTTTTGGGACTGAGAGGTCCTCTAAACAAAGTTAAAATATCTGTTACTCTAACTATAACAGCAAGTGGTAGATCAACATAAAGGAAAAAGCATTGGAAATATTTAATACTTAAAGAATTGAATCAAAAACACTGAAACCTATTTTGAAATTTGCCAAACCCCAGTGGGAGGAGGGGAAGACCAGGAGGCCGGGGACTGACCTTGAAGCCCAGATGTTTAGTCTAACAGGGCTCTCATGTCACTGAAGTTGCCCAAAGCCCCGGATGAAGGAGTGAAGCGGAAACGGACCCACGGAAGAAGTAACAAAGAGAGGGAGCAAGAAGGGCTACGCTGAAGGCATATCATAGAGCCCTGGGAGGATAAAGGACAAGTGGGAGGAGGCGGAGGACGAAAAGTAGAAGGAGTGGTGGAAAGAGGAGAAGAAAAGCATGGCGAGAGGCGTGGAATAAGAAACAGATGGTGACGAGGGAGAAAGCATAAGGAAACGTGAAGAAAGACGGAGTGAGCGAGAGGCGAAGACGAGAAGCAGATGAGGTGGTGAGGAGGAAAGATGAGACTGGCATGAGACGAGGACGAGAAGCAGACAGAGGGACAGAGAGAAACAAGATGGGAGAGGTGAGAAGCGAGGACGAGAAGTAGACGGAGTGGCAGAGAGAAGAAAGAAGGGACGAGTGAGGATGAGAAGCAGATGGAGTGGCGGAGAATGGAAAGTGGAAAGAAGGGTGAGAGACGTGGAATAAGAAACGGACGGAGATAAGGGGAGAACAGAAAGGAAACTCTGGGGACTTAAAAACAAACAACAAAGAATAAAAGAGGATAAGAAGGGAAGAAGGGAGGGAAAGGAGAAGAGGGGAGAGGGAGAAAAAGAGGGGAGAAAAAAAAGATGATATGAGGCTTTTGTAAATATATACAGTATACATACTATACAAAATATATTAAACTTGGATAAAAGAGAGAGGGGAGGAAAAAGTAACAAATAAGAAATGAAAATAATAAGAAGGGAGAAAAAATTCTCCTCATATCAATTTACTACACAAGTTATTAGCAATACTACATCAATTTCTCCTAAAAGATTAATTGAGGAAATTTGGGAAAGGGATCTAATGTATTAGTCTTTCGATAATAGATTCGGATAATGCCATATGTTGTAAAAATATGAAATATTGTTAATGATTTTATACTTGAATTTAGTGCATTGATTCAGAAAAAGTTAAGCGGCTATTATACCAACTGAAGATGACCACTCCAAAAACGAAGATGGAAGATAAGAAAATCTCCTCAAGAAAAGGATCAATTTCTGAGGAGGTAAACTTAAAAGACGTGATGAGGGAACTCCAGAGGAATGTAGATAATCAAAAAATGTTTCAGGATCAGATGTCAACGATGAAAAAAGACTTAACAGAAGAATTTACTGATAGAAATGAAAGATCTTCAGGAGGACATTAAAGAAATAAAGGAAGATAACAAAAAATTAGAAAAAACACAAGACAACTTCAAAACTAAATTAGAAAAATTAGAATTAAAGAATGCCAAATTGGAAGAAAGACAGGAAAGACTAGAAAGAAGAGAATTAGAGTTTCAAATAAGAATAAGAAATATAGTAGAGGAACCAAAAGAAAATGTGAAGCAAATTGTAACACAAATTTTAGCAGACTTGCTACAAATTCAAGATGAAGAAATGGAAGATAATATAGAGAGAGCCTTCAGAGTAACAACAAATTTTTCAAAGAAAAATAAGGTAGCAAGAGACGTAGTGGTCCATTTTGAGAGAAGAAAAACTAGAGAGGAAGTGCTGAGACTAAGTAAAAAGAATACTATTCAGTTTAAAGGACTAAAAGTAACAATCCTTAAGGAACACCCAACAAGTATGATGCAAAAATGGAAGAAATACCTCTTTCTCAAGGAAGAACTCAAAAGACGGCAAATTAGATTTAGGTGGGAAAGAAGAGAAGGAATCATGGCCACTTATAAACAAGAACAACATTGGATCACAACAGAAGAGAAAGCCAAGGAATTCTATAAGATGCTAATGAAAGAAAAAACCAAACCGAACCCAAATATCAGCCCCTCGGAAGAAGAACTGGAAAGAGAAAAGAGCCAGAGCCATTTCCCCAGAAAAATACTCCACCAAACTCGGCGCACAACCACCAAATTTGATAGATTTAGAAGAAAAAGAAGAAAAAGAAGACTAAAAAAAATTGGGAAACAAATACAATTGGCAGAGTGGGAAAAAAGTTGGAATATTAGGCTTAAATTTACTTATGCAATGGATATGAAAGAAAACTGGGTAAAAATGTTTTACAGATGGCATTGGATACCACAAAAAAATTGCAAAATTTTATAAAAAGACATCAAATAAATGTTGGAAATGTGGAGAAGATGTGGGGACCTTCTTCCATTGCTGGTGGAAATGCAAAAAAGCTAAGGTATATTGGAAAGAAGTGCATCAGAGAATTCAAAAGATGTTGCAGATTAGAATTGATCTGGATCCAAAATACTTCCTCCTGGGGATGTTAAATATAGAAAAAGACAGAAACAAAGAAATCCTATTCAATTATCTCACCACCGCAGCCAGAATGAATTTTGCCAAATATTGGAAAGATAAAGAAATACCGGATGTAAGATGCTGGATAAACAAGATCTGGGAAATAATGAATATAGATAAATTAACATTTTTGTTACAAAACAATCAAGGTAGACCAAAGAAACAGACAGACTGGGAAATGGTCAAAAATTATTTGAAAGAAGAGGAATATAAGGTGATCATATAAAAAATAATAGAAGAACACATTTACAAGACAATTGAGCATGTAATAAAACGAAATATATAATATAGAGACACTAGATAGAGATGGTTGAAGAAAAAATATAACTATGAGAAATTGTTGATGTATAAGACACTGTGCAAAGATGGAAGTCAGTTTTAATTTTCTTTTTTAAAAAATATTTTGTTGTTTTATGTTTTTTTATTTCTTTTTCGTCTTTTTGTTTTTTCTTCTCTGTATTGTTTGGTTGTGTTTGTTTGGAACTTTATTATCATTTTTGAATCCTACTTTCTTTCCCCCCCCCCCCCCTTTCTTACCTTATGTCTTATATGTTTTCTATTGTCATATGTTGTAAGCATTAATAAAAATTTACAAAAAAATATGTTTTTTTTCTGCAGAAGGTAGGTGGAGGAAAAGACCTTTAATTTGAGACATGTCTTTAACAGGTGCACCAAAAATTTCTGTCCAATCACAAAGTAAGTAGCTAAAGCCTTGAACCAAATCAAGATTGGCTGGAACTGGGATGATGCCAACATATATATTAGTCTTTTTCCTTCCCTCTCTGTGCGCTACTGCTATACTTAGTGTCATGATATGCTCCCTGCTCTGCTTTCTCAGGACAAAGTCCAGGTAGACAGTTGCACAGCAAAGGGGCTAAAATTGTTATTATGTTGAATAAAATGTCTTCTCTGACTTACTTTATAAATTATCTTCAACTGGAAAGCTGGAGTAATTTTAAGTACTAAGTTGAATGTGAATTTTTTCATTGCTAAGTGCTAAATGATGCTTATTCATTTTTGCACTACTTTAAGGTGCTCTCGGTGGTGTAGTGGGTTAAAGCCTTGTGACTTGAAGACTGGGTGTTGATCTGCAAGCTGCCAGGGTCGAATCCCACCCGGGGAGAACGCGGATGAGCTCCCTCGATCATCTCCAGCTCCATGCGGGGACATGAGAGAAGCCTCCCACAAGGACGGTAAAAACATCAAAACATCCAGGCGTCCCCTGGGCAACGTCCTTTTAGATGGCCAATTCTCTCACTCCAGAAGCGACTTGCAATTTCTCAAGTCGCTCTTGACACACACAAAAAAAAGTGCCACAAATTTGAATTGTCCATGTCTGCCAGTTTAGAATATTAAAACATGGTTGCTGGTGGAGCAACCTGGGAGGAGTTCATATGAAAACTGTCCTGTAACCTTTGTTCTGTCTCACAAGAACAGTGTGAACATGTTGTACCTTGCAGATATGCTTTATTTAGAAACATATCTACACAGGTTAAATTCTAGTGAGTCACACTCACTACTTAGCATTCTACTGTTCAGTGTTTAAGGTGATTAGACTGTATTTCATAATTTATTTGCTCTCTCAGACTTTTTTTCAGAGCTATGTGCTTTAAATGTTACCAGCTGTCAATACACTTAAAAAGAAACAACAAAACACTATTGTATTATTTATTTGTTTAAATACCTCCCTCCCCCTATTCTTCAGCCTCAAATCCAAGAAAGTTTTACAAGAATTAGCAGAAAGAGAGAAAAAAACAGCCCCTCTAATTTACAGTCAAAGACGTGAGACATATAGTATCTGGAATACAATGAAATAAAATATTTCTCTGCAAAAACAAAGACACAGCTGATTGTCTCTTTAGCTTTGTTTTTATAGTTTAATATTTTATTTCAGCGTTGCCTTTATTTGTAATTTGTAAATATAGAAACAACATTACTTTCCCTTCGCAACTTTCAGTTACATTTTCTATCTGTAATATCTCTGCAGTGATACAAGTAACCTTTGAATCTGTTTATTTTAACCGCTATAAGTGCACATTATGCCTTCTGTTTTGTTTATCTGATCTTGCCACCAATGTCACAAAGGTTTTCAGATGCAGCCTAGCTCCTTAATAGCTCAGTAAGTGGCAGCCTACTTCACAATAATTTTCTTTAATATAATTATGGACCATGGTCTTACATTATCATTTTTTTATGTCCTTCGAGTTTCGTTGACCAGGCTTTCAACCTTCATTATATCTTCCATAAACATTGGCTGTATCTTCCCTTTTGCTAAAGCAGGCACACCTTATGGTACACCATCCATTTATCAAGTCATCAGTACTAAAGAATATTTTTCTCTTCACATTTTGGGATTTTTTTTTTGGTTTTTTGGCGGCGGGTTTGCTATACTAAGAGTATGGTATGTTAATGTAGGATTTGTGTATTGGTAGTGTTTAAATGAAATTTGTGTCTTGTCTGTATTGCATAATGATTGCATCATACAGAGTGTACTATAGTCTGGAAAGAGTTAATTACTAAGAAGCTGTGTTGACCTTGATGTGTGGCTGGAACCAGGGCGTGTCCAGACACAAGTGTGTGCATTGCTGATTGCATCAGTTCTGAGTTAAGTCAAGTTCTGTCAGCCCAGGTGTTGAGTCAAGTCCTGTGTTCGTCTATTGTCTGCAAGCTTGTTTGTCTTGATTATTACTGCTTACAGTAAATCTTGTATATAGTTTTACCAAAGTTTCTGGGTGTCTCTTCGTTCTGCATTCCACTGGTTCCGTCCAGCTGCTGCTGCGCTGCAATTACTCTGACATGGTATTCATACTCTTGCAACATAGCACAGAATAAGAATTCTATTTTTTTGTAAAAAAACAAAAACAAAAAACAAAAAACAAAAAAAACAAAAAGCCAGTTCAATTGAATGCCTTGAACTGTTGCAGTCCAGGCAGTGAGAGCAGTGAAAACCAACACAGAGACCAATAATCTTTTAATATCTTTATTAAAGCAAATAGTAATCCAAAAATGAAATGGTGGAAAAATTCAGCAAGTAATAGCCCTTTAAGAAAAGGTATAAGATAGTCCAGAAATGTCAAGGAATATGTCCAGTATTAGAGTCCAAAGTCCAGAAACCGAAACACACTCAAAACTAATGATAGCCTTTGAGTGGGGAATCAAACCAACAAGCTAGGCAGGTGAATGGGGTCCAAATGTTCAAGAATAGTTCTTAGAAGCAAGGCAGGAACTTGAGATCGTGGAAATAAATCTTGGTTCAAGAAATGACAGGAAAGTAGACTTAAATTTGGGTCTACTCGTGAGTCACAGCAGCTGCTAGCCGCTTGAGTCAAGGGGCTGGAAACTGGAGACGATGTACCTTCTTAGAGTTCAGCAACGTTGACACTGCAAGGGAAATTACTGGGAGCAAAACCTTTATTGGAGCGTAGTCTCCCCCCAAAAGGGGGGCCTTCCTCCCCAAAGTTCCCAAGGGAAAGGCTTCTAGAGAGAGTCTCCACACTCATCCAAGTGAGCACTTTTCCTCCGCGCTTGTTTATCAGATCTCTGCTTGTTTAGATACTCTCTCTGGTTGAAGGACACAGACTCCGGTGAGCTAGAGACATCTGGCAAGGGAGTAGAGTTATCCACAACACTCTCCTTTTCAGTTAGAGCTGGTTGTGTATCATCAACAAGTGGCAGCTGCAAATTCATCGGGTCTTGCTGACTCGGAGAGATATCAACATATTCTTCATCCTGGTCAAAGGCGAACCCAGGGTCAGGTATAGGGGCCAAAGGTAGCTGGGATATAACACTATCCTCCCATCCAGGGCCCCTGCAAGGCCCGCCTCGAGGGCGAGGTTTGGCAGGGTAGTCGCGATGGAAGCGATCCACTAGTTCAGGAGCATGCATGGTGGCAGCGGCCTCCCAGGCACGTTCTTCTGGTCCATAGCCCACCCAATCAATAAGATATTGAAGGTGACGGCGTCTGAAATGAGAGTCTAAAATGTCTTGCACTTCAAATTCCTCTTCCCCATCCACTAGAGTAGGAGGCGAGGGTTGCCGACCCACGTCCGGCCGCACACCCATCGCTGGAAGGAGGAGGGAGCAATGAAATACAGGATGGATGAGCATGGAGCATGGAAGTTGTAGTTTGAAAGTCACAGGGTTGATCTGGGCAACCACAGGGTAAGGGCCTATGAAACGGGCATCTAGCTTTTGGTAGGGTCGCTGGGAGGAGAGATGCCGTGTGGACAATCAAACCCAATCGCCTACCTTAATCTCAGGACCTGGTTGCCGATGGCGATCTGCATTCCGTTTGTAATCCACTTTAGCTTGTTCAAGCTGGTTGTGAAGTAGTTCTCTAACTGCAGTTAACTCCTGGAACCAATTTTCTGCTGCTGGCACTTCCCCTTTTTCCACATCAGAGGGAAAGAAGTGAGGGTGAAAGCCATAGTTTGCAAAGAACGGCGCTTCTTTAGTTGAATTCTGAGTAGCATTGTTGTAAGCAAATTCCGAAAAAGGCAACAAAGCTGACCAATTGTCTTGCTGATAGTTTACATAGCAACGAGTTACTGTTCAAGGGTAGCATTGGTGCGTTCGGTCTGTCCGTCTGACTGGGGATGATGGGCTCTAGATAGACATTGTTCAATCCCTAAAAGCTGCTGGAGGGCTTTCCAGAACCGAGAAGTAAATTGAACCCCACAATCTGTGATGATACTTTTAGGTAATCCATGTAGCTTGAAAACATTTTGAAGGAACAAATCTGCAGTTTCTTTGGCTGTTGGGAGTCCAGTACAAGGGATGAAATGGGCAATTTTGGTGAAAAGGTCCACAACCACCAGGATGGTGGTAAATCCATTGGAACAGGGTAGATCAGTGATGAAATCTGCGGAGATTATTTCCCATGGTTGTGAAGGAGTGAGCAAGGGCTGTAATAGTCCTGGAGGCTTGCCTCTCTGTGTCTTTGAGCGTTGGCACACTGGACAGGTGGCTACATATTTTTCTACATCTCTGTGGATCTTTGGCCACCAGAAGTCTCGTAAGATGAGTTGCATGGTTTTAAAAAATCCAAAATGTCCCGCTGGTTTGCTGTCGTGGCACAATTTGAGGATCGCCTCCCTTTCTGATCCAGTTGGCACAAAAACCTGATTCCGGTGACAAAGTAGATCTTTCAATGAGAAAGGGAAGCGTGGGCCGAGGCGAACCTGCTCTTGAACCCAAGCATCCATTTGCTGATTGGCCCTGATTCTCTGGGAGAGAGATGCCTCAGAGTCTGGACTGGGATTTACTTTAGGGGGGGTTGAGCAATGGGAAATGCCTCCTTTTTGGAAACTGTCAGTGCAGAAAAATTCTCAGGTTTTAACAGGCAGGATTCAGGGATTTCTTGGCGTCCTGATGTATATTCCGGTTTGCGAGACAAAGTGTGTGCTTGCTTTGTCTGAGCGGGAGTCACATAATGAATACAAAAGTTGAATCGCTCGAAGAACAAAGCCCATCGCTGTTGTCTTTGACTCAGCTTGCATGCGGTTCTTAGGTGTTCCAGATTGCGATGATCTGCATGGACTTAAATGGGAAAGTTAGCCCCTTCTAGCCAATGTCTCCAAACCTCAAAGACTGCTTTGATGGCTAGCAACTCTTTCTCCCAAATGGTATAGTTCCTTTCAGGGGCAGTTAGCTGTTGAGAGTAGTAGGAGCATGGAAATAGATGTTCCCCAACGGGTTGCAGCAGTACAGCTCCCACCGCGACATCGGAGGCATCTGCTTGGACAATGAATGGGGTGTTGGGATCGGGATGCTGTAGGATGGGCTGGGAAGTGAAAAGCTGCTTCAGTTTCTTGAAGCCGTTCTCTGCTTGTTCAGTCCAACGGAAGGTGTTTTTTTTCCTCAGATGCAGCTAGTAATGGGATCAGCCTACTGAGCAAAGTCTGGGATGAATTTTCGATAGTAATTAGCAAAACCCATGAAGCATTGTACTTTTTTATTGGATGGTGCTTGCCAATCAAGCACTGCAATGACCTTGGCTGGGCCGATGGTGAGCCTTTGAGGAGAGATATTGTACCCTAGAAAGTTAATTTCTGTTAAGTCAAAGGCGCACTTCTCCAATTTGGCATAAAGTTCATGATCTCTCAAATGCTGCAGCACCATTCGTACATGTTGGTCATGATCCCTTTGATTTTTTGAGAATATAAGAAAACCATCAAGGTAACACAATAAAAAACGGTCTAGGAAGCCTTGCAAGATGTCATTGATAAAATGCTGGAAAGTGGCTCTGGCTGATGATAGACCGAAAGGCATTATGAGCATTTCAAATAATCCGTATCTAGTTTGGAAGGCTGTATTCTACTCATCGCCTTCCCTCATCCGGATTAAGGACACAGACTCCGGTGAGCTAGAGACATCTGGCAAGGGAGTAGAGTTATCCACAACACTCTCCCTTTCAATTAGAGCTGGCTGTGTATCATCATCAAGTGAAGACCAAAATCCACTGCTTGTGGTGATATGAAAATAATCAAACAAACTCAATGTATATCCAAAAATCAATGTCTATCCAAAAAACAGGACTATCCCAATCGCATATAAGTAGAAATCAGCAGTTCTTCTTTTGAAGTAGAAGGACAAGTTTTTCATGTGAGTAAATGTCCTGTTCTTTATTGTATGAGTAGACTCCAGTTTCCATATAACTTGACTCCAACCTGCAACCGGTTTCGACTCACAGGAGTCTTCGTCAGGCGGTTGGGTCTACAAATAATACACATCATAAATATATACTTGCAAACCAGCAATTTGTAAAGAAAGTTTACAAAAAAGATTACAACAAGGTATGTTCAGGCACTCTACTTACTTAAATAAACAGAAAGGTTTCAACTTTTAAGGTGAGAAGTTCACCATCAATTTTCTGGGTAGGTGGATCCCTAAGGGGACATAGATAGTGGCTCAAAGTAGTATTACATTATGGCATGAATAATAGAACATATATAGAATACAAATTCTGTGAACCCAAAAACCGACTATAATACTCACAGCTTGTCTTTATTGCCCCATGTACTCTGCAAGGAGTTTTATTCTGTGGCGAGTATAGGGTGGAAATGGCTCATACCATTACTTATACAGTTAATCCATTGATCAGGTGATGATGATATCTTTATTGGTTCAAAATACATGGAGGTAAAGCCTACTCTGTTACAAAAAACATTCATATGAGTTGGTGTTATTTAGCCCTTTTGGATGTTCTGTTTTCAGGGTAAAGATCCAGGATTCCCGTTGTAAGAGTTTAGTTTGGAAATCCATGTCTCTGGGTGGAGTAACCACCTCTAAAATCTGTACTTGAAAAGATTCAGGGCTATGGTTCAGGTCCACAAAATGCTTATATAGGATAGAGTCCATGGAGTGTTTCCTGATCTTACTTTTGTGTTCAATGATCCTGAGCTTGATCTCTCTGCTTGTTTGGCCAATACAAGTAAGCAAGCAAGGACAAGTATATATTACACCTTTAGTGGAGCAGGTAGCAAAATGGTTGATTTTATACTGAGTTTTAGTATGCTGATTCTGAAAGAACTTAGCTTGTAAAAACTGTGAACATATAGAGCACCTATGACAAGCATAATTACCTATTAAAATAGGCTTAGAGATCCCCGGCTTGGGGTCCATATCTGAGTGGATCAAGATATCCCTAATGTTTTGTGTTCTCTTATGAGCAATGGGGGGGGGGGGGAGTCTCTCACAACCTGGTATATCCCTCACCAGGTTCCAATACTTTTTTTACTGTTTTTATAGTGTGTTTAGATAGGTTAGTCAAGGTGAGAGGCCATACCAATTTGTTATCCCTGGGTCTGACTTTATCCTCTAGTATAGATGGTCTTGGGACACTGGAAGTTTTAATCCTGGCCTTCTGGATAACATGTTCAGGATAACCTTTGTCCCTCAACTGATTTTCCAGTATTTTCATGTTTTGTTTGAAGTCTTCTGGTAAGGTGCAGTTGTGTTTGATTCTAAGCATCTGTGCATATGGTAGATTATTTTTGAGGGATATGCTGTGATAACTATTATAATGCAGAAATGCATTTCTGTCTGAGGGTTTGCGAAAGTTGTTAACTAGCAGTTTGTTATTGTCTTTTATTACTGTTACGTCCAGATATGTTACACTGTTAGGACTGATGTTGCCTGTAAATTTAATGCAAGGATGTATGGTGTTGACCCATGTTAGTAAGTCCTGAGCTGTCTGTTCATTCTGCATGATCAAAAAAAATCATCAATATATCTGCAATATTTAACCATGTAGTCGTGAAGAGGATTTTTTTTCGTGATTCAAAATAAATTTAACTTCCAAATTATTCATGAATAGATTAGCTATGGCACTAGCTCCTATGGGCAGCACTCCCCATAGCAACGCCTTGAGTTTGAAAATAAAAACAACGATCAAATTTGAAATAATTTTTTTCAAGAATTACATCAATTAGATCTAGTGAAAAATGGGTCGGAGGTTGTAAAGGTGATCTCAAATCAAGTGTGCTCGCACATATCTCTCGAGCTTCTGCTAGAGGGATGCTGGTATATAAAGAGGTCACATCCATAGTCATTACGACCGCACCAGCGGGAACACAAAGGTTTTCTATAATATTGATAAAATGTTTGGTATAACTGATATTATCAATATACCATCTGGGCCCTTTGAAGCCTCAATGTGGCCTGATTGATCAAAATCAAACTACATCAAAATGAAATTTCCAACATCTAAGGCAATTATTGGCTGGGGCTGTATTGCTCCTTGATAGTCCCAGACCCTTCAATTTATTTATTTATTTATTTATTTACAACATTTATATCCCGCCCTTCTCACCCGAGGGGACTCAGGGCGGCTTACAAAAATTGGCAAAATTTAATGCCCAAAATACAATCATAAAAACAAAACAATAACAGATCTATTAATAACATGGTTAAAACACATTATAAAACCTTAAAAACGTATATATAATTAATTCCATTCATCCGAGATCCTCATTCTACATCCTTAAATCAGTCCATGTCAACTTTGCCATTTATTCATCAAAAGCTTGGGCGCATAACCATGTTTTCACGGCCCTTCTGAATCCCAGCAGGGTAGGAGCCTGTCGGATATCTCCAGGGAGGGCGTTCCACAGCCGGGGAGCCACCACCAAGAAGGCCCTGTCCCTCGTTCCCACCAGCCGTGCCTGTGAGACAGGTGGGACCGAGAGCAGGGCCTCTCCAGATGATCTTAGTGATCTTACTGGTTCATAGGAGGAGATACGTTCGGACAAGTAAATTGGGCCAGAACCGTTTAGGGCTTTATAGGTCAAGACCAGCACTTTGAATTGGGCTCGGTAGCATATCGGCAGCCAGTGGAGCTGGCTTAGCAGGGGGGTTGTGCGCTCCCTGTAAGCTGCCCCAGTTATTAATCTGGCTGCCGCCCGTTGTACTAGTTGGAGCTTCCGGGCCGTCTTCAAAGGCAACCCCACGTAGAGCGCGTTGCAGTAGTCCAAACGAGCTGTAACCAGAGCATGTACCACCGTGGCCAAGTCAGACCTCCCAAGGAACGGGCGCAGCTGGCGCACAAGTCTTAGTTGTGCGAAGGCTCCCCTGGCCACCGCCGAGACCTGGGGCTCCAGGCTCAGCGATGAGTCCAGGAGAACCCCCAGACTGCGAACCTGTGTCTTCAGGGGGAGTGCGACCCCGTCCAGCACAGGCTGTAACCCTATTCCCTGTTCAGCCCTGCGACTGACCAGGAGGACCTCTGTCTTGTCTGGATTCAATTTCAATTTGTTAGCCCTCATCCAGTCCGACACAGCGGCCAGACACCGGTTCAGGACCTGAACAGCCTCCTTAGTGACAAGTGGGAAGGAGTGACAGAGCTGGACATCGTCTGCGTACAGATGACACTGCACCCCAAAACTCCGGATGATCTCTCCCAACAGCTTCATGTAAATGTTAAACAACATGGGAGACAATACAGAGCCCTGCGGGACCCCACAAGACAAGGGTTGTCGGGCCGAGCAGATGTCCCCCAATGACACCATCTGGGAACGACCCTCCAGAAAGGACCAGAGCCACTGCAAAGAAGTACCCCCGAGCCCCATCCTGGCAAGGCGCCCCAGAAGGATACTGTGGTCAACGGTATCGAAGGCCGCTGAGAGGTCCAGCAGAACCAGCAGGGACACACTCCCCCTGTTCAGTTCCCGGCGTAGATCATCGACTAAGGCGACCAAGGCTGTCTCAGTACCATGCCCCGGCCTGAAGCCAGACTGTGCCGGATCCAGATAATTGGTATCTACCAAGAATGCCTGGAGTTGTGCGGCCACCACACGTTCCACGACCTTGCCCAAAAAGGGGAGATTGGAAATAGGCCGATAGTTCTCCAATTGAGTGGGGTCCAGTGATGGCTTTTTCAACTGCGGTTTGATCACAGCCAATTTCAGGCTCGCTGGAAATATGCCTTCCCGAAGGGAGGCATTCACCACCACCTTCACCCACTCGGCCAATCCCCCTCTGGCTTCTCTCACCAGCCAGGATGGGCAGGGGTCTAGGATGTCAGGGTATTGTGTGTTGTGAAATGTTAAAATCAATCTGGATTCAGCAATTATGGAGTTAATGAGAGTCTGCTATGATTGATGTATCACAGGACCAATGGGGTCAAGTGTGTTTTGACCGGGACTTACTATCTTGTTCCTGTGGAATGCGAGGGAGTAGTTTCCTGTTGTAGAGTGGAGAACAGTGATGAGCAATGTGCTGTGTGAGCATGAGTGCTTCGGCAAAGCACTCATGGAGGAAGGATTGATTTACTCTGTTTTGTAAATAGATCATGTAAATAAAGTTGTTTGCCGTTGGACTACCAACTGAACCCTCATCTACTGGAGTGAGTTTGTCCAGTGCTGTTTTCCACACGGGGAAGCAGTCTGGAGAGAAGGAGGTGAACCGGGATGGTGAATTTTTTGGATTTCACTCTGCTACCCATCATCCCCGCTGACATAGGATGCATGTGGTAGCCTTCACCTCTCCAAGCACCTTGTCCACCTCCTCAGGCTGAACCAATTAAAATGAATCCATCAAAATAGGACAAGCAGGTGCTCATGTTACCTCCTCGGAGACTGCCGTTAATATGGTGTCAAAGCCAGAACGGATCAAAGCAACTTTGTCCGTAAAGAACCGAGCAAATGCTTCACAGCGGGCTGCCGAATTGTCAGGGATCCCGTCTTGAGGGACGGGATATAACAAACCTCTGACAACTCGGAACAGCTCTGCCGGACGGTTCTTTGCGGACACAATATTAGCTGCAAAGAAAACGTTCTTTGCAGCATCTATTGCAGCGGCATGTGCCCTAAGGTAGAGACATAGCCGTGTTCGGTTTGGCTCGCTCGGCTTCGAACGCCAGACGCCCTCTAGTTCCCTCTTCTTTCGCTTCATCGCTGCCAACTCCTCAGTGAACCAAGGAGATGGTTTAGCTCGGGTACTCGAGAGGGGACGTTCTGGAGCAATTGTGTCTATTGCCCTAGTCACCTCCTTATTCCAGAGGGTGACCAGATCAGGATCACCAGCCGAGGTGGCGGGAAACTCCCCAAGAGCCGTCAGGAATCCATCCGGATCCATAAGCCTCCCATTTTAGGTCCTCCACCCCTGTGGAGGTTGGGGGATGCGGTGAGTCTAAACCTGATCAGGTGATGGTCGGTCCATGGCAAAGGAGTGATGGTGAGCTCCTCCACACCGCCACCTTCCTCCCATCCCTGGCAGAAAACCAAGTCAAGTGTGTGCGCTCTATGGGTAGGGCCAGATACTAGTTGGGACAGCCCATGGTTGCCATGGTGGCCATGAAGTCCTGAGCCGCCCCGGACAGAGTGGTCTCGGCATGGACATTGAAGTCCCCCAGCACAATGAGCCGTTGGGACTCCAATGCCAGGCCGGAGACCACCCCCGCTAGCTCAGGCAAGGAGACTGTAGTGCAGCGGGGTGGTCGGTACACTAACAGAATCCCTATTCTGTCCCGGTCACCTATCCTCAGATGAGCACACTCAAACAAGGTTGACTGCGGGATGGGGCACCTGGTCAGGGGGATGGACTCCTTATAGACCACCACAACCCCTTCTCCCCTCCCTCCGGATCTTGGTTGGTGCTGTATGGTATACCCTGACGGACAAAGCTGGGTGAGATTAGCCCCCCCAGCCTCATCCAGCCAGGTCTCCGTTATGAACACCAGGTCTGCCCACTCATCCAGGATAAGATCCTGGATGATCACTGCTTTTCCATTAACAGACCTGGCGTTCAGCAGCACCACCTTTAGACCTTTAGACTTTACACCTTTGATTCCTTTTGCACCTCTAAGGAAGTGATGGTTTGTTTATTGCTATCATTTGGTGTTTGTGGAAAACCCTTCTTTCAACTGCCATTTGTGTTATATATTTTCAAAGACACTAAATCTATCTCCTGTTGATTTCTAAGGCTAAAGCTGTTTTCCTGATCAATCTATTGCTATTTACTAATCAAATTAAATCAGGTCCCTTGTGTCTCTTCATTATAGTTTTAGTACACATTTTAATTTTTTATTAATAATGTTAATACCTGTTGTTTAATTTTATTTTAAATGTGGACTTTTTTAATGTGTTCAACTATGGGTTTTTTTAATAATTTTTTTTTTAAAAAAAACACAAAAAATACATACTGTAGACATACAAAACATTTACAATTCCCACCACCAACACGAGGATTGTTTTCTTTTTACATATTCGTTTCTTTATGAGACAATTTTTATATCTTTATCTTTATCCATTTCCAACCTATATAATATATAACATTTGTATCTTATTTCTTATGGCTTGATCTCCAGATTGATTCATGATATAGTTCTTTACCATTGTCCATCTTTCTTCCATTTCTCTTGTTCTATTTTCATTAGTTTTTACAACATTTAGTTTCACATTCATAATTTCAAATTCCATTTGCTCCACCATATATTGGTACCATTTATTTACTGTCCATTTTGATTTATCTTTCCACCCTAATACTATTACTGCTTGTGCACATTCAATTATTGCTTCTTTTATTTCCCTTTTATTTCCCATTTCCTCTCTTTTCCCTAATACCGCTATTTCCTTTGTTATGACCCACTCATTTCCTAGTATTTGATTTGACTCATTTTGTATAGTCTGCCAAAAATATTGTACATATTCACATTTCCACATCATGTGCATAAACCGCCCTTTCTGATGACATCCATGCCAGCATTGACTACTCCCCTTTTTATAGTAGTATGCTAATTGGCAGGGTGTACGATACCATTTGTGCAATATTTTCCTCCTCATTTCTCGTACTCTGGTATTCCTTTTCATCCCTATTGTCTCTACCACATTTCTCATCTCTTGTTCTGTGATTTGCAGCTCCGTTTCCCACATACTTTTCAGATCCCATATTATACATCCATCAGCCTCTATGAGCATTGTATATATTTTGCTGGCCTGTGCTTTCTTTCCTTCCCCCTTTTCTCTTATTATCTTTTCAAAGGCGTTATCTTCTCTCTTAACCATATTAATATTTTCTTTTATTTTGCAATATGCACAGATTGCTCTTATCTGTAACCAATTTTCTTCTCCAAGCCATTGTTTAATTTTATTTTCTCTTACTGTTCCCTCTCTGTCATATAGTTGTTCTAGTCTCTCTGTTCCTTTTTCCTTCAATATTTGAATATTTCTATTCATATTTGATTCCTTATCCTTATTGATTATCCATACTGTTGACATTTTAGATTTTAAGCTACTTATTCTCCCTTGCCATTTCTTCCACACTTGCATTGTTCCTTTCATTGGTCCTATTAATTTATCTATATTTCTCTTATCCCATTTTCTAAAGATTATTTCTTCACAATTAACTCCATTCATTTCCTTTTCAAATCTCACCCATTTTTTATTTGTCACTTGTAATTCTATCGCTCTTTCAATTTGGAAGGCATCACTATATAGTTCTAGTTATGGACAGCCCCACCCCCCTTTCATTTCTTTTGCAATTATCAATTTTTTCCTTACTCTTGGTCTTTTCCCTCCTTCAACCCAATAATTTAGTTTCCTATCCTATTCCTTTAATTTTGCCATGGGAGGAATTCCTGGGAGAGCCTGAAATAAATACATCATTTTTGGAATTATCAATATTTTCAATGCCCTTATCCTAGACATCTGTCTCAAATTTTTATTCTTCCACCTACTCATTTGTTTTAACATTCTCTTCCATGCCATTCTATAATTTCCATCTATTATTTTATCAAGTGTCTTAAATATCCAAATTTCCAAATACTTCATCTTTTTAATACCCAATTTTAATCCTGATTCCTTCCTTATCTCTAATTGTTCCTTCGGTGGCGTATTAATAAATAATATCTCTGATTTCTCCATATTTACTGATAGCCCTGATACTTTTTTAAACTCCCTCAATATTATTTTCATTGATTCAATCATTTCCCTTGGTCTCTGTGTTAAAATTATTGCATCGTCCGCATACAGGTTCAATCTCAACTCCTCCTTCCTCCCAATCTTATACCCTTCCCATGTTTCATCCATCCTTATTTTATATGCTAGGGGTTCTATTACCAGAGCAAATAACATTGGGGATAATGGACAACCTTGTTTGATCCCATTCTCAATTTGAATGTTTTCCGTTCTTTGTCCATTCACTCTAATACAAGCCGTATTCTCCCTATATACATTTTTAATCATTTCACAGAAATTATTCCCCAAATTTAGTTCTTTACATAATCTATACAGATATTCATGGTTTACTTTGTCGAAAGCTTTATACACATCTAACTTTAGAATTGACAATTTTCTTTTTGTTTTTGTCGCATGACAAATCACATTAACAACATTTCTTATTGGTTCACTGATACTCCGCCCTTTAACAAATCCATATTGGTCTTGTCCTATAATCTTTGGTAGAATAATTTCCAATCTATTTGCTATGATTTTCATGAATATCTTATAATCTTGGTTTACTAAACTGATCGGACGATATGATTCTGGGAGCTCTGGTTGTCTATCTGGCTTCAGAACTAGAATAATTTTAGAAAGTGTCCATGTTTCCGGGACAATACCTCTCATATATACCTCATTAAACATTTCAGCCATATATGGTACCAACTCATGCATAAAGGTCTTATAAAATTCTGCTGTATATCCATCTATACCAGGTGCTTTATACTGTTTCAGTCCTTTAATTACCTGAATTACTTCTTCCTGTGTTATTTCATCATTTAGCATAATTTTATCCTCCTCATTTACTTTATTCCCAATTTTTATTTCTTCATTAGTCACCTGTTCTTTTTGGTACAACTCCCTGTAAAAATCTCTCATTATTTCTTCGAGTTCCTTTCTTCCATCTTTCACCAATCCATTTTTATCTTTAAGTTTTGTTATACATGACTTTTCCTTTCTCCTCTTTAAATATCTCACCATTTGTTTCATTGATTTTGTACCCCATTCATTAATTCGTTGCCTCACACTCTGTCTCATTTTGTTCCATTGCACCTCATCCATTAATTCCAATTCTTTCTTTTTCTGCCTTAATATACTATTTATATTTCTTCTCCTCGTTATTCTCAATTGTTCTTGTATTGATTCAATTTCTTTTATACATTTTTCTCTTTTCTCTCTCCAACTTTTCCTTATGTAGAACTCAATACTAAAACATTGACCTCTTAATACACTTTTAAATGAGTCCCACACCACAGTTTTAGATAACTCTCCATTATCATTTATTCTATAATATTCTTTTATCTCCTCCTGAAGCTTCAATTTATATTCATCTTTTTCTGTTACCACCGAATTATATCTCCAAATTCTTTGACTAATCTCATTACTCAATCCCAAGGTTGCAATCAGAGGACTGTGGTCTGACAAAAATATTGGTTTCCTTTCTACCTTCTTTATTTGGGCTTTGCTTGCTTTATTTAGTAAGATATAATCTATACAGCTAAATTTATTATGTCTTGCTGAATAAAAAGTATCCCTAATACTTTGATTTGCATGTGCATCCACCATATTAAGCTTATTTACATTTATTGCTTTTTTATTTTTTTTAGTTAAGTCCAAATTGAAATCGCCTGCCCAAATCAATGTCCCTTCCGCATAATTATCCAGCTTCTTTTTAGTATTCAATATATACTGTTTTGTGTTTCTGTTCGGTGCATACATCACAGCTAATGTTATTTTAACCTGATTTATCTTGCCTTTCACGAAAACTGTTCTTCCTTCCCTATCTCTTTGAACATCAAGCTCCTGAAATGGAACATTTTCATTGATTAGAATTGCTACCCCTCGTGAGTTCCCTGTCCCTCGAGATTCAAAAATTCTATTCCATGTTTTATCCTTAATCAATTTATCCCTCCCCCTCTTTTTATGAGTTTCCGATAACATTATCACATTTATCCTACATTCCTTTGCCAATTTCAACATCCTATAAATCTTAAGATCTGCCATTCTATTTATATTCAGTGTCAATATAGTTAAATCACCCATTTGTTTTGTATAATTCCATTTTTATCTCTCCCCCTTGTCTCTTCAGTTTCTTTTCTTCTCCTCTCCCCCTTTTTGCCCCCCTCCCTGGATCCCCATCGTGCCCCTTTCCCCTCAGAGTCCAGTCCTTTCCCTTCTCCCATCAGAGAAGGACTCGAAAGAGTTCTATTCTCTTCCCTTCCCAGACTCCACTTGGCGGCTGCGTTGCCCTTCGCCAGTTCCCACACCTGCAAAATTTTTTAACCCAGTTTATCAAAGTGGGTTTTTCCCTCTTACATCTTAGAATCATAGAATCATAGAATAGTAGAGTTGGAAGAGACCTCATGGGCCATCCAGTCCAACCCCCTGCTAAGAAGCAGGAAATCGCATTCAAAGCACCCCCGACAGATGGCCATCCAGCCTCTGATTAAAAGCCTCCAAAGAAGGAGCCTCCACCATGGCCCGGGGGAGAGAGTTCCACTGTCAAACAGCCCTCACAGTGAGGAAGTTCTTCCTGATGTTCAGGTGGAATCTCCTTTCCTGTAGTTTGAAGCCATTGTTCCGTGTCCTAGTCTGCAGGGCAGCAGAAAACAAGCTTGCTCCCTCCTCCCTATGACTTCCCTTCACGTATTTGTACATGGCTATCATGTCTCCTCTCAGCCTTCTCTTCTGCAGGCTAAACATGCCCAGCTCTTTAAGCCGCTCCTCATAGGGCTTGTTCTCCAGACCATTAATCATTTTAGTCGCCCTCCTCTGGACGCTTTCCAGCTTGTCAACATCTCCCTTCAACTGCGGTGCCCAAAATTGGACACAGTATTCCAGGTGTGGTCTGACCAAGGCAGAATAGAGGGGAAGCATGACTTCCCTGGATCTAGATGCTATTCCCCTATTGATGCAGGCCAGAATCCCGTTGGCTTTTTTAGCTGCCGCATCACATTGTTGGCTCATGTTTAACTTGTTGTCCACGAGGACTCCAAGGTCTTTTTCGCACACACTGCTGTCAAGCCAGGCATCCCCCATTCTGTATCTTTGCATTCCATTTTTTCTGCCGAAGTGAAGTATCTTGCATTTGTCCCTGTTGAACTTCATTTTGTTAGTTTCGGCCCATCTCTCTAGTCTGTCAAGATCATTTTGAATTCTGCTCCTGTCTTCTGGAGTGTTGGCTATCCCTCCCAGTTTGGTGTCGTCTGCAAACTTGATGATTGTGCCTTCTAACCCTTCGTCTAAGTCGTTAATAAAGATGTTGAACAGAACCGGGCCCAGGACGGAGCCTTGCGGCACTCCACTTGTCACTTCTTTCCATGATGAAGATGACGCATTGGTGAGCACCCTTTGGGTTCGTTCGCTTAGCCAATTACAGATCCACCTAACCGTAGTTTTGTCTAGCCCACATTTTACTAGTTTGTTTGCCAGAAGGTCGTGGGGGACTTTGTCGAAGGCCTTACTGAAATCCAGGTAGGCTACATCCACGGCATTCCCTGTATCGACCCAGCTCGTAACTCTATCGAAAAAAGAGATCAGATTAGTCTGGCATGACTTGTTTTTGGTAAATCCATGTTGACTATTAGCAATGACCGCATTTGTTTCTAAGTGTTCGCAGACCACTTCCTTAATGATCTTTTTCAGAATCTTGCCTGGTATCGATGTGAGGCTGACCGGACGGTAATTGTTTGGGTCGTTCTTTTTTCCCTTTTTGAAGATAGGGACCACATTCGCCCTCCTCCAATCTGCTGGGACTTCTCCCGTTCTCCAAGAACTCTCGAAGATAATTGCCAGTGGTTCTGAAATAACTTCCGCTAGTTCCTTCAGTACTCTTGGATGTAGTTTATCTGGCCCTGGCGACTTGAATTCGTTTAGAGAGGCCAGGTGTTCCTGGACAACTTGTTTCCCTATTTGGGGTTGGATTTCCCCCAATCCTTCGTCCATTCCATGTTGCTGAGGTTGAAGATGGCTTTCTTTTTCTGAGAAGACCGAGGCAAAGAAGGTGTTAAGCAGTTCTGCCTTTTCCCTATCCCCTGTCGCCATCACCCCATCTTCTCCTTGCAGTGGCCCTATCACCTCCCTTTTCTTCCTTTTTCTACCAACATAAGCAAAAAAGCCTTTTTTGTTGTTTTTTATGTCCCTGGCAAGCCTGAGCTCATTTTGCGCTTTAGCCTTGCGAACCTTTTCCCTACAGGAGTTGGCTATACGTTTGAATTCTTCTTTGGTGATTTCTCCCCTTTTCCACTTCTTGTGCATGTCACTTTTGAGTTTTAGCTCAGTTAGAAGTTCTTTGGACATCCATTCTGGCTTCTTTGCACTTGTCTTATTTTTCTTCTTTGTTGGCACTGTTTACATTTGCGCCTTGAGTATTTCACTTTTGAAAAACTCCCATCCATCCTTAACTCCCTTGTTTTTTAATATTGGCATCCATGGAATGCCGCTCAGTAATTCCTTCATTTTTTGGAAGTCAGCTCTCTTAAAGTCCAGAATGCGTGTTTGACTTGTCTTAGTTTCAGCATTCCTTTGTATTGCAAACTGCAGGAGCACATGGTCACTTGCCCCTAAGGATCCAACCACTTCAACTGTATTGATCAGGTCTTCCACATTTGTTAAGATTAGATCAAGAGTTGCTGATCCCCTTGTTGCCTCTTCTACCTTCTAGACCATAAAATTGTCTGCAAGTCAAGTGAGGAATTTGCGGGACTTTGTACTCTTGGCTGAGTTTGTTTTCCAGCAGATATCGGGATAATTGAAATCGCCCATGACTACTATATCTCTTCTTTGTGCCTGTTTGGTCAGCTGTTGACAGAAGGCTTCATCAAGTCCTTCATCCTGACTCGGAGGTCTGTAATAGACACCCACGACAAGATCTTTTTGAATCCCGGTTCCCTTGATTCTTATCCAGATGCTTTCAAGCTGGTTTCCCGGATTACAGTCTTGCATTTCTTCTGCAACGTAACTGTTTTTGACATATAAAGCTACTCCCCCTCCTCTCCCCTTTGTTCTATTTCTGTGAAAGAGGTTATAGCCCTCAATGGTTAAATTCCAGTGATGGGAGTCATCCCACCAGGTTTCAGTGATGCCTATGACATCGTATGTGTGGTGCTGTGCTAAGAGTTGGAGTTCGTCTTGCTTATTTCCCATGCTCTGAGCATTAGTGTAAAGACATGTAAGCCCCTGTGACCTCCCCTCGAGCTGTTTATTTGGGATTATTGTGCTCTCTGTACTTGGTCCTTGCTGTGTTTGTGCAGCCCTCCATTTAGCCTTTTGGCGGTTCCCTGTGGTTGTGGGTAATATAGTGTCCGCCAGGCTGTTGTTCCCCTCCCCCAGTGGATCTAGTTTAAAGTGCGCCTGATGAGGTTTGTGAGTCTGTGTGCAAAAAGATGTTTTCCTACTTGTGTGAGATGCACCCCATCGCTTGCCAGTAGTCCATCCTCTTGGAAGAGTAGACCATGGTCAAGGAAGCCAAAATGCTCCTCTTGACACCATTTTCTGAGCCAGTTATTGACCTGTACTATTTTTCCGGCCCTTGTAGAGCCGTGTCCTACAACGGGGAGGAGGGATGAAAAGATCACATGTACATTATACAGTTTTAGCTTTGTTCCCAGAGCTCAAAAATCATTTGTGATCTTTTGAAAAGTATGCCTAGCATACTTTTATGCCTAGTATGCCTTTTGTGCAAGACAGTGTGTATGTCCCCTGAAGAGTGTTCCTGTTGAAGTGAATCATGTAGGTGTAAAGTGTTGTCCTCCTCCTCCTCAACATCCCCAGTGCATTCATCAATGACAATCCATTGAGATACATCCGAGAGCCCATTACTCTCCCAAGGATGTTCCTGTTGCTCCTGGTGTACGATTGGGGATGGAGCATTTGCATGATTACATAAGTGTGAATGTGGTGATGCACTGTCCCCGTCAGGGCTATCCCCTGCACATTGATCAAGGGTGGCCCACTGAGTGGTATCTAAGAGACTGTGGTCCTCCACAAGATGTGTTTCCTGATTGTATGTTAATGATGTAAGAATTTCAAATCTGTTGTGTAAATGCAGCTGAGCAGAGAAGTTCTGCGGAGGCTGCCTGGTCCTGTGTCTCCTTCTATGGGTGACCTCCTTCCAAGCCTGAGGGTTGTCTACCTTTGAGTTGATCTCCCTATAAGGTTCCTGATCATGGTCTTGGTGGTGTTGGTGTGATGCAGGCTCCAGATCTACAGCAGCGTGTTGTGCAGTGTCCAAGAAGAGCTCGAGTGCCTGAATGTCCTTCAGGGTCTTAATACGGCGCTCGAGCTGTTGGATCCTCTGCTCAATCAGAGTAATCTGTTTGCATTTCGAGCAGATGTAGTTGACTAGTTTTTGTGTGAAAAAGTGGAACATGCCACAGCTGGTGCATGTGATGGGAATGTTTTGCTTTTGTTGCATCTCTTGGTGAGTGTGGTGGCCAAGTGGGATCTTTGTACAGTTAAGTAATATGCACGTACTTTATGTGCAAACTGCCCCAAACCACCTCTTTGTGTATTTGTTTATGTTGTTTTGTTTCCTGTATGTACTGCAAAGGATAGTTAGTAAAGGTGTCTTTTTGGCAAATAAACACTGGCAAATAAACCTTTCCCAGAAACTCAATTAACAGGGGACAATGCCTGCTGTCAATCAACTTAAGTACCTGGCTCTCTTTCAACACAACAGTCCCACAACAGTTAGACTTTGACCACAGGAGCCAAGCCCACACTCAGTTTAAAATCTTAGCCAAATCTCAGCCAAGTCCTACCTGAAGCCAGGGAGCAAAAATGTCCTCCTGCTGCCTCTGCTTCCGCGAGATCCAAGATCTTGGATCTTGTTTCCATTCTCCTTGTTTCCTCTTTCAGCTTTTGCTTTTTTAGTTCTCTCAATTGTTTTTCCAAAGTTCATTATGAGTTCCATTATCTGAATCCTCCGTCTCATCCGATACTCCCCCTTCTGTACAAAATCTCAGAAGTCTAAGCATGGTCTTTCCACTAGCCAAATCAGTAGCTTTATATAATTTACCATCTCTATAGACGATCAGGGTGGCAGGAAAAGCCCAAGTATATCGCTGGTTCTTCCCCTCCAGGACTTTTGTAATTTCTTTCATCTGTGCTCTTTTATCCAGTGTCTCTGATGAAAGATCCAGGAGAGGCCAGACCTTTTTACCTGCCAAGGTAAGGTCTTTTATTTTCCGAAGCTGATTATACACCTTTTCCTTCGTTGTCTCCCTTGAAAAACGGATCAAAATATCTCTGGGTTTTTTTCTACCTCTATAAGCCCAATGCGATCGTTCTATATCGTCCGGTGAGATTTCCGTCAAAGTCTGTAGCCAACTGACAATATTTTGTTTTAAATTGTCACTCATCTGAAAATCCTGCCCTGCTGTTCTCAGGCGTATATTTGCTCTTCGTGACCGATCTTCCTGGTCAGCAATCTTGTTTAGGAGTTTTTGGTTTGCACTTTCTAAATGTTTTTTTTTAAGTTGGCTATTTCCTCTTTCTGTTTTCTAGTCTCCTCTTGCATCTCCATAAATTTCCCTTCAAACTGTTGCACCTTTGACTCCATTGATCCCAGCCGGGTGTTAATCATTTTAACTTGTTCTTTTAATTCATCATTCCCCTTCTTTAAGCTATCAGAGCTTATCTTTAGTTCATTCAATGTTTGTAATATTTGGTCCAGCTTCCGCCCCCATTCCACTCCCTCCACCATTATGGCACTCACGTTCAGTTCTTTCCTTCACCCGGTCTTCTGATTTATTTTCTGAGGTTTCAAGTTTCAGACGCTCAGACTGCGATCTGCTTTGCTTCCTCTTTTTTCACGACCGGGTCCAGGTTGGAGAGAGAGATTTATGATCTTCCTGGGCTTTAAAAATAAGCTTTATTTCTTTTGCAGTTAGGGAGCTCTCTTAGGCACGTCTATCTTATCTGACGCATGCGTGTTCAACTATGTTATAATCATTTTAATTTATGTCACTTTTGGTATCAATCTGAGAGAAAGGTATGGTATAAATAAGATTTACCACTTGTTATGATGCTGCTGCTATTGCTGGTTTGTTTAGCTCTAACAATTTATTTGACCTATTACTGTTCTTCATAATGCTCATTTTAATTATCATGATTTAGAAGCAAATTTGTCAAAACATAGTACCTTATAGAAAATACCTTAAAATTTATAGCTCAAAATTCAAGAATGACAGTATCACAAAAATCAATGGAAATGCCATCCCCACATCGAAAGAAAATATCTGTAGCAGGTCAATCACAGTATATATTGTTTGAATTTGAATACTGTGCATAATTGTTGGGTTGTGCACCTTGTTGCATTTATTCAATGACAGTGAATAATTTCTTCAACCATTATTCTGTCTTCAAATTATGAAATTATAGTCTAGAAAATAAAAGAATAATTTGATTAATCAGTCAACATATGTTTATTGTAGCCAAAAGCCTGAAACCATTAGATTTAGCATACCCTGATTAGCTACAGAAGGCTGACTCTTGAAGACAGCTGTGTTTTATTTTTAATATGAAAATAAAAAGCACATTTTTTCCATAGCAGATTCTTCCCATGAAGCTCAGAATCAGTGAAGTCAATATTGAAACTTTGAATGTAAGACTATCATTCTCACCTGCTGATAGAAAGCCAGCCAATCATCACTTTACCATGGCTGTTTCCTAGTTTCTCTGGATTGAGTTGCTGCCAGTGCTCTTCCCCAATAAAATATTTTCTCTTTTTCTCACCCTCCCTCCCTCCTCTCCCTTTCTCTCCCTCCCTCATATTTACAGTATATCAACCTCCAGCTTTTTGGAAAAATAAGTTAACAAGTATATCAACTAATTAAAACATATGGTCTAATCCATTATTCAATTGTTCTTGCATGTATATATTTATTAGGGATGTGCAACTTCCAGTATTCCCAGATCCCATTTTAAAAAATGGTACCATGCATACCCCTAGTAGGTATGTATATATTGTTTCCAAATAAAAAGTAGATGATTTTGTATTATTCTCCTTGTAGGGTTTTTGCTTTCTGTAGTACTAGATAGTAGGCATGTACAATTGATTAAAAATGTTTCAAAAGTCATTATAATACTGGGGGATGCTGACATTTCATTTCTAAAGCATTTCTAAAGTATCGTTACTGAAAAGTGCATTACTATAATGAGAGTAACAAAATTTCATTATTATTTTGTTAAAGTAATTGCTAATCTGAGGAAAAGTCAGGGGCTCATTTCTCCCTCATTTTTATAACTATTGCGGTGAAACTTGCTACAATGGTAGAACACATTTTCCACTGTTAGCCCACCAAATTTCAGAACATTTCATATATCCACAGAGTTTTTGGGGAATTTTCACATTTTATAAACAACATATTTTAAAGAATACTACAACAGCTATCTTCTTGAATTTTCTATGCACTGACACAAGATAACAGGGGATAATTCCCCCAAACTTTCAGAAATATTATTACATCTACTGATTTTAGAGAAGCTTTTAAAATTTTGACTTTTTTATATAAAAAAAAGCTACAATTGCTATCTAATTGAAAGTATCTCATATTAACCAATAGAAGAAACCAATATTAACCAATTCTACATTTTCATAGAATCCTAGAGTTGGGGGGTACCCCCAAGGGCCATTTACTCCAACCTCCTTCTTCCAGGCAGAAGGGCACCATCAAAACTCTCTTGATAGATGGCTATCCAGTGTCTAAACTAATTTATATGCTTCCCGGTCAGAAAGGCATGGCTGCAAAGGGGAGGCACATGCTGCTGGCAGGGAGTGGGGCATCATGGCTACTGCATTGCAGAGGCGGAAGAAGAAGTAAGGGGCTTCTGAAATGTGAAATGAACAACTAAATCACAATAACAAAGCTGCCCCTCTGGCATGGGTGAAAGATACTGGAGTCCAGTTGGCGCAGATCAATGGTCAGAAAAAATATGGTGGCCCTTCACCAGGTTGATTTGGTGATCCCGTGCAATCTGGTACAGAAATTTTTAATAGGGATGAATTTTGCCTCATGATGAGATTCAGTGGGTTAATTAGCACTTTGCCAATGCAAAGTGATATGGTGCTCTGAAGGCTATCAGGCTGCTCAATAAATACAAAAAACAAAAGGGCCACCAAATACTTGTTTGCAAAAATACAAACAAGTTTGATGCCCTGGCCCCATTGGTGAAAGCTTCTTCCAAGGAGCTTATTACAGGAGTCCTGAACATTGCCTTGCAAACGAACATTAAAAGACATAACCTCAGGTGAAACATGATGTACTGCCCACTGAATTCCAGCCTTTTAGGTAATTTACAAAAGAGGAATCAAAATGGAACTCTAGGGACCCTCTTCAAAATGGCCCAGGGATTCCCCCAAAAAACCAAAGCCCTTGTGCATTTATTTTCCCGTAATATTCAACTTCCTACATTTGATCCTCTCTCCCAAAGACTTTGGGTAGGTACATGTTACCAATATCACTGGTCTCAGTGATGAGAACACCTGGGTGACACTGCACCGATCTATTTGGAATAAAAGAATCTAGAGGGATAGGGTAACTGTGGCCTTTTTTAGGAGATTGACTCACTCCTTTTCTTAGTGTAACCATCCCAAGTATCAGGAAAAAAACAAATTTTATGATGGCGGTGTGCGTGCTTTCCCCTCACTGCTAAAGACAGAGCAAGCAGACCGTGGGGAAGACGAGGATGAGGAGATCTCCACACTTGAAGTGTGGGAAAGTGACAACCGGAGACAGCAGCAGCATGGCATTGCACAGCTGCTGCACAGCACAGCAATGGATGATCAATGCTTTCTCTATGGATTCCCCCAAGGACTCAGAAACAAATTGCAGGTATGTGGGAAAGGTAATTGATTAACCTCCTGATGGAGGACCTGTATAGGGTAACTGTGGCCTTCTTTAAGAGATTGACTAACTCCTTTCCACGGTGCAACAACCATCATGAGTTGAGGAGGAAAGCAAAAATTTATGATGGTAGTGTGTATCCTTTTGCCATCATTGCAGTGAGTCTATCTCTGATCCAAATAATAAGTGCCACTGCGTCATGCCCTATGAGAGACCACAGGTGGAGGCCAACAATTTTGTACAGTCTGGCGTTGTGGGTGTTTACTTTGCTGCTGGAACTGAAGGAGTCCTTGGGAAAGCGGAGGGGACTGGTACAATTTCCAACTAAACATCTGGAGCTGGTCTTCATTTTCCAAATGCATATGGAAAGCAGAGAGCAATGTCTTCTGGACGGCTTTCTTGAGGAAGGAGTTGGATGCCTCTTCTAGCTGCTGCTGCTGTTGCTGCAGCTGTTGCTACCGGTGCCTGGTAGTCGAGGGGACAGATGGAACCTCCCTGCTTTTGACACTGCTGCTCATGCTGGGAGCAACCGGTGTAACTGCTATGGTGCAATCAATGCAACCTCTAGGTGTACCAGGGAATACTTTTCCCACCCTGAGACAGTATTTATCCTTCACCAGGAAAACAAGCTATTCCTTTATGGTGATGCAGCAAATTGAGATCAACAAATCCTCTATGGGATTCCCCCAAGGACCCAAAAAACAAAATGCAAGTATTTTGTGGAAGTGGTAATTCAGTAGAAATCCTGCAGAGTTCACTTGTGGTGTTTTTTATGGTGCAAGATTCCCTCACAATTGGAGGAACTCTTTTAAAAATTGCAAGAAAATGCAAGACAGGGAAAAGGTGAGGGGATGAGGCATTTGGTTCAACTCCTGAAGGAGGAGCTGTCTTGGCAGCATGACACTGGCACATGCCATGTGGCCATTGGTGCAGCTTATAAAAATTGTGGCACGAGTCACATGACTGCCGAGGCAGTTCATAAAAATTGTTTTCTGAAAAAATGTGGTGCAAAACATTGAGACAGAGGTTGCTTGTGACAGCCGTCCTGGATGTGTGACTGGTTTGTGCACATGGCCATTAGGGCAGCTTGTAAAAATTGCTTTTGGTAAAAATTGTTTTTTGTAAAAGTGGTGGTGCAAAAGATTGAGAGAGTGGTTGCCTGCTACAGCTGTCCCAGATCTGTGACACTGACATGTGCTATGTGACCTTGGTGCAACTCATAAACATTATTTTCAGTAAAATTTGTTTTCTGTAAAATAGGGGTGCAAAACATTGAGAAGTTTAAGTGTTGAGGTCTAGCTCAGGGAAGCCCAGGGCATGGAGCTTGGCCTTCAGGAAGACCAGCAGTTCCACCAAGGCAGGGTCCAACAGACAGTGGTAGATCCAGCCACACCTGGCTCCAGGTAGGCCAATGGATCACAGGCCAGAGCCGCTACCAAATCCTCCAGGTAGCGATTAACAGGATCCTCTTCCAAGTCTACTTTGCATGCTTGGGTGGATGACGATCCAACAATCATTGCAATGTGTTGTCAAAGGCTTTCATGACCGGAATTACTGGGTTGTTGTGCATTTTCCAGGCTGTATGGCCATGTCATGTCATGTGTCAGAGAGGACGTTTGGGAGCGATCGTGTCAATAGCCCTGGTTAGATTTTGATTCTACTTATTGATCAAGGATTCAACAGGATCATTGGTTATGCCAGCCATAGAACCCTCTAAGGCCTACTGGAATCTCAAAGGATCCATTAGAATTGAGGGTGAACCATTTTTATAGGTCCTTTACATTAATTCTTCAAATGTCAGGTGGACCAGTTCTCCAAGCAACACATAAACAAGTGGGCCAAGGAAGGATTTCATGCTTGCAGAATTTAGGAAAGAAAGCATTGTTAATATAGTTTAGGATTGTTGGGAATACAGATTGTGCAAATCCTTTCTGTGATTCAGGTGCAAATACATGCACTATGTTGCCACATCAGCCAGAGAACCACATCAACAATTTGTGATTTATTCAATTTATATACCACCATCTCACCAAATAATCTTTTTGAGCACTTGCTCAAGGCTGTGGAAAGGAATATAGTGGAGTTTCAATGTTGTGGAATTTTCAATAATGTATAGGTAAAGGTAAAGGTTTTCCCCTGATATTAAATTTAGTCATGTCCAACTCTGGGGTTGGTGTTTCTAAGTTGAAGAGCTGGCATTGTCTGTAGACACCTCCAAGGTCATGTGGCCAGCTTGACTGCATGGAGCGCTGTTATCTTCCTGCCAGAACGATACCTATTGATCTACTCACATTTGCATGTTTTCGAACTGCTACCCTGTTTCCCCGAAAATAAGACAGGGCCTTATATTAATTTTTGCTCCCAAAGATGCACTAGGTCTTATTTTCAGGGGATGTCTTATTTTTCCATGAAGAAGAGCTCACATTTATTGTTGAACAACAAAATGAACATTTATTATATACTGTAAAGTAGTTGTCATCACAAACCAGCATAACCAGACAAACTATGAATCCTATCAAGAATTTCTTGTTACTACCATTATTTACATGTACAACAATCTATGGTACCTCTTGCAATTTAGGTTTCACAAGGTTTCCACGCTGATTTCTCTCTATTCTAGTTTCAATGTAGTCATGAATGATGAATAATATAATATATTATAATTATAATATGATAATATAATAATAATAATAATATAATTATATACAATATATTAATGAGATAATATAATATAGGATATAATAATAACAGAATATGATAATAATATGGTATTAATAGGATAATATAATAATGGGATATAATAACAGAATAACATAATAATATAATAATAATAGGATAATATAATAGAATAATAGAATGGAATAGAATGATATAAAATATATTAATAGGATAATATAAAATGGAATATAATAATAATAACAGAATATGCTAATAATAATAAAATAATAATATGATAATATAATAGAATAATAGTATAGAATATAATGATATAAAATATATTAATAGGGTAATATAAAATGGAATTTAATAACAACAGAATAATAATATAATAATATGAAAATATAATAGAATAATAATAGAATAATAATAGAATGATATAATAATAATAATAGAAAAATATAATATAATGATTTAAAATATATTATTAGGATAATATAATAATGGGATATAATAATAGTAACAGAATATGATGATTCTGCTTCTTAGCGGGGGGTTGGACTAGATGGCCCTTTCCTGCTTCTTAGCGGGGGGTTGGACTAGATGGCCCTTGAGGTCTCTTCCAACTCTACTATTCTATGATTCTATGATTCTATGATAATAATATGGCAATAGAAAAATAGTATAAAATAATCAGTTAGGATGAGAGGAGAATCCCAATGCGTCCTGTACCTTTAAGGAGCAAAAGCAGCAGGACGAAAGCCCTCTTCCCTTCCCTCCCACCCTTCCTTGCCCGGGCTCCAGGAGCCAATCAATAGCCTCTGGGAAGCAAGGCAGCATGGCCAGGAGGGAGACGGAAGGAAGGAAGAAACGGCAGCGTAGCAGCAGCCATGGAAGGTTTTTCAAGCCACGGCTGGGGGACAGGCAAGGCAAGGCAGGGAGGGAGGGAGGCACAGAAAGCAAGCACTTTCCCTCCCTCCCTCCGGTGTGTGTATGAATGCTGCTTTAACCCTGCAGCCATGCTTCCCAATGGAACTCTGCTGCAGACTTAGTTGCTAGGTCTTACTTTCAGGGGAGGCCTTATATTTGGCAATCCCCCCAAACCCCTGCTAGGTCTTATTCTTTGGGGAGGTCTTATTTTCGGGGAAACACGGTAGGTTGGCAGAAGCTGGGGCTAACAGCAGAAGCTCTCCCCACTCCCCAGATTCAAACTGGCAACCTTTTGGTCAGCAAGTTCAGCAGCTATTTTTCACATGCGTTTGTTATTTGTTACCAAAAATATTTCAATAGCTCTAGACATTGAAAATAACACTTCTCAAATTCTCTGATTCATGTGACTAAACCTAGCTGGAATGAGCTTACCAGATGCTGTCAATTATTCTGATCCTGGAACAAAGCTTGTAACATCCAGGTCTTTAAAAATGTCATGGTAAAATAAGATACTTAACATTCAATTTTCTTCTATAAAGTACTAGCTGTGCCCGGCCACGCGTTGCTGTGGCTTTTTGGATTTGTTTGTTGGCCAGGTGGATTAGCAGTGAATAGCCTTGCAGCCGCAAAGTATGGCGGTTTTCTTCCTATTGTAATCCTAGTTTGGTGAGCTGGAATACACTGAATAGTCTCGGTGTGGCAGGTATACATGCTGTTATTAGTCACCTTGATTAGCATGTAATGGCCTTGCAGCTTCAAAGCCTGGCTGCCTCCTCACTGGGGGAATCCTTTGTTTGGAGGTGCTAGCTGGCCCTGATTGAACCCCCTCCCTTCCTGTCCAGGGAGTTGAATAAGGACCAGCAGAAGACAGGGCTCAGTGGAAGGCGCCTTCCCCAGGCTGCTGTAATCAATAGCAATGATATTTAGTAATAATATGAAGGATGTGGGTGGACTACAATTTCCCAAAAAATTTGGGTTAATTCCCCCAAAACTTCCCCAATATTCACAGTTGGCCATGTTGGGTCTGTGTGCCAAGTTTGGTCGAGATCCATTACTTGCTGGGTTCAGTGTTCTCTGAATACAGGTGAACTACAATTCCCAGACCCCAAAATCGTACCAGTATTCACTAGGCTTGGGCAAAAAAATCGATTCCTGCATATGTCGTATCTAATTTGTTTGTTTTGTAGTGTTCGAAGCAACTTTTGAAGCGGGTTATCCAGTCGTTTGTATCCCGCGATATCGAACCGCGATAGCCTATTTTTCTAATGGAGTCGGATGTTGTTGGAAGCAAAGAAAGTGCATTTTCAAATCACCCAAACTTGGTTTGAGGGAGGTGCAGACTAGCCTGGGCTTGCCTTGCCTCCCTGTGGCCAATCGCAGAAGGGAGGGAGTCTTGTTTGTCTTTCCCGGTGGTTACTTTCTATGGGCCTCTTAAACCGGGTTGCAAGAGAGAAATCCCTTTCCCCTTTCCCTGTCCTGGAGTGGTTGCTTAAACCGGGTTGCAAGGGGAGGGAGTCGCATTGCAGGATCTCCGCTCTTCCCCTTCGCAGCATTCCCTCCTGCTTTTGCCAGAAGCTTTAAGTGAGGAAAGGGGGAAAAGGAGGGGGGATCCATCCCAATCCACAATCCAGATCACTTCACTCCGGTTTTGTGCTGGCAAAACCCCAAACTAGAACTCTCCACCCAGGTTGGTGACTTCAGGGGAAGATGAAAATTGGAAATGGGCAAGGAAAGCATATATATATATATATATATATATATATATATATATATATATATATATAGAGGCTATCCAGAAAGCTCATTACGTTTTAGAATTAAAAATAAACAAAGTATAGGAGAAAACATTTACCATATTCAATTGAAAGCCAGACCCAAATACCAGTTCTCACCATAGTCCCAATTGAAATCTAGGCAGTTATCATGCCATGCAAGGAAGGCACTCTTCTAAGGTTTTGCAAAAAGCACACCTTTGCTGTCCCAAAAAAACCTTCCTTGCAAGCATTTGCAAAACAGAAGAGCAATCCAGGAAGATCGTGGGGAAAGCTGAGCGCAGCACATGCACAGCTGAGGTAAGGGAAGCCAGCCTGGTTCAGGACACAAGCCAGGTGGTAATGTTTGGGGGGGGGAGGGCTTTCCAAACACTTTTATCGCTATGATAGCTGCCTAGATTTTAATGGGGACTATGGTGAGAACTGGTATTTGGGTCTGGCTTTCAACTGAATATAGTAAAAGTTTTCTTCTATACTTTGGTTATTTTTAATTCCAAAACATAATGAACTTTCTGGATAACCCTCGTATATATATAATATTAATAGTCTCATTCTGGGAAGAGAAAAGGTTGCATTTTAAATCTATGTTTTTTTACTTTTAAAATTTGCTCTATATTTGTGTGTATGTGACATAAGCCCCAGTCCCGAAAGAGTTCCCTCCCCTCCTGGTTAGAAGCAGGCTAAGCCCCATCGGAAGAAATCCACTCCCAGATTATTTTATCCCAGATTATTATCTGGCAGTGTGGACATATAATCCAGTTCAAAGCAGATAATCTGAGATCAGATCTTGGTATAAAGTGTTGAAGATCTACACTGCCTTATATCCCAGGATCCGATTCCAGATTATTATTTATTATTTTTATTTACAGCATTTATATTCCGCCCTTCTCACCCTAAGGGGGACTCAGGGCGGATCACATTACACATATAGGCAAACATTCGATGCCTTTTAACATAGAACAAAGACAAACAAACATAGGCTCCGAGGGGCCTTGAACTCATGACCTCCTGGTCAGAGTGATTCTTTGCAGTTAATTGCAGCTGGCTTGCTCTCCCGCCTGCGCCACAGCCCGGGCCTATCTGATTTTAACTGGATTATATGAGCACCCACTGCATATAATCTGGGATAAGGGAGGAAGGGAGGAGGAGGAGGGGGAAAAGGAGAAGACGTTTCCCTTGGCTTCCCTTTCTCTCTCCCTCTTTTGCACAAGTTCTCCAAAGCTTTGCAAACCTCCTCCGAAAGAAGGAGGAGGAGGAGGAAGAGGAGGAGGGGGAAGAGGAGGATAAGGATAATATATGTCCCCACTGCATATAATCTGAACTTTGTCTTTGCACCAGGGACATGGTGCTATAGCACATATGGTTTCCTAGAACACTGTCCACCAATTTAACAAAGTTTCAGCCACAAAAACAAAGCTTCTGTAGTAAAACAATGACTTTCAAAGTAAAGACAACCCAATGAAACTGGAAATAAGACTTCAAACCGGGAAAAGATTTCTGCAATTATTAAAAATGGTTTTATTATAAAAGTTATGAAAATTCGCCAAAAATCAGAGGTTAAGGGAAACGTTCTTTGTGAGCTAGCAGTGTTAACTGTGTTCTACCACTGTACCAAGTTTGAAGAAGATAGCTCAAAAAATGATGGCAGGAGAGTCCTGAAAAGTCCCCCCTGCTGTTTTTGGCCACTGCGCATGCGCATGCGCCATTAACGAATTATTTTCGAATATTCCAAGTAGTTTCAGAAACGAAGCACCAGCGCCCCCTTCTTTTGAAGCGAGTTTAGAAACATTTTTTTCATGGATCGCTCAAGCCTAGTATTCACAGTTGGGCATGTTGAGTCTGTGTGCCAAGTTTGGTCCAGATGTAATGTTGGTTATCTTCAGTGCTCTCTGGATACGGGTGAAGTACAACTCCTGGATAGCAAATTCAACCACCTCCAAACACCGCTACTATACCAAGTTGGCCGTGTTGGCTCTTGCACTGCATTTCATTGGGTTGTGTTATATGGGTCTACACTGCCTTCTTCTTCTTCTTCTTCTTCTTCTTCTTCTTCTTCTTCTTCTTATTATTATTATTATTATTATTATTATATGCGGTTTGAACGGCCTTGGACTGGTTTACATGGGTCTATGCTGATAATATAATTCAGTTTGAACTGCATTGGTCTTATATTTGCTTTCAATGGCTGCATTTCAGTATTAATGTCTAGTCCATACAGGGTTATGTGATGGCATACTATGGGGCATAGCATTAATACAAACTCTCAAGCAACCAGAGATGACTCTCCATTATCCGGCATTGACCACTCCCCAAGGGTGCCGGTTAAATGAGAGTCGACTGTCATAGCATTAATACAAACTCTCAAGCAACCAGAGACAACTCTCAGTTATCTGGCATTGACCACTCCCCACGGGTGCTGGTTAAATGAGAGTCAACTGGCATAGCATTAATACAAACTCTCAAGCAATTAGAGATGACTCTCAGTTATCCGACATCGACCGCTCCCCACAGGTGCAGGTTAAATGAGAGTTGACTGTCATAGCATTAATACAAACTCTCAAGCAACCAGAGATGATTCTCAGTTATCCAACATCGACCGCTCCCCACGGGTGCAGGTTAAATGAGAGTCGACTGTCATAGTATTAATACATACTCTCAAGCAACCAGAGATGACTCTGCGTTAACCAGGATTGACCACTCCCCAAGGGTGCTGGTTAAATGAGTCGACTGACATAGCATTAATACAAACTCTGAAGCAACCAGAGACGACTCTCAGTTATCCGGCATCAACCACTCCCCTTGGGTGCCCGTTAAATGAGAGTCGACTGTCATAGCATTAATGCAAACTCTCAAGCAACCAGAGATCAGTCTCTAATGTTCTGACCATTTCTAATTTAAACTAAACAGTGAAACTGAGGCCCTGGGCAGAGTGGGTTACTAGGAGACCAAGTGGGTGGAGCTTAGCCCTCTAACTGGCAGCTAGTGGATAAAAACAATTATTCCTTTCCCTCTAATTAGGACTTCATTTTTCTTTTCTTTTTGTTTTATCAACCTAGAGCCGTGGATGATGGGTTGTGTTGTCAAATTTAGAAGTTGGGGGGCCTGTAGTTTTGCTGTTTTGTCCAGTGCCCTGATTCCATCACTCTTTTATATATATAGATTCAATGTGCAATACAGACTTAAGTTTAGTATGGATTAAGATAATTGATATAGGATTTGATCTGAAATGAACTGATAAAATGTTAACTTCCATTAAATTTGCAAGAATTTACTTCTATGTAACGATACATAGGATCATACTGGAGCTGGGAACTGTATAGCTCGAAGACGACCTGCAACCTCAAAAGTTCTTTGCAGCCCAGAGGCTCATCCAACATCCCTTGAATTCCTTAGGTAAATAAGAGGGATTACCTATGTTCTCAGATAGTATAATTCTTCATTTAAATGCTGTTTCCCACCAACTACCATGCCTTTTGAAGATGTAAACTAGGTAAAAATATGTTGTCGAAGGCTTTCATGGCCAGGATCACAGGGTTGTTGTATGTCTTTCGGGCTGTGTGGCCATGTTCCAGAAGTATTCTCTCCTGACGTTTCGCCCACATCTATGGCAGGCATCCTCAGAGGTTGTGAGGTATGGATAAATTAAGTAAGGAAAGGAAAGAATATATATCTGTGTATAGTCCAAGGTGTGGCAAGAGTTCTTTGTCACTGGGAGCCAGCATTAATGTTTCAGTTAATCACCCTAATTGGCATTGGAAATGTTTTGTCCCTTGCCTGGGGGCATCCTTTGTTCAGTCAAGTCCTTATTGTGTTGGTTCCCATCTACTGTTTTGATTTTGTAGTTTTGTAATACTGGTAGCCAGATTTTGTTCATTTTCATGGTTTCTTCCTTTCTGTCAAAGTTGTCCACATGCTTGTGGATTTCAATGGCTTCTCTGTGTAGTCTGACATGATAGTTGTTAGAATGGTCCAGCATTTTTGTGTTCTCAAATAGTATTCTGTGTCCAGGCTGGTTCATCAAATGCTCTGCTATGGCTGATTTCTCTGGTTGAATTAGTCTGCAGTGCCTTTCATGTTCTTTGACTCTTGTTTGGGCGCTGCGTTTGGTGGTCCCTATGTATACTTGTCCACAGCTGCATGGTATCCGGTAGACTCCTGCAGAGGAGAGAGGATCCCTCTTGTCCTTCGCTGACCGTAGCATTTGTTGGATTTTCTTTGTGGGTCTTTAGATAGTTTGTAGGTTGTGCTTTTTCATCAATTTGCCTATGCGGTCAGTAGTTCCCTTGATGTATGGTAAGAACACCTTTCCTCTGGGTGGATCTTTGTCTTGACTCTCATGGCTTGTTCTTGGCCTTGCAGCTCTTCTGATGTCTGTGGTGGAGTATCCATTGGCCTGTAGAGCCCAGTTTAGGTGGTTGAGTTCAACAGGCCCTAGAAACAGGCCCTATAAACAGCACCAAAAAAGCCAACTGTTTGGTTCAGATACGTGGATGACACCTTCACAATTTGGAGCCGGGGAGAGGAAGAACTCAGCAAGTTCCTGGACCATCTTAACAGCATCCACCCAAACATCCAATTCACCATGGAAAAAGAAAAGGAAGGAAAACTGCCATTTCTAGATGTTCTGGTCATCCGCAAACCCAATCAACAATTGGGCCACACAGTTTACAGAAAACCTACGCACACAGATAGATACCTTCATAAAAACTCCAACCATCACCCAAGTCAAAAAAGGAGCACAATCAAAGCCCTGACAGACCATGCACAAAGAATCTGCGAACCTCACCTCCTCCAAGGTGAACTCAACCACTTAAACTGCAGAGCATTTGATGAACCAGCCTGGACACAGAATACTATTTGAGAACACAAAAATGCTGGACCATTCTAACAACTATCATGTCAGACTACACAGAGAAGCCATTGAAATCCACAAGCATGTGGACAACTTTGACAGAAAGGAAGAAACCATGAAAATGAACAAAATCTGGCTACCAGTATTACAAAACTACAAAATCAAAACAGTAGATGGGAACCAACACAATAAGGACTTGACTGAACAAAGGATGCCCCCAGGCAAGGGACAAAACATTTCCAATGCCAATTAGGGTGATTAACTGAAACATTAATGCTGGCTCCCAGTGACAAAGAACTCTTGCCACACCTTGGACTATACACAGATATATATTCTTTCCTTTCCTTACTTAATTTATCCATACCTCACAACCTCTGAGGATGCCTGCCATAGATGTGGGCGAAACGTCAGGAGAGAATACTTCTGGAACATGGCCACACAGCCCGAAAGACATACAACAACCCCTAGGTAAAAATAGATTGGTTGGCACATAGATAATTTAAATAACAAACCATACAGTACACTGAACTAACCATGATAATATGAAGATAGTGCTTGGCTATAGCTTTATGTGCATATCTATTTAAGCTCTTATGGACAAGCATCTATTTCAATCAAGATTCTGGGCTGTTGTGTGCTCCACTTTTGTCTTTCCTTTCTAAGTCTGCTGCTGCTGTAGGTTTTGTGTATGCATTTTTTTCCTGGAAATCCTGAAACTGATTATTCAAAGGTGCTTTAGTTGAATTTTTTTAGATAAAAGATAATTAAAATGCAGATGATTTCTGTTGCTCATTGCAATTCTTCCAGATGTGTTGAACAGCATCTCAAAGCAGCTACTGCTTAGAGGGCAAAAAAAATTCCTATTAAAAGAAACTATAGTGGCAATTGCATTCCCACAGAGTGTTGCTTAAACATCTGAACTAAAACATTATCCCTCCCATTAGTAGCAAGTTCCTGCCTTGCCAATAATGTACCCTCAGATCCAGGGCCGTAGCCAGAAAAAAAATTCGGGAGGGGTTTCGAAAATTTCGGGGGGGGGGGGTAGAACCCCTAGCACACACCTCTCCCCGCTACAAACCTGTCAATATCTGCTTGAAATAGTGCCTGGAGGGACTCTTAATGTTTTGCGTCTCATAGACTTAACATGGGGATTTGGTTAACCAGTTAAAATTCATGAGTAAACCAGTTTTTTTTTAATAACCTGAAAAATTTTGAGGGGGGGGGGGTTGAACCCCTAAAACCGCCCCCTCGCTACAGGCCTGCTCAGATCTGATGAACAATTCAATATAGTTCCAACCTTCCTCCCCCCCCCCCCCCCCCCCCGTCTTTACACACACACTAGCTGTACCCAGCCAGGCATTGCTGTGGCCCTGTCTGGTTAAATGGAACTGAGAGAAAAGAGAAAGAGCAAATTTCTAATATATTTAATTTCACAATGCTTGTGGGTATACAATATTTTTAGGTGTTCCATTGTCTGTGCAAATATAGAGATTGTCTGGTATGCCATATACATATAATTGTCCATGTGAGAAGAAATCTGTGTTTAGATCTAAACCACAGAATTCTAAAGATTGGCCCTGAGGTTTGTTGATGGTGATTGCAAACATCAATCGAATTGGGAATTACAATCTCTTAAATTGAAATGGCATAGCCGTTGGAATCATAGGAATGCGAGGAATTATGACATCTTTAACTCAGAATATCAAGGCAGATAATCCACATTGTCTGCTTTGAACTGGATTATATGTCAGTGTAGATTTAAGGCCCTTCCACACAGCCATTTAACCCAGAATATGAAGGCAGATCATTCACAATGTCTGCTCTGAACTGGGTTATCTGAGTCCAGATGCCATGTAACCCAGTTCAATGTGCATGGTATGCAGCTGTGTGGAAAGGCCTAAAGAAAGACACAGGGTGGTCAAAGGAGCCCCAGTGAAGTAAATAAAAAACATACAGTGGCATTCTTGAGGGCAGGGGTGGCATTTGGAGGAGGGAAGGAGGGAGAAAAGCCCATTCCTCTCAGATGAGACAATGATTTACAGTGAGGGCTTTTTTAAAGGTGGGCTTTGAAATTAGGGAATCCCAAATGGAGGGGATGTGATGCACATTCCCGTGCAGCTAATTAAGCACACAGAGCATAAGACAAAGTCGTGCAATCCCACCTCCTTCAAGACAAAGAGAGCAGCGCTGAAGTGAAGGACAGACTACTCTCACATAGAGGGAGAGGGACAGGTGCACGTAAAGTAAGCAATAAACTATTCTCACAAAATGTAAAAACAAAACATGCACGTATTCTAATGCAATGTTGTATCCAAATTTCAAAGCAATTGGTAAAGTATTTTGGAAGTTTTGTGTGTTTGAACAAATGAACATTTACATTTCTATTTATATAGAAGATTTTAAGTTGTAATGTTTTTGATTGTGATTCGGTTTGAGGCCCATTTCACACAGCTGAATAAAATCCCACATTATCTGCTTTGAACTGGGATATATGGCAGTGTGGACTGAGCTAAGCCAGGTCAAAGCTGATATTGTGGGATTTTCTTCCTTGATAATCTGGGGCCCCTTCTACTCAGCTCTATAAAATCCAAATGGAACTGGATTATATGGTAGTGTGGACTCAGATAATCAAGTTAAAAGCAGATATTGTGGATTATCTGCCTTGATATGCCAGGTTATATGGCTGCGTGGAAGGGCTCAGAGGAAGCAATAAAGTGGAATATAAATAAATGAATACATAAACAAATTCTATATGTGGCACTCAACCTTTGGGCTACTTTCTGTTATTTTTTTGGATGTCATTTCCCCAAAATCAGTGCAATTGAATTCAGGGAGTCAAAGTCCAAACAGGTTGGAGCCCCAGCAGAGGGTGTTCCATCCAGGTAGTCCTGGCTCCTGGGTCTCTGACCCTGTAAGACTGACAAGTGGGGCGGGGTGCAGCTTGGAGTGCCAGGAGTGCCCATCCTTTCCACACCACCAGGCTCTTCTGCCTGCTGCTTTGAGTTCTTTCTGGCCTGCCTCTTGTGCCTCCCCACGGCCTTTCCTTCACCGCTGCTCCATCATGAGGCCTCTGGCCAGGTTTCTCCTGGCTCTGGGAGCTGCCACCACCAGCCTTTCCCTGTTGTCATCACAACTCCCTGGAGAGCCCCATGCGGAGAGCAGATGAGTCACTGCCGCCGCCTCGTTCAGCTCTCTGCTTGGAGAATGGCTGCAGCTTTGACACCACCCCATCTAAAAGGTGTGAAATCATGGGAGCTGTTTCTAGTTTGTCAAGGTCTTTAGCCATCTCTGCCAAAGAGTGCTGCAAAAAATTGCAATTCCCACAATCCCACAGCCTTGAGCCTGGATTATGAAAGTGCTGTAGAACTGCATCAGTTCTACAGTGTGTTGTTTTGGCATGCTAATACTGCAAACAGTGGAGCATTCCAATGCAGCAACTAAATCAAAGTGAAACTAAATCGAAATCTATGAAAATTTAACATAGCAATGCATTCGGAAAGATTGAAATAAAATAATCAATGATCCAACATTTCAATGTAAAATTAATCTAAAAATGTACATAGAGGAAGATAATAGACTGAAGGCAAGGAGGAAATTGATATAAATTTGGAACTTATAATATTTTTATATGTACTATACAAATAGAAGCCTGTGACCCCTTATTGAAAAAATATTGTCTGAGAAATGATTATGAAAGACTAATAGATGAACATATTGCACTGTATGCAACAAACACTTGCAATGTATGTATATTTGAATGAATGAAAATAAATAAACATTATAAACGGTTGTGACATCTATATAATAATAGGTATGTGAAAACATAAAAACATGTGCCTGTTCGATTGCTACATTGTGTCAAAATTTCAAAGCAATCAGTCAAGTAGTTCAGGAGATTTGAGATTCTGAACAAACTGACATTTACATTTTTATTTATATAGATAATGTGAACAGAAGTAGTTAACATGAGCTATTAAACAAATGAAATAAATACAGTCCATATATTCTAACACACACACATACGCACACACACATACACACATATCCAAAAGACAATACTGTCTAAAGGACCTAAAAAAGCTTCAAGCAGCTGGTGGTACAGTATTTTTTTAAAAAATAAAAAAAAATAAAAACCAGTTTCATTTGTATACTGAACTTTCTTTCACCTTTGAGAGATGAGAGTGGTACAACTCAAAAGACTGCACAAAATAGATATACAAATGAAGTGACACTTTATTCTCTCATGCAGTGGATCAGCATGGGGCTGAGCATCTGCATCTGCAAGACCCTTGCCCTCTGGAATGAAATTTAGTGTAACTGAAATACAGTTATTTTGCTGACAGAAAAACAAACTGTCATACTCTAATAGCTGTAAACACAGTTAAAGTGGAAGAAAATTTGTGTCTGGATTACCTCCCCTTTCCATAATGCATGAATACAGTTGTAAAGAGGTGCAATTAAGGGCTTTAAGACTTTTATTTATTTACTTACTTACTTTATTTATATCCCACCTTTCTTCTTCTGGGGACTCAAAGCAACTAACAACAACAAACTTTGGTCCCCATTTTAAACAAAGTAAATACAAAAATTAAAAAATAATTAAATTGTACTTTGTAAGTTAAATTAAAATTTAATAAATGCAATTAAAATGCATGTTAAAACACACAGTCCCACCCACATCTCCCCAGCAGCATGCCCCTTATGCTTCCCCAAATGCCTGCTGCCAGAGGAAAATCTTGACGTGCTTGTGGAAGGCCAGCAGGGACAGGGCCATCTTGGTCTCTCTTGGGAGGGTGTTCCACAATCTGGAAGTAGCCACCGAAAAGCCCTCTCCCATGTTCCCACCAAACATTCTTGAGCAGGAGGTGGAACAGAAAGAAGGCCCTCCCCAGTAGATCGTAGATGTCTGACAGGCTCATAGAAGGAGACACAGTCCTTCAGATAACCTGGACCAGAGCCATAAAGGGCTTTGTAGGCCAAAACCAGTACTTTGAATTGTGCTCAGAAACATATTGGCAGCCAATGGAACTGTTGCAATAGAGGAGTTGTCCTCTCCCTGTAGTCAGCCCCAGTTCACAGTCTGGCTGCTGTTCTTTGAACCAACTGAAGTTTCTGAGCTCATTTTAAAGGCAGCCTCATGTAGAGCACATTACAATAGTCCAACCAGGATGTAACCAAGGTATTTATCACCATGGCCTGATTCGATTTCTCCAGGAATGGACACTGTTGAATCACTAGCTTTAACTGCAGAAGCACTCCTGATCACATCTGATATCTGGGCCTTCAGGCTCAGAGCTGAATTCAGCAGTGCCCCCGAACTGTGAACCTATGTTTTCAGGGGGATTGTAAGCCCATCTAACACAGACTGAATTCCTATTCCAAGATCTGTGTTTTGACATACTAGGAGCACATCAGTCTTATCTGGATTAAGCTTTATTTTGTTTGCCCTCATCCAGTCCTTTACAGTTGCCAGGCAATGGTTTTGGGTAGGAGCAGATTCCTTGGAATTAGGTGGGAAGGAGTGTCATCTACATATAGATGGCACAGAACTCCAAAACTCCACATGACCTCTCCCAGTGGTTTCATATATATGTTGAACAGTATGGGGGCAAAACAGAGCCCCGAGGGACCTCACAGAGCAGTGGCCAAGGAGTCAAGCAGGAATTCCCCAGCATCACCTTCTGAGACCATTCCTATAGGAAATAACAGAGCCACTGAAAAGCAGTACCTCCAAGCTCCATCCCAGAAAGGTGACTCAGAAGAATACCACGGTTGATGATATTGAAAGCTGCTGAGAAGTCCCGGAGAACCAATAGGGATACATTCTTCTTGTTCAATTTTCTGTATTTGTCATCCACTAGGGCAGCCAAAGCTGGCTCTGTCCCATAACCATGGCTGAAACCAAACTGAAATGGATATAGATGATAATCTAGACTAAGGGTTCATCTACACTGACGACTTCATCTGTGACCCTGAAGGCAGCCATACACTCTTTCCCCAACCTTTTGCACTGGTGGGTGCAGTACAGCCATGCCCCACAGAACTGACATCCTGCCTTCCCTGTTGCCTTTGCTGCTGCCAGACAGCTGCAGAGCTCTGTGAGAGCTCCTAGGAGTCATGGGCATCATGTGCTGACATCAGCAGAGGTCAGGGGGAGCAAAGACTTCAAACTACAGGAAAGGAGATTCCACCTGAACATCAGGAAAAACTTCCTGATTGTGAGAGCTGTTCGGCAATGGAACTCTCTGCCATGGACTGTGGTGGAGACTCCTTCTTTGGAAGCTTTTAAGCAGAGGCTGGATGGCCATCTGTTGGGGGTGCTTTGAATGAGATTTTCATGCTTCTTGCAGGGGGTTGGACTGGATGGCCCGTGAGGTCTCTTCCAACTCTACGATTCTATGATTCTATGATTCTAATGATGGTGATATGGGCCTGATCCAACCTCTTTTCTCTGTGCTAATGTGTGGCCTGTGTGAACAGCAGTCTGGTTTCCATCAGACTTGACTGTGCTGTCAACAATGGGACAAATTGCAGGGTTGCAACCTATGGGTACAAGAAGGTGTCCCCCAAAACCTGGTGGAACTGGCGTTTTCTCCTGTCCTGCGGCTTAAAAGCATCTGCTCATAAGTACACGTCTGCTCTTTCTCTTGCCCACACACTGTGATCCAGCCCAGGCAGGTGGTTTTGCAACTGTATTTACAAAATACTCACACATCCATTTGTCACGGCAGGAAGTCACTGTTGAAAGAGAAAAAAGACCTCATGGTCTCATGATTTGTAGCAGACCCTTATCTGTTGTTGACACCTCCGGAAATGACATAATCCTTGACCAGAAGGTGCCTTACCCTGCCTTTCTAGGCATCCACTGAAACATCATCTTTAACCTCTAGATTGCCTGTTCCTTCACATGCCTCAAGGATTATTCTTTTTCCTAATAGATATAACTCCAACACAACCAAGCTCTGGAATATTCCCCAACTTTCCTTAAGGCAGGGCTAAAGCAGATTAACTAATTTGAATGGTGAACTAATTTCCCTCGCAAGACCCAAGAGATCATAAAGAAGTGACTTCATGGTGAATGTGGGTATTCAACCCATGTAGGGAAGTCCTCCGTGTATATCTTAGATTTTTTCCTAGTGTTATTTTTTCCATTTCAGAATGGAGCTTCCTGAAATCCCTTATTTGCCTTTGTAATAAGTCATCCTGTAATATCTGAAGAACCCAGCAAAAAGGAGTCAGACCCTTGAAAAGCCTGTTTCTATATAATGTTGTGCCACAGAATCTGTCAGTAAGTGGCAAGTATAGTAGGGACTCCATTTTTTTGGAGTAGGGATTTGGGGGGGAGGGTGCAAAAGTTGACAAACTTGAATTCAAAAACACTATTTCTACCCAAAATAACCCTTCTCTAGGAATCTCTGAGTCCTCTAGGGTGAGTCTATGGCCAACCTTTGTTGCTCTGGAAGACAAATTCCTAGAAATTCCATATTAAATCAAATCCATGAATAATCAAATCTGCAAAGGTTAAACCAGCAAGTGTGGAGGGCCAATTATACATCTGACAAAGACCTTTAGGAATATGGCCCCTCTTCTCTGCTTACACTGAAGAACCAGAGAGACATCCCAATCATTGGCAACATACTGTCAAGAAAGCAAGCAATGTTGTAAGAGCCAGCACCTTAAATGAAAGCTTAAGTGAAAAAGTTGAACCTAGCATCTCAAATTCAAGTGGCTCTGCTGAGAGATTTCTTTAGATTCTTGACTCCTGGACTGGCTTAAGTGGAATATTTCATTGTTGTTGTTTTTTTCTTCCTTTTGGCTTTAGTTATCATGACTGCTGGTTTTTTATGACAGATTCTGGAATGGCTGAGATCTTACTCTTTCACCTTTCTTCATCTTTACTCTTTCACCTCTCTTCATCTTTACTGAATTCCATAGATTGCCTGTGTATGATCTGGACTTCTTTGATTTGTCTGCATCTGTTCCACCACTACAGCTTGCCTTTCCTGGTATGGGATACTAAGTCATAAATAATTTGTAAATTTATATATACAAACAGATAATAAGAAATGGGGGAGCACACACACAAAAACTTAAGAATCAAATTCACCCAATACTTTTTTGTTTAAATTCTGTAATGCTCGGAAGCCTATCAAAGTCAGTTTCATTTTCAGCATGAGGTGAAGCCAAAAAGTCTGCCATTCCTCTTTAAATTAATGCAGTGGGGTGAACAAGCTGAATGAAAGAGACTGGGAGAGCACAGAATTCTGGGAAATGTAGTTTGGGAAGGTGAGGAGCCCTATGGAAGAGGATTCAAAAGGCACTGCCCTAAACTACATTTCCCAGAATTGTGCTCAGCATCAGAAAGCTCCAATTAGGATAGGGGAGAGATTTTTCCCTCCTAGCAGCAGCCAGAGTTCCAATAATTTATTTACTGAATCTGCAAAGAGTAGGAATGACTGATACTTCAATATAAGTAATCAGTGCTGGGCTAAGAAGAAATCCCTAAATGGAAGTTATATTGGTTAACATGAGAACCATTCAATGAGATAGCTGCTGTGGCTTTTTTAAATAAAAAATATTTTTGTCAAAATTTTAAAAATTCTCAAAAATCAGTAGATGTGTGAATATTTCTTAAACTTAAGGGGAATGCCTCCCTATTATCTTGTGTCATTGTACAGAAATTTAAGGAGATAGTTCCTGTAGTCTTTTTGTAAATTTTTTGAAAATTCCCCAAAAATCCATGGATAAGTGAAATGTTCTGAAACTTGAAGAGCTAATAGTGTAAATGTGTTCTATACCTGTAGCAGGTTTCATGCCAATAGCTCAAACAATGAGGGAGAAAGGCACCCCTGAAGTTTCCCCCTTGGCACAATTAATTACTTAACGGAAAATAACGAAAAAGTAGTTAACGTTATAGTTACAATACAGACCAATTTCAGAAAAATTTTAGAAACCATTCCCCCTAACCCCCTAATTTTGTAATTATTATGTTGTGAATGCGCCTTCGGAGACTGTGAATAGGATCAGGAGAGGAAGGAAAAATCCTCACGAGGAGGGCTCATTGGAGGATTTGTTTAGGAAAAGGGTCAGGGAGACTGGTGGGGAGTCTTCTGAGGAGGATTCATGTGGGGATCCTGAGGTGGAAATGGATGCTGGGGAACAGGTGTTAACGGAGGAATTGGGCACGGACTGGGCACGGGCACCGGAGATGCTTGGGGACGAATCGGGGCCCATGGATACTGCTGATGCTGGGGAAGCTTGGGTGTCTTCAGAAGCAGATCCCACTTGGTCTGCTTGGAGGAGTGAGAGGGGGTCCACAGGTGTGGATAGAGTTGGGCATGGGCAGGATGATTGGGACTCTGATGAGGAATTCGGAACACCTGACCAAAGGGCATTGGCTGTGTGGAGTTCTGATTCAGATTAAGAAGTTGAGACATCTGCTCTTTGGGCGTGAATAGTTTGGATGCCCAGGGAGACCTGGATATATTGGGGTTGTTTGGCCATTATACCTTGCGTGTGGCAAGGTGTTGCTGGGCGCCATTGGGTTTCCTATGTGTGTTACTGAAGACTGGACTGGGACTTTGCAACGGATGTAAGTTTAATCTGGGTTATTCTGCAACAGAGGGCTGGAATTGTGTGGGTTTTCCTGGACTGCACTGTTATTACTATTTTGTATTAGCTGCTGTTCGCCCTCGTTGTTTTGGCTCTCTGTGCCATTTCGTGTTGTGACCTTCTTGGATGACTTCAACCTTGGACCTTGGACTGGAACTTGACTCGGCTTTGCTCTTCACTCTCAATCCGTGGCTTGGTGTCATTCTCTATTCTGTGGCTGTCTGCTGCTGCTGACTACTACCTTCACTCCTGATACCTACGCTGTCTGCTTATCCTGACTTCGGACCGGCTTGACGACGTTCTCCCGCTCTGCTCCTTTAACTCCTGGTTTGGTGTATGTTCCAGCAGTGGTTGCTGTGAGCTCACCAGCGTCTCGCTGTTTCGTTGGCTTTGCTGCTCTCAACTGGGAGTTCCTTAGCTCAGTTTGGGTGTTTGTTTGTTTTGAACTCCTTTTGTACTTTTGAGTTTTGGGAAAGGTTTGTGGGCTTCAATACTGCTTGCTTTAGTTCATGCCTCCATTTTTCAGCCCATTGTGAACTTTTGGGTCAAGTTCTAGAACTTTAAGTTTAACCCAGATTATATCTCTGGCTAATCCAGATTATTTGCCAGTTCTTTTTTTTTTTTGGGGAGGGGTGGTTTACCCACTTGTTCTACTTAATAACACTGAAAGTTAAGTGTTTTAAGTCTTTTTAGTTTTTTGAGCTATTTTTTGGACTGTTGCTTTAATAAATTCTATTTTGCTCTCTAATTGGCGTCTGACTTTTGACATAGTATTGAAGCATTTTTTTATTGATCACGTAGGTCTACTGGATACTGTTAGGCATTGGAGAGTCCCGGAGTCAACATATATTAGAAGGCACTTACTATAACTAGTGTGATTATCAGAGGCCCTTTTTAAAGTTACAGATAGGTCTGGACAGAATATTCATTGGACATATTTACCTATGCACTGCCTCTTTTTCTACTGTCTTTATGGAACTCAATTTAGTAGAATTATGAAAGAAATTAGTTTGTAACAATTTCAATGTGGATGTGCCCTATTTTATCAGAACTAGATTATTTTATGAAGTATTACAAATGTTTTCCTCACCTCTAGAAGGGATAGTTGCTAATCAAGACCTTACTATAATAATTTTGTGTGGCAAGCTCCGTGCTAACGACAGGTTCTAGAAGTGGAGAAATGTGCAACTATACTTGCACTAGTAAGCCAATATGGGCAAAGTAGCTACAGATCAATAAATTTCCTTGGGCCTTACCACTTATCAACCAACATTTCAGGCTAAACATAACTTTCTCTCATGTCACTTTCCATCTTTTTGTTTTAGTGTAACAGTGGTAGCATATTATCTATCATACGTGCCCGCACACACTGGAATGCAATTGTCTGATAAACTGTCAAAGGCTTTCATGGTCGGAATCACTGGAGCGTTACGTGATTTCTGGGCTGTGTTCTAGTGTTCTGTGTTCTGAGGAGGAAATGCTGCTAGAACATGACCATACAGCCCAGAAACCACACAACACTCCACTGTTCTTATTTATCATTCCAGTTTCCAGTTTCTATACAGACTAACAAAGGTTGCTTCAATAAGTGAACTTCACTGATTGTTTCTTCTTTAAATTGACCCACCTCCTTGTCACTATTGTGATCACTGCTGATTCCCTTTTGCTCTCCCTCTGGGACCAGTTCATGCTAAGGATGTTTCAAGGAGATAAAAGAGAATAGTTCATTTTCTTGCTCTTGTTGCTGCTTGTATGTTCAAAGAAACAGATACAGCAGGGAGCCCAGCAATGACTAGTGATGGAGAAATTGTCAGTTTGCTTTCTTCCACATCAAAATGTTTTAAACACCTATTTTCCCCACTCAAATGATGAAGACATTTTCTGAATTTTGGTAAGTCTTCACAAACAAACTAAAATGGAGTTTTCTTATAACTGCACCAGCCAAATGTAACATGTGTTAGAGAACTATTTGTATTTTCCTACATATTGGTCTTAAAGATGATAAGACATTTAGCAACAATGTGATTAAAAACCAAGCATTCAAAAACATCTTTTTAACAATTATTCAAAGTCCTTGGCCTGGATGGGCAAATTTATCAGTTTTAGGAGTTCCAAATTGCTTTTTTGATGATCTAAAGGTGTTCTTTCTATCCTCCATATTACAAATTTGCAAGAATTGAATATTTAGCCATATCTAACAATATCTATCACTGACATCAGTTCTGGCTTGATTTTCTATCCAGTAGCCAAAGCTGGACTGAACAATATAACAATGTGTATGTCAACTCATTGGCTTTGTTGGTAGCCAACAGAACAAAGTATTGTCCCACAATTCTTAAATTTGACATTCTGTGAAAATTCATGGAGGGCTTTTTTTTCAAATTTTGAATTGTTAGCCTGCCCTTTGGTGGCAAGACATGGATAAGTTCATGACTCAGAGACAAAGTTAATTGCTAAGGGCAGTGACCTTCTTGCAGTAATGTCTCCAAGTTAAATATCCTGCCTGTCACTGCTTCTGACATAGTCAATCACGTGGATATGCTGACATAGCACTTTGACTTGTCAAGTGCAATAAACGAACTATAACTTTTGTGATTAACCTTTTGATGATGTTCAAAAGTGATGGAATTGTTATCCAAATCTATAGCTTCTTAGGTGGTAAGAAATGTATCTCTCTGTGGAGATTGGTTCTTGTACTTGTGTCTTGTTTGTGTCACCAGCATTTCCTTGTTGACAACATCAACATTAATTTTAATATGTCTAGTGAGATTGAGCCAGTACAATATAGTGGATAGTTGGATTTGACTCTGGGAAATCAGGACTTGATTCTCTACTTGGCCATGGGAACCCACTGAGTACATGACAGCCTCAGCCTCAGAGGAAAACAATGGCAATCTCCCTCTGAACAAATCTTGCCAAAACTGTAAGTTCCTTTTAGGGTCACCATACGTCAGAAATGAATTCAACGCACAAAACAATGACAGCAACAACAGTGACCCCAGACATAGTAGTGAATAACAACAGTAGTGACTAACAACCAAGTCACTGAATATGATTGTAAATATCATTGTCCGAAAGGACTACTTAAGATTTCTCAATGCTCTAATTTACACAGCTAGTAGTGCCATATGGGAAGTAAAGCAACCAGTTATATTTTGTTAACTCACTGCAATATGTATGAGGGAAAGAAAGAATATCTGCTATGTTGTGCAAGGAATGCTTCATTTTCATCTTCCTCTGAGTGCACATGTGAGCTGCAATTAGAGACTTATAAGCCATATCTCATATCTCCCTCACACATTCCCATTTTTTCACTTCTGGGAGCATCTTCACATGAAAGAGTTACAGCACCATGATTCCAAATTCACTGCAATGGCTGCATTCTGTGAAATCAATGACTGCATTCTGTGAAATCTTGATGAGACACTGGAGGAGAATTTGGCTGATGATTTTAAATATTCTTCTCTTAATTGCCAATCCCAGGATAATGTAGGAGGTTGCTTTGGTAGTTAAAGCAGAATCATAGTGCTATAATTGTGCATTGTAAAAGGCCTCTAAGTAGCTTGCTCCACATGACAGGATGAGATGGGTGGGGGAATAGAAAATGTAAAATGGCCTCAGTTATGGTTCATCTGTCCATATGCATAAGTAGAAAATGATAATTGAACCACTTTAAAGGGCACAATATAGGAGACAGAAAGGACAGTGCACAGTAAGATAAAACAAATTTCATATGATAGTATTAATTAAAGGATGACCTATATACAGTTCCTTGACTCTAATGGATGTAATGCAAAGGGATAGGCAGAAAAGAAATTGATGATTCATTCCTCCCCTGTTACCACTTTAGTAGCTTCCAAGCATGCGGTTCTATTGTCAATGGAGTTGTTTTCTTAAGAAAGCACTACTCAGAGTAAGTGAAGGTTGGAAAAATCTCACCTTAAGGAACACCCACGAGGAGCCATCTAATAGGTAAGCAAAGATGAAAGATTGGCTAGAAGGAGAGAGGTCAGTATTTTCTGAAGTACAAGAATGAAAGAACAAAAATGTACTGCACAGCAGGAATAGTACCTTCTAGGCAACCGCTTCTCAAGACAAGCAATTTTTGGCATTGTAGAAGGATTTTCTCATTGAGATAGACAGCACTAGTCTTTACATGAAAAGATATGGGGAGTTAGGTAGTTTATTACAGTCCTGAAAGGAAACCATTAGTGTCCATCATGGCAGCCATCAATAATACAACCCACATGCCATTCTGAAAGGCCTATGACCTTTTTCTCTCTCCAGTAGGCTACACCAAGAGGGGAATAAAAAGGTTTGAATTGATATTTTTCTGGATCTGTTAATCAGAAGTTCAGTGAGAGAAAAAATCAGCAAGAGAGATGGCTAAGATAAGAGAGACAGAGAGACCTCAGATTGCTGTGATTTATTGAAAACAATGTTTGTGTACAAGAGTCTATCTTGGACCTACCTGCTGTTTAGTTTGAAGAACCCTTATGGTATTACCTAGAAAAACTGCTGGGGTAATTAAACTATTTTATAAAAGGGCATGGTAGAAACAAAACCACAGGGAATGGGAACTTTCCTAAATAAATTTTCTACACTTACACAGTCTGGAAGAAATGTGCTAGAATGGTTTGTCACAGGAAAGGGAAAGACGGAAAAGAAAAGTCTTGAAAAGTTCCAAAATTCTGCAAAAGTGGAATATCTTTGCATACTGTTCTTCATTTTATTGCTATTGCTGCCATCTTGAAGTGCCACACTTAACTTCCAACTTTCTGTTCTTTTGAAAAATAATTTTTGATGCTGACAGTTCTATGCAAGCAATGATAGTTAGGAACAGCCTCAATAGGTGTTAGAAATGGAGGGAGATGATGAAGATTATGTCACGTTGGTATAGTGGTGAAGAGGAGAATCTGCTGTCACTACCATGCAGGTTAGAAGGATATGATGGCATTGTAAAAACCATGGCAGCAGAGACAAGTTATAAAGACAAAAGAGCCCTAAATTGTCCACCTTAGAATATAATTATAGAATAATAGAGTTGGAAGAGGCCACATGGGCCATTTAGTCCAACCCCCTGCCATGCAGGAAAAGCAAAACTAAAGTATCCCATCCAGCCTCTTTTCAAAAGCCTTCAAAGAAGGAGCTTCCAACACACTCCAAGGCAGAGAGTTCCACTACTGAACAGCTCTTACAGTCTTCGTAATGTTTTTCATAACGTTCAAGTGGAATCCTCTTTACTGTAATTTGAACCCATTGCTCTGAGTTCTAGTTTCCAGGGCAGTAGAAAAAAAGTCTGCTCCCTCTTCCTTATGACACCCATTAACATATTTATACATGGCTCTCATGCCTCCTCTCAACTTTCGCTTCTGTAGGCTAAACATATCCAGTTCTTTAAGCCACTCCTCATATGGCATGGTCTCCAGACCTTTAATCATTTCAGTTGCCATCCCCTGGGCACCTTCCAGCTTGTCAATATCTCTTTTGAACTATGATGTCCAGAATTGAACACAGTATTCCATGTGAGGTCTAATCAAAGCAGAATAGAGAGGCACTATGACTTCCTTCGATCTAGACACTATACTCCTTTTGATGCAACCCAAAATCCCATTGGCTTTTTAGCTGCTGCATCACACTGTTGGCTCATGTTCAACTTGTTGTCCACAAAAACTCCAAGATCTTTTTCACATGGACTGTTGAAGTTATCACCCATCCTGCATCTTTGCATTTCATTTTTTTTTTTGCCTAAGTGTAGTATTTTACATTTGTCCCTGTAGAAATTCATTTTGTTAGTTTTGGCCCAGCTCTCTAAACTGTTAGGGTTATTTTGAATTCTGATCCTGTCCTTTGGAATATTATCTATCCTTCCTAATTTGGTGTCATCTGCAAACTTGAAAAGCATGCCCTCTAAACCCCCATCCAAGTCGTTAATAAAGATATTGGACAGTACTGGGTCCACCATCTGGTCTATTGAAGTACTTCTTTCTCTACATGTAACCTGTTTGGTAGGCGGTCACTTCTACATAAGTTGTCACATCCATCCCACTCCCTAACAGCCTTCTGAGAGAGCATAGGCTTTTTCAATATGCACACCATCCTGCCTAATGTTGCAGTCATCTGTCACCAGTAAAGCTTTTTAGTGTCCACAATATAGTGCAGATTTCAGTCTCTCCATTCATGGAAAGTGAGGTCATTTGATATAGAAGAAGAATTCTCTTGCAAGCCTCTTTTTGCTGGTATAGAATTCTGTTATACTGTTATTTAAATGCTGTAACTCCACCGGTTTTGGCAAAATGAAATCAACCAGACCAAACTCATTATATTGTCCCAATACACACACATAGAGGACAGAGGGGAGAGTACAGTTGTCCTGGAGATGGTGTACCTACTTCTCTTGCAAAGGCCCTTCTGCCTCCTGAAGCTTCCTGTACTTCTTGTTCTGCTGCTGGATTCAACCTCATAGTTCTTGGAACTGACCTATTTCTTTAGAACAAATATCAGCCCCCTTTGGATTACCCCATTAGTACTATTTATAATGCTCAATCTCCCAAATTAAGTTTCCCAATTCCCCTCTTTTCTTGTACAAAGACAACTAACATTTAAATCAATGCAATTGAGAGATAGCCCTGATTATAACTATTATCTTTAAGATGTTCATTTAAATTGTGGTTTCATTTAAGCATAATAGATTGATTGATAAATAGATCATCATATAGGTAGATATAATGTTATAAGGGATATATTTTTAAAAATACATCCAATGCCATTTTAAATGTTTTAAAACCATTTGTTTAAATTGTCTTCTTAAAATCTTCTACTTGAGATCAGATATCGAGCCAAGTTTATAGGATTAGACCATGACAACAGTACATTTGTGGACCACTTTTCCCACAAGCCCCCAGCTGCTATAGCCTGTAGCTCTGCTGTCGAGGCAGATAGGAAATAAAAGTTGAAGAATTATAATCTTAAAAAAGAGAGTTTTTCAGCTGTGTATATACTACTAGAAATCAGAGATTAGAGAAGAATAATCATGGTTTCAAGGTTAAAATTTATAAACATATTGTGCTTTCCTCTTAACAATTTCTTCTGGGTATATATTTGCTTTATATTATGATTAAATTGCATGTTTTTACTGAAGAGAATTAAGAACAGACCACTTCTATTACAGAAGAGTGATTGATTTAAGGAGTAGCTGCCTACTGGGAATGCTTTGTCCAGCACATAATTCTGACAAGGAGAACTGCCAGGAAATGCAGTGAAATTTCTATACTGCTGTCTGGGAGACTTAAGAGATTTCCAATTGGAAACGTGTCAAACTGTTGTTCAATTTGAAAAAGGAATGCTTTATCATGCTGTTCAATGTATTTGCTAGCCAAGTCTACCTTTAAAACATACTTCCCTTGATTCTGATGTGCCTACCATTGTGAAAGAATGCAACTTTGACCTTAAGAGCAATAATAATAATAATAATAATAATAATAATAATAATGATAATAATAATATGCACATTTCTAATATATTATTCATGGTGTTAGTCATCTGCAATCCTTTATCAGTTAATAACTAGGATGATTTGAAGAACCATTTCTTCTCATTTAAAACTCCTTGTCCTTTAAGGACCCTTCGAGCACGGCTTTCTAAGTTTATCTGGGGCAGAGATGTAAACCTCGCTAATTTTTTCTCGAAGGAAGCAATGAGTAATTTTAGCAATTGCCTTCTCACTGTGAGAAAATCTTTAAAAACTGAACCATTTTCAAAGACTATTTACAGTTTTGAGTCTTATTCTCAAAGGCATGGTATGTGGTTGTACTGTAAAAGAGGAAGAAAACATTTGCTGCATAGAAACTGACTGCATATTCTGTGTAGAACAGAATACACACAAAACTCCTGTTTTCTGTGCAGAAAATAATATTGTGTTTGTTCAGAAAAACGCCATTTCCTGCACAAATAATGGCTTCTGAACTTTGCAGAGAAGAACCTGCAACTGAGAAGACTCTTGTAAGCCCAAGATTTTCATCCAAGAGCAAATCATATTTTGATCAGATCTCAAAAATTTTCTATTATTTTTCACCACTCTAATCATGGAGTAGCATATGATCTGACAGAACCTTCCCTGTGGTAGCACCTTATATGCTCCCAAAGGCTACAATTAGAGTAGGTTATATGTGGTATCTCCATGCTGAGTGACAACTCCCATTGGAACTAATCAGCCCAATGAGCAAGAAATCTATGATTTTGTTTTCTGCCCATATCTGGTGATTGTAGTCTAGCCATGCCTCCATTTCCTCTTGTGCTCTGACAGCATCTGAAGATGCCCTTTTCAGGAGCCTTAGAGTTTACTGTTGTTTGGATTTTGATTTGTTCCTGTAGGTACTAATCTGTGTTTTTTAATGTATTCTTAATTTTAATCATAACATAATACTTCTTTTTTTGAACATTTTGAATGTCTATTAGAAGACAAAAGCAAGTTGTAAATACTTTTGTACATAAATAAGCTGACTTTCACATGAGTCATGGCTCTCCTATGTAAGCGGTATTATTTTAGACATCATAAAAGTTTTCAAAAAGAGAGGGAGAGAAGAGAAAGAAACTGGCAATGCTAGTCTAACAGTATTATATTTATTTCTGTGAGAGAAAGAAGTTCATAATTAAGCTAAGTGATGAAATCTACTGGGAAACATATAGCCTTTTTGGTATAGGTTTGCCCTTCAGCTTTGGCTGCATTATCTGCATTAACATTCAGACAGCAGTACTGCCGTTCTTAGTGAATCAGTGATATTATGAATATGCAAAATAGCAAGAGCTGTTATGTCTCTGGTTTGTCTTGCTGGTGGAAGGAATAGGTAAACAAGAATAGATGAATCTCATTTATAGGTTTTAGATACATCCTGAATTAATAATTCTCATAACAGATTAAAGTATGTGGTTTAATCATACAAAGGTCTCCTTGTTTTTATTCACACAGTGTTCAAAGATGTAATCTCCAAACACATGCATCAAGTCATGCACATATAAAGGGTTTTTCTAAAGGACACATGGGCCAAAAGTGCATAGGTGTATAGAAGTATAGAAAGTTATGGGTTAATACTGAAAGGATCTCCAAAAGATAGTGGAGGACTCTCCAAAATATATTTCTTTCATTAGGTGCTTCCTGAAGAGAAAGTCAGGAGTGTATAATTATTGCAGTGAGAAGAGGAGACCTTTACAAAAGGCTCTATATGGAGAAGCTCCTAATAACCAGTTCTGTGACTTTAGGAGGACAAGCTAACAAGATTCTCTGGCAAAAATACTGAACTCTGCAGCTCAATGTGGTTTTCACCCTGGAATTAAGTTAAATAAGTGTCCTTTGTTTAGCAAATCATTTCAGGTTTTGTAAACAAAACAAAACAAAACAGGCAGGAGTGAACACTAGACAAAGGAAAAAAATCTAATCAAGGCATGGACATTCTTCCTTGAAGGTGAGTACCATTTGCAAGGGATGCCAATTTTGAGTCAGAGGTATTTATGTCTATAACCCAATTCTTGGTCTTTCAGAAAATTAGGAGGGACTAAATATGATGATATCTAATTAGAATAGTGCTTGCTGACAACTTTCTCAATTGTGACCAGCTGCATCATTGTGACTTAGACAGGGTTTACTTGCAATGTCTGCTCTGGTATTTCTGTCATCATTCCCCATCTCAACGAAGCAATTATGAAGCTTCGGAGATCCAGAGTACAAAATGGAACAGGACCCTTTTGAATCTTTACTAATTGAAGCCGGGGCCATTCGAATCTCCAAAACAAATTGCTAATAGGGTTTCAGCTGTTTCGCACGCCTCTAGTGTAAACCTTGGAACCTCTTTGGTGAAAGATGACACTCTTGAATTGCCTCTTTAAGTCTTGTGACTTGGAGGACTATAAAAGGATCTTTCTTCAGGAATAACCTGGGGGGTGTCACTCTTTCTTAACGTCTGGCATCTTGGGAGGCAGGGCCCTAGGTTCATCTTCCAAAAAAACCTGGTCTGTGGTGAGCAACCAAAAGCATTGGATTGTCCTCAGGCTCTGTTGTTTTACCTAAGGGAGGCTGAGGACCTGATTACACTATGTAACACCATTTTTGTTCTTAGGCTAAAAATGTCATTTCCTAATTGGTTATATCATAAAAATATGGAAAAGTGTATTAAAACTTTCATTTTGCAGCACATTCTGCAGCACATTTTGCTGTAGTTTTTCAATGTTTATCTCATAGAGTCTTAACCAATTCAACATAGTTTGTGGCAGCCACAAAAATGATGTTTCTGGAGCATAACAACTACTTTCAAAGTAAGTACCACACAATTAAAAAGGAAATAACACTTTCAAACCAGGAACAAAATTCTTTAAAAAATTGTGTTACATAGTGTTATAGAATGACGCTTGGCCCTCAGCCAGATCCACATCAGGTTCCTCTCTTCTTTCCCATAGCACACAGTAGGGTTGTGCATTCAGTGCAGAAGTAGTCCATTGTCATATTTAATTTGTAAGTTTATCACTTCCAAAGGGAGTTCTGACACACGTGTGTGTCCATCCCAACCTTTAGAAATTGAAGCTTTTGGAGCCATTGCTTCTAATGGTTTGGATGTCTTCATATGGATGACTCAGCTGAAATTCCCAGTGTAAGTCAAGCAAGCCCTGCTGGGATTGGCTTGCATCTCAGCCAATCAAGGCTTAGTTTGAAGGGAGAATGAGGAGTTATTGGCATGTCCGGCCGCTATTACCCTTTAAAAAGCAGACCACATGGAAGCAAGTCCCATTGCTCCTGGGAAAGAGATGGTGGAGGGTGGCTGCTGCTGGGTGCTGTGGCTAGCTGCTTGGCAAGGCAGGGTGGGAGGCAGGCAGGCCAGGAGAACAGTGAAGAAGGATGGGAGGATACTGGGAGAGAGAGAGAAAGAGAGAAAGAGAGAAAGAGAGAAAGAGAGCATAACAGGAGGAGAGGGAAAAGTAATCTCCTCTGCTGGGCAGCGCAAGTGGGGTTTGTTTGCTTGAAGAGTGCTGGCTGAGGTTTTTATTCCCAAACAACCCCTGTTAGAGCCCACTGAATTCTGTTTGTTCGATTTTGAATATATACAGAGGCTGTCCAACGGCGAGGCAACATGAAGCGGCCGCTTGTGACGCACACCAACAGGGGGTGCTGTCGAGGCGCCCCTGGGTGCCGCCCATGGCCGTGCCACTGCTGTTGCCTATCAGCGATCTTCTAAACCCTGCCGGTGCCTCACTTGCATGCACTCGTGTCCCATCGCCCAAAATGGCCAATGGGACTCTGCACGCATGTGCGGCAGCCAGCAGGGCTTAGATCACTCACACGAACATCTGCCTGATGCCTCAGAAGCCCGCGCGAGCGATCTTCTAAGCCCTGCTGACATGGGTGATGGAACAGGATGGAGAGAGAGAGAGAGAGCCTCCTTCTGCGGACTTTCCCAGTTGTCCTGGAGAGCCCAGATCCCGCCCCTTTCCTTTGCCCTGTTCTCTTCTGCGCTCGCTGCAGATCCCTCTCTGGCTGCCATGTTCCCTCTTCTCCCTCCTCTTCCTCCACCTCTTCCTCTCTTTGGTTGGGCTGGGATCGCAGTGATAGCAAGGGCCAGGAGCCTATCTGAGGCAACAAGGCCGCACTTGAGGGAGGGGGAAGAGGAGGAGCTCATGCCTCGCTACTTGTGGGTGCACTGAGGGAGAAGCGCCGTCTCCTCCTTCTCGCCAGTCTCCTCTGAGGGGCGGCACCTCCTTATCCCAGCTCAGGTGAGCAGCCGGACCATGAGGAAGAGGCTGGTGACTGATCGGAGCTCTGACATGAGTGGCAGAATCTTGCCTTTCCTAGGCTTAGGCTGGGGTTGTCTTCATACCAAGATCTAAGTATGAAATATTGGTGTAATGTACATGTGGAATGTATTTTCCAAGTTCCATTTCATTTTTGTTGATGATAGTAAGTGGCTGAAGATATGGTGATTGTTTAGGTTTTTTTAAAAAAAAATAATAATAATATTTTTCAAAATTTTCAGAGTGCACCAACTTCACAATAAGTGTGCTGTTTAGAGGTTAGGCTGTCATTTTGCAGAAAAACAGTTTATAGTAGTATGACGTTATCAGAGATCAGAGCTTGGTATGAAGACAACCCCAGCCTAAGCCTAGGAAAGGCAAGATTCTGCCACTCATGAGTCATGATATATAAACACATATAATTTTATTTATCATGACTCATGAGTGGCAGAATCTTGCCTTTCCTAGGCTTAGGCTGTGGTTAACTTGATACCATCCTGGGTCAATCTCTGGTTGACCTGGGAGGGCATGTAGATAATTATTTACAAAAATAATTTTAAATATAATGATATATAAATGGCATATATTTATTTACGAAAGATTAGTAAGTTGTTGTATGGTTTCCTTGGTTAAGTTCCTATGGTCAAGTTGTATGGTTTCCTTTCCTTGCTGTGTTGGAAACTACCCTGAATCCCTTGAGGCGATAGGGCGGTATATAAAAAAGTTGTTGTTGTTGTTGTTGTTGTTGTTGTTTTTCTGGTTTGGGGGGTGGTCGTACTCTATGTGTTGATTTTCTCTATTAACATGAATATGTCGGGCCGGGCTGTGGCGCAGGCTAGTGAGCAGCCTGCTGCAATAAATCACTCTGACCATGAGATCATGAGTTCGAGGCCAGCCCGTGGCGGGGTGAGCACCCGTCAATTAAAAATAAAAAATAGCCCCTGCTCGTTGCTCACCTAGCAACCCGAAAGATAGTTGCATCTATCAAGTAGGAAATAAGGTACCACTTATAAAGTGGGGAGGCAAAATTTAACTAATTTACGACGTTGGAATGAGGAAGTGCGGTCACAGTGGATGATGAAGCAGCTGCTCCCCCCCTGTGGCCAGAATTGAATATCCCCTCAGAAGAAGGTTAAATTGCCTCTGCGTCTATCTGTCTCGGTTCTATATGTATATGGGCATTGAATGTTTGCCTGCCCTTCTCACCCGAAGAGGACTCAGGGTGGCTTCACAACTGGCAACAATTCGATGGCCGACATACAAATTCCAATAATATTATGACAATTAAACTCAAACATTAAAACATAAACTACTAAAAACAACAATTACAATCACACAAGTTCAAAATCATAGTCCAGAATCAGTCCAGTGATCAATACTTAAAAAGACCTCAAGTATTGCACTGCTGGAATTATTGCTCAAATGCTTGGTCCAGAACCATGTGTAGCAAGGCGATTCTATGCAAATCAAGGTAATCAATTGCAGTTATTCACACTTGCCCTCCAACATTTTTGCTTATCCAATGCATTGCTGGCCCATTTATGTGGGATAACTGAGACTCTACTGTACTTGGATGGAGTTGCAGGCTGTATTTCTGCTGTGTTGTCATAAGGTGAAAGTTGTTCTGTGTCATTCCACTTCCTTATATGAAGAGTTAGGTTTTTCAGCAGAAAATGTCAAGCAAGAAGAAGCCATCAGGAGCATTTCATCGTAAAAGGAGGTTGCAGCGTTGCAAAGAAGATGACACTCAAGCTAAAGCATTGCAAAGGTTTTTAACGACTTCACCATCATGTGAGACAGGAAACCTAGAGACAACAGAATTGACTGAATCAGATCATGACGATGACGGCAAGATACCAATATCCGAGCCTCTACCTGGACCATCAACAAGTCAAGACCTTCTCTGCGACTTCAGCAACACCATTAGCACCTTAGAATCATAGAATAGTAGAGTTGGAAGAGACCTCATGGGCCATCCAGTCCAACCCCCCGCTAAGAAGCAGGAAATACCTTCCAGTATTGGTTATGACATTACTGGGTCCGACACTGAAGATGTGGATGATAATTTATTAAGAGATGCAGTCCTGCCATCTACTAGTCAGCAAACCATTGAAACTGTAAGTAGATTCAATTTTAAATTATTTGTACACATTTTAGGAAAATGTAATTGGCCTTGGCCTGTCCAGTTCATTTTTTTAAAATTAAAGACTAGCTTGGGGACCCGGCGATGTCCGGGTCATTTGAGAAAGGCATTGTTTGCCTGTGTTCCAAATGTAGCCTAGATCAATGTCAGCTGGGTTCAGTGGGTGCGGGTGAACTACAATTCCCATATGCAAGTCCCATTGTACATGGTCCGTCTGTCCCCAAACAACACCAGGATGTAGGATGGGTCATGGGTGGTCCATGTGCTAAGTTTGCTCTTGATGAGTCATTGGTGGGGGTCCGGTGTCCCTTAAATCGCAGCAGGAGATAAAGTGGGTGATGAGGGGTATGTGTACCAAGTTTGGGCTTGATCAGTCATTGGAGTGGGTTGCAGTGGTCTGAGGAAGTGTGTGAAGGTACTGTAAATCCCATCTTTCCTAGTTCGTTGTTTCCTCACACCGCAGGAGGTCGTAAAGTGGGCTAGACTGTACATTTGTGTCCAGTTTGGTACAGTTTCGTCATTCATGGGCATCACAGTGGTCTGTGGGAGGTTAATTGGATGAAGGTACTGCAAATCCCATTATCCTTGGTCCATCCCTCCGCAAACCGCACCAAGATGTAAAGTGGGTCACATTGCACCCGTGTTTCATGTTTGGTACAGTTTTGTCATTCATGCGTATCACAGTGGTCTGTGGAAGGTGAATTGGGTGAAGGTATTGCAAATCCCATAATCCTTTGTCCATCCTGTACCAAAATGCTGCAGCAGGTAAAGTACGTCATTTGGGATATGTGTACCAACTTTGGTTCAGTTCTGTCATTCGTGGCAGTTGCAGTGGTCTGAAGAAGTGAGTGAAGGTACTGTAAGTCCCATCATTCTTGGTCTTTCCTCCCCCAAAGTAAAGAGGGTAATGGGAGTTCTGCCTACCAAGTTTTGTCCAGTTACATCACTGGTGGGCATGGCAGTGTTCTGTGGGAGGTTAGGCATTTGAAAGTACTGCAAATCCCATCATCCATGGCCCCTCATCCCCAAACAGCACCAGGCCATAGAATGGGTCATAGGGGTTATGTGTGGCAAGTTTGTGTCGGATCCGTCATTCCTGGCGGTCACAGTTGTCTGTGAAAGTGGGAGCCAATCAGAACGCTGCCACATACTCCGCCACATACAAACATTCACTTTTATTATATACTAGCTTGGGGACCCGGCGGTGCCCGGGTTATTTGAGAATGGAATTGTTTGCCTTTGTTCCAAGTTTGTTCAGTTGTCTTCAGTTGGTATGGGTGAACTACAACTCCCATATGTAAGTCCATGGTCCATCCCCCTCCAAACAGCGCCAGGA